>NW_027140867.1:8146394-8451237 GCF_036365525.1 Heterodontus francisci | reverse complement strand
GTGTTACTTGGTGTAAGTGTGTGCCTGTGTTACTGGATATCAGTGTATGTCTTTGTTACTTGGTGTCAGTGGATGTCAAAATACTTGGTGTAAGTGTATGTCTTTGTTACTTGGTGTCAGTGTATGTCTGTGTTACATGGTGTAAGTGTGTGTCTGTGTTACTGGGTATCAGTGTATGTCTTTGTTACTTGGTATCAGTGTATGTCTTTGTGACTGGTTCTCAGTGTATGTCTGCGTTACTGGGTATCAGTGCATGTCTTTGTTACTTGGTGTCATAGTATGTCTGAGTTACTTGGTGTAAGTGTGTGCCTGTGTTACTGGGTATCAGTGTATGTCTTTGTTACTTGGTGTCAGTGGATGTCAAAATACTTGGTGTAAGTGTATGTCTTTTTTACTTGGTGTCAGTGTATGTCTGTGTTACTTGGTGTAAATGTGTGACTGTGTTACTGGGTATCAGTGTATGTCTTTGTTACTTGGTATCAGTGTATGTCTGTGTTACTTGGTGTCAGTGTATGTGTTTGTGTTACTGGGTGTCAGTGTATGTCTTTGTTACTTGGTGTCAGTGCATGTCTTTGTTACTTGGTGTCAATGTGTGTCTGTGTTACTGGGCATCAGTGTATGTCTTTGTGACTTGGTATCAGTGTATGTCTTTGTGACTTGGTGTCAGTGTATGTCTTTGTGACTTGGTGTCAGTGTAGGTCTGCGTTACTGGGTATCAGTGCATGTCTTTGTTACTTGGTGTCATTGTATGTCTGTGTTACTTGGTGTAAGTGTGTGCCTGTGTGACTGGGTATCAGTGTATGTCTTTGTTACTTGGTGTCAGTGGATGTCAAAATACTTGGTGTAAGTGTATGTCTTTGTTACTTGGTGTCAGTTTATGTCTGTGATACTGGGTATCTGTGCATGTCTTTGTTACTTGGTGTCATTGTATGTCTGTGTTACTTGGTGTAAGTGTGTGCCTGTGTTACTGGATATCAGTGTATGTCTTTGTTACTTGGTGTCAGTGGATGTCAAAATACTTGGTGTAAGTGTATGTCTTTGTTACTTGGTGTCAGTGTATGTCTGTGTTACATGGTGTAAGTGTGTGTCTGTGTTACTGGGTATCAGTGTATGTCTTTGTTACTTGGTATCAGTGTATGTCTTTGTGACTGGTTGTCAGTGTATGTCTGCGTTACTGGGTATCAGTGCATGTCTTTGTTACTTGGTGTCATAGTATGTCTGTGTTACTTGGTGTAAGTGTGTGCCTGTGTTACTGGGTATCAGTGTATGTCTTTGTTACTTGGTGTCAGTGGATGTCAAAATACTTGGTGTAAGTGTATGTCTTTTTTACTTGGTGTCAGTGTATGTCTGTGTTACTTGGTGTAAATGTGTGACTGTGTTACTGGGTATCAGTGTATGTCTTTGTTACTTGGTATCAGTGTATGTCTGTGTTACTTGGTGTCAGTGTATGTGTTTGTGTTACTGGGTGTCAGTGTATGTCTTTGTTACTTGGTGTCAGTGCATGTCTTTTTTACTTGTTGTCAATGTGTGTCTGTGTTACTGGGCATCGGTGTATGTCTTTGTGACTTGGTATCAGTGTATGTCTTTGTGACTTGGTGTCAGTGTATGTCTTTGTGACTTGGTGTCAGTGTAGGTCTGCGTTACTGGGTATCAGTGCATGTCTTTGTTACTTGGTGTCATTGTATGTCTGTGTTACTTGGTGTAAGTGTGTGCCTGTGTTACTGGGTATCAGTGTATGTCTTTGTTACTTGGTGTCAGTGGATGTCAAAATACTTGGTGTAAGTGTATGTCTTTGTTACTTGGTGTAATTGTCTGTCTTTTTTACTTGGTGTCAGTGTATGTCTGTGTTACTTGGTGTAAGTGTGTGTTTGTGTTTCTGGGTATCAGTGTATGTCTTTGTTACTTGGTATCAGTGTATGTCTTGGTGACTTAGTGTCAGTGTATGTCTTTTTTACTGGGTGTCAGTGTGTGTCTGTGTTACTTGGTGTCAGTGTATTTCTTTGTTACTGTGTATCAGTGTTTCTCTGTGCTACTGGGTGTCAGTGTATGTTTGTTTGTGTGACTGGGTGTCAGTGTGTGTATGTGACACTAGGTGTCAGTATTTAGTTTAGTTTGGAGATACAGCACTTCAACAGGCCCTTCGGCCCACCGAGTCTTTGCCGACCATCAACAACCCATTTATACTAATCCTACACTAATCCCGTATTCCTATCACATCCCCACCGGTCCCTATATATTTCGCTACCACCTACCTGTACGAGGGGCAATATATAATGGTCAATTAACCTATCAACCTGCAAGTCTTTGGCATGTGATAGGAGACCGGAGCACCCGGAGGAAACCCACGCAGACACAGGGAGAACTTGCAAACTCCGCACAGGCAGTACCCAGAATCGAACCCGGGTCCCTGGAGCTGAGAGGCTGCGGTGCTAACCACTGCGCCAATGTGCCCCCCCCCGCCATCCCAGTGTGTGCCTGTGTTACTGGGTATTAGTGCATGTCTTTGTTACTTGGTGTCAGTGTATGTCAAAATACTTGGTGTAAGTGTATGTCTTTGTTACTTGGTGTAATTGTCTGTCTATGTTACTTGGAGTCAGTGTATGTCCGTGTTACCTGGTGTAAGTGTGTGTCTTTGTTACTTGGTGTAATTGTCTGTCTTTGTTACTTGATGTCAGTGTATGTCTGTGTTACTTGGTGTAAGTGTGTGTCTTTGTTACTGGGCATCAGTGTATGTCTTTGTGACTTGGCATCAGTGTATGTCTTTGTGATTTGGTGTCAGTGTATGTCTTTTTTACTGGGTATCAGTGTATGTCTTTGTTACTTGCTGTCAGTGTATGTCTGTGTTACTTGGTGTAAGTGTGTGTCTTTGTTACTTGATGTCAGTGCATGTCTGTGTTACTGGGTGTCAGAGTATGTCTTTGTTACTGGGTGTCAGTGTATGTCTGCGTTACTGGGTATCAGTGCATGTCTTTGTTACTTGCTGTCATTGTATGTCTGTGTTACTTGGTGTAAGTGTGTGCCTGTGTTACTGGGTATCAGTGTATGTCTTTGTTACTTGGTGTCAGTGGATGTCAAAATACTTGGTGTAAGTGTATGTCTTTGTTACTTGGTGTAATTGTCTGTCTTTGTTACTTGATGTCAGTGTATGTCTGTGTTACTTGGTGTAAGTGTGTGTCTTTGTTACTGGGTATCAGTGTATGTCTTTGTGACTTGGTATCAGTGTATGTCTTTGTGACTTTGTGTCAGTGCGTGTCTTTTTTACTGGGTGTCAGTGAGTGTCTGTGTTACTTGGTGTCAGTGTATGTCTTTGTTACTGTGTATCAGTGTTTCTCTGTGTTACTGGGTGTCAGTGTGTGTCTGTGTTACTGGGTGTAAGTGTGTGTCTGCGTTACTGGGTATCATTGTATGTCTTTGTACTTGGTGTCAGTTTATGTCAAAATACTTGGTGTCAGTGTATGTCTTTGTTACTTGGTCTAATTGTCTGTCTTTTTTACTTGGTGTCAGTGTATGTCTGTGTTACTTGGTGTAAGTGGGTGTCTTTGTTCCTGGGCATCAGTGTATGTCTTTGTGACTTGGAATCAGTGTATGCCTTTGTGACTTGGTGTCAGTGTATGTCTTCTTTACTGGGTGTCAGTGTGTGTCTGTCTTACTCGGTTTCAGTGTATGTCTTTGTTACTGTGTATCAGTGTTTTCTGTGTTACTGGGTGTCAGTGTGTGTTTGTTTGTGTTACTGGGTGTCAGTGTGTGTCTGTGACACTCGGTGTCAGTATTTAGTTTAGTTTAGAGATACAGCACTTAAACAGGCCCTTCGGCCCACCGGGTCTGTGTCGACCATCAACAACCCATTTATACAAATCCTGCACGAATCCCGTATTCCGATCACATCCCCACCTATCCCTATATATTTCCCTACCACCTACCTATAGTAGGGGCAATTTATAATGGCCAATTAACCTATCAACCTGCAAGTCTTTGGCATGTGGGAGGAAACCGGAGCACCCGGAGGAAACCCACGCAGACACAGGGAGAACTTGCAAACTCCGCACAGGCAGTACCCAGAATCGAACCCGGGTCCCTGGAGCTGTGAGGCCGCGGTGCCAACCACTGCGCCAATGTGCCCCCCCCCCAACCCAACCCCAGTGTGAGCCTGTGTTACTGGGTATCAGTGTATGTCTTTGTTACTTGGTGTCAGAGAATGTCAAAATACTTGGTGTCAGTGTGTGTCTTTGTTATTTGGTGTAATTGTCTGTCTTTGTTACTTGGTGTCAGTGTATGTCTGTGTCACTTGGTGTCAGTGTTTGTCTTTGTTACTTGGTGTCCGTGTGTGTCTGTGTTACTGGGTGTCAGAGTATGTCTTTGTTACTGGGTGTCAGTGTATGTCTTTGTTACTTGGTGTAAGTGTGTGTCTTTGTTACTTGGTGTCAATTTTTGTCTGTGTTACTGGGCATCAGTGTATGTCTTTGTGACTTGGTATCAGAGTATGTCTTTGTGACTTGGTGTCAGTGTATGTCTTTTTTACTGGGTGGCAGTGTGTGTCTGTGTTACTTGGTGTCAGTGTATGTCTTTGTTACTTGGTGTCAGTGTATGTCTTTGTTACTTGGTGTCAGTGTGTGTCTGTGTTACTGGGTGTAAGTGTGTGTCTGCGTGACTGGGTATCATTGTATGTCTTTGTTACTTGGTGTCAGTTTATGTCAAAATACTTGGTGTAAGTGTATGTCTTTGTTACTTGGTCTAATTGTCTGTCTTTGTTACTTGGTGTCAGTGTATGTCTGTGTTACTTGGTGTAACTGGGTGTCTTTGTACCTGGGCATCAGTGTATGTCTTTGTGACCTGGTATCAGTGTATGCCTTTGTGACTTGGTGTCAGTTTATGTCTTTTTTACTGGGTGTAAGTGTGTGTCTGCGTTACTGTGTATCAGTGTTTGTCTTTGTTACTGGGTGTCAGTGTATGTCTTTGTTACTGGGTGTCAGTGTGAGTCTGTGTTACTTGGTGTCAGTGTATGTCTGTGTTACTTGGTGTAAATGTGTGTCTGTGATACTGTGTGTCAGTGTATGTCTTTGTTACTGGGTGTCAGTGTATGTCTTTGTTACTGGGTGTAAGTGTGTGTCTGTGTTACTGGGTATCAATGCCTTTCTTTTTTACTTGGTGTCAGAGTGTGTCTGTGCTACTGGGTATCAGTGCATGTCTTTGATACTTGGTGTCATTGTATGTCTGTGTTACTTGGTGTAAGTGTGTGTCTGTGTTACTGTGTATCATTGTATGTCTTTGTTACTTGGTGTCAGTGTATGTCAAAATATTTGGTGTAAGTGTATGTCTTTGTTACTTGATGTAATTGTCTGTCTTTGGCACTTGGCGTCAGTGTATGTCTTTGTGACTTGGTGTCAGTGTATGTCTTTTTTCCTGGGTGTCAGTGTGTGTCTGTGTTACTTCGTGTCAGTGTATGTCTTTGTTACTTTGCATCAGTGTTTCTCTGTGTTACTGGGTTTCAGTCTGTGTTTGCTTGTGGTATTGGGTGTCTGTGTCTGTCTGTGACACAAGGTGTCAGTATTTAGTTTAGTTTGGAGATGCAGCACTTCAACAGGCCCTTCGGCCCACCGAGTCTGTGCCGACCATCAAACACCCATTTATACTAATCCTACACTAATCCCGTATTCCTATCACATCCCCACCTATCCCTATATATTTCCCTACCACCTACCTGTACTAGGGGCAATTTATGACGACCAATTAACCTATCAACCTGCAAGTCTTTGGCATGTGGGAGGAAACCGGAGCACCGGGAGGCAACCCACGCAGACACAGGGAGAACTTGCAAACTCCGCACAGGCAGTACCCAGAATCGAACCCGAGTCCCTGGAGCTGTGAGGCTGCGGTGCTAACCACTGCGCCAATGTGCACCCCACCCCCAGTGTCTGCCTGTGTTACTGGGTTTCTGTGTATGTCTTTGTTACTTGGTGTCAGTGTATGTCTGTGTTACTTGGTGTCAGTGTGTTTGTCTGTGTTCCTGGGTGTCAGTGCGTTTGTCTGTGTTACTAGGTGTCAGTGTGTGAATGTGTTACTTGGTGTAAGTGAGTGTCTTTGTTACTTGGTGTCCTTGTGTGTCTGTGTTGCTGGGTGTAAGGGTGTGTCTGTGTTCCTGGGTGTCAGTTCGTGTGTCTGTGTTACTAGGTGTCAGTGCGTGAATGTGTTAATGGTGTAAGTGAGTGTCTTGAATACTTGGTGTCCTTGTGTGTCTTTGTTACTTGGTGTAAGTGTGTGTCTGTGTTACTGGGTATCAATGTCTGTCTTTTTTACTTGGTGTAAGTGTGTGTCTTTGTTACTGGGTATCAGTGCATGTCTTTGTTACTTGGTGTCGTTGTATGTCTGTGTTACTTGGTGTAAGTGTGTATCTGTGTTACTGGGTATCAGTGCATTTCTTTGTTACTTTGTGTCAGTGTATGTCAAAATACTTGGTGCAAATGTATGTCTTTGTTACATGGTATAATTGTCTGTCTTTGTTACTTGGTGTAAGTGTGTGTCTTTGTTACTTGGTGTAAGTGCATGTCTTTGTTACTTGGTGTCAGTGTTTGTCTTTGTTACTTGGTGTCAGTGTGTGTCTGTGTTACTGGGCATCAGTGTATGTCTGTGTTACTTGGTGTCAGTGCATGTCTTTGTTACTGTGTCTCATTGTTTCTCTGTGTCACTGGGTGTCAGTGTGTGTTTGTTTGTGTTACTGGGTGTCAGTGTGTGTCTGTGACACTAGGTGTCAGTATTTAGTTTAGTTTGGAGATACAGCACTGAAACAGGCACTTCGGCCCACCGAGTGTGTGCCGACCATCAACCACCCATTTATACTCATCCTACACTAATCCCGTATTCCTATCACATCCGCACCTATCCCTATATATTTCCCTTCCTTCTACCTATACTAGGGGCAATTTATGATGGCCAATTAACCTATCAACCTGCAAGTCTTTGGCATGTGGGAGGTAACCGGAGCACCGGGAGGAAACGCACGCAGACACAGGGAGAACTTGCAAACTCCGCACAGGCAGTACCCAGAATCGAACCCGGGTTCCTGGAGCTGTGAGGCTGCGGTGCGAACCACTGCGCCAATGTGCCGCCCACCCCCAGTGTGTGCCTGTGTTACTGGGTATCAGTGTATGTCTTTGTTACTTGGTATCAGTGTATGTCTTTGTTACTTGGTGTAATTGTCTGTCTTTGTTACTTGGTGTCAGTGTATGTCTGTGTTACATGGTGTAAGTGTGTGTCTTTGTTACTTGGTGTAAGTGTATGCCTTTGTTACTTGGTGTCAGTGTATGTCTTTGTTACTTGGTGTCACTGTGTGTCTGTGTTACTGGGCATCAGTGTATGTCTTTGTGATTTGGTATCAGTGTATGTCTTTGTGACTTGGTAACAGTGTATGTTTTTTTTACTGGGTGTAAGTGTGTGTCTGCGTTACTGGCTATCAGTGTATGTCTTTGTTACTTGGTGTAAGTGTATGTCTTTGTTACTTGGTGAAATTGTCTGTCTTTGTTACTTGGTGTCCGTGGATGTCTGTGTTACTTGGTGTAAGTGGATGTCTTTTTTACTGGGTGTCAATGTGTGTCTGTGTTCCTGGGTGTCAGTGTGTGTTTGTTTGTGTTACTGGGTGTCAGTGTGTGTCTGTGACACTAGGTGTCAGTATTTAGTTTAGTTTAGAGATACAGCACTTAAACAGGCCCTTCGGCCCACAGAGTCTGTGCCGACCATCAACAACCCATTTATACTAATCCTACACTAATCCCGTATTCCTATCACATCCCCACCTATCGCTATATATTTCCCTACAACCTACCTGTACTAGGGGCAATTTATGACGGCCAATTAACCTATCAACCTGCAAGTCTTTGGCATGTGGGAGGAAACCGGAGCACCGGGAGGCAACCCACGCAGACACAGGGAGAACTTGCAAACTCCGCACAGGCAGTACCCAGAATCGAACCCGGGTCCCTGGAGCTGTGAGGCTGCGGTGCTAACCACTGCGCCAAAGTGCCCCCCACCCCCAGTGTGTGCCTGTGTTACTGGGTTTCAGTGTATGTCTTTGTTACTTGGTGTCAGTGTATGTCTGTGTTACTTGGTGTCAGTGTGTTTGTCTGTGTTACTGGGTGTCATTGTGTTTGTCTGTGTTACTGGGTGTCAGTGTGTGTCTGTGTTACTGGCTATCAGTGTATGTCTGTGTTACTTGGTGTAAGTGTATATCTGTGTTACTGGGTATCAGTGCATGTCTTTGTTACTTGGTGTCAGTGTATGTCTTTGTTTCTTGGTGTCAGTGTGTGTCTGTGTTACTGGGTGTAAGTGTGTGTCTGCGTTACTGGGTATCAGTGTATGTCTTTGTAACTTGGTGTCAGTGTATGTCAAAATACCTGGTGTAAGTGTATGTCTTTGTTACTTGGTGTAATTGTCTGTCTTTGTTACTTGATGTCAGTGTACGTCTGTGTTACTTGGTGTAAGTGTGTGTCTTTGTTACTGGGCATCAGTGTATGTCTTTGTGACTTGGTATCAGTGTATGTCTTTGTGACCTGGTGTCAGTGTTTGTCTTTTTTACTTGGTGTCAGTGTGTGTCTGCGTTACTTGGTATCAGTGTCTGTCTTTGTTACTGTGTATCAGTGTTTCTCTGTGTTACTGGGTGTCAGTGTATGTCTGTGTTACTGGGTATCTGTGCATGTCTTTGTTACTTGGTGTCATTGTATGTCTGTGTTATTTCGTGTAAGTGTGTGCCTGTGTTACTGGGTATCAGTGTATGTCTTTGTTACTTCGTGTCAGTGGATGTCAAAATACTTGGTGTAAGTGTATGTCTTTGTTAATTGGTGTCAGTGTATGTCTGTGTTACTTGGTGTAAGTGTGCGTCTATGTTACTGCGTATCAGTGTATGCCTTTGTTACTTGGTATCAGTGTATGTCTTTGTGACTGGGTGTCAGTTTATGTCTGTGATACTGGGTATCTGTGCATGTCTTTGTTACTTGGTGTCATTGTATGGCTGTGTTACTTGGTGTAAGTGTGTGCCTGTGTTACTGGATATCAGTGTATGTCTTTGTTACTTGGTGTCAGTGGATGTCAAAATACTTGGTGTAAGTGTATGTCTTTGTTACTTGGTGTCAGTTTATGTCTGTGATACTGGGTATCTGTGCATGTCTTTGTTACTTGGTGTCATTGTATGTCTGTGTTACTTGGTGTAAGTGTGTGCCTGTGTTACTGGATATCAGTGTATGTCTTTGTTACTTGGTGTCAGTGGATGTCAAAATACTTGGTGTAAGTGTATGTCTTTGTTACTTGGTGTCAGTGTATGTCTGTGTTACATGGTGTAAGTGTGTGTCTGTGTTACTGGGTATCAGTGTATGTCTTTGTTACTTGGTATCAGTGTATGTCTTTGTGACTGGTTGTCAGTGTATGTCTGCGTTACTGGGTATCAGTGCATGTCTTTGTTACTTGGTGTCATAGTATGTCTGTGTTACTTGGTGTAAGTGTGTGCCTGTGTTACTGGGTATCAGTGTATGTCTTTGTTACTTGGTGTCAGTGGATGTCAAAATACTTGGTGTAAGTGTATGTCTTTTTTACTTGGTGTCAGTGTATGTCTGTGTTACTTGGTGTAAATGTGTGACTGTGTTACTGGGTATCAGTGTATGTCTTTGTTACTTGGTATCAGTGTATGTCTGTGTTACTTGGTGTCAGTGTATGTGTTTGTGTTACTGGGTGTCAGTGTATGTCTTTGTTACTTGGTGTCAGTGCATGTCTTTTTTACTTGTTGTCAATGTGTGTCTGTGTTACTGGGCATCAGTGTATGTCTTTGTGACTTGGTATCAGTGTATGTCTTTGTGACTTGGTGTCAGTGTATGTCTTTGTGACTTGGTGTCAGTGTAGGTCTGCGTTACTGGGTATCAGTGCATGTCTTTGTTACTTGGTGTCATTGTATGTCTGTGTTACTTGGTGTAAGTGTGTGCCTGTGTTACTGGGTATCAGTGTATGTCTTTGTTACTTGGTGTCAGTGGATGTCAAAATACTTGGTGTAAGTGTATGTCTTTGTTACTTGGTGTAATTGTCTGTCTTTTTTACTTGGTGTCAGTGTATGTCTGTGTTACTTGGTGTAAGTGTGTGTTTGTGTTTCTGGGTATCAGTGTATGTCTTTGTTACTTGGTATCAGTGTATGTCTTGGTGACTTAGTGTCAGTGTATGTCTTTTTTACTGGGTGTCAGTGTGTGTCTGTGTTACTTGGTGTCAGTGTATTTCTTTGTTACTGTGTATCAGTGTTTCTCTGTGCTACTGGGTGTCAGTGTATGTTTGTTTGTGTGACTGGATGTCAGTGTGTGTATGTGACACTAGGTGTCAGTATTTAGTTTAGTTTGGAGATACAGCACTTCAACAGGCCCTTCGGCCCACCGAGTCTTTGCCGACCATCAACAACCCATTTATACTAATCCTACACTAATCCCGTATTCCTATCACATCCCCACCGGTCCCTATATATTTCGCTACCACCTACCTGTACGAGGGGCAATATATAATGGTCAATTAACCTATCAACCTGCAAGTCTTTGGCATGTGATAGGAGACCGGAGCACCCGGAGGAAACCCACGCAGACACAGGGAGAACTTGCAAACTCCGCACAGGCAGTACCCAGAATCGAACCCGGGTCCCTGGAGCTGTGAGGCCGCGGTGCCAACCACTGCGCCAATGTGCCCCACCCACCCCAGTGTGTGCCTGTGTTACTGGGTATCAGTGTATGTCTTTGTTACTTGGTGTCAGAGAATGTCAAAATACTTGGTGTCAGTGTGTGTCTTTGTTATTTGGTGTAATTGTCTGTCTTTGTTACTTGGTGTCAGTGTATGTCTGTGTCACTTGGTGTCAGTGTGTGTCTTTGTTACTTGGTGTCCGTGTGTGTCTGTGTTACTGGGTGTCAGAGTATGTCTTTGTTACTGGGTGTCAGTGTATGTCTTTGTTACTTGGTGTAAGTGTGTGTCTTTGTTACTTGGTGTCAATGTGTGTATGTGTTACTGGGCATCAGTGTATGTCTTTGTGACTTGGTATCAGAGTATGTCTTTGTGACTTGGTGTCAGTGTATGTCTTTTTTACTGGGTGGCAGTGTGTGTCTGTGTTACTTGGTGTCAGTGTATGTCTTTGTTACTTGGTGTCAGTGTATGTCTTTGTTACTTGGTGTCAGTGTGTGTCTGTGTTACTGGGTGTAAGTGTGTGTCTGCGTTACTGGGTATCATTGTATGTCTTTGTACTTGGTGTCAGTTTATGTCAAAATACTTGGTGTCAGTGTATGTCTTTGTTACTTGGTCTAATTGTCTGTCTTTTTTACTTGGTGTCAGTGTATGTCTGTGTTACTTGGTGTAAGTGGGTGTCTTTGTTCCTGGGCATCAGTGTATGTCTTTGTGACTTGGAATCAGTGTATGCCTTTGTGACTTGGTGTCAGTGTATGTCTTCTTTACTGGGTGTCAGTGTGTGTCTGCCTTACTCGGTTTCAGTGTATGTCTTTGTTACTGTGTATCAGTGTTTTCTGTGTTACTGGGTGTCAGTGTGTGTTTGTTTGTGTTACTGGGTGTCAGTGTGTGTCTGTGACACTCGGTGTCAGTATTTAGTTTAATTTAGAGATACAGCACTTAAACAGGCCCTTCGGCCCACCGGGTCTGTGTCGACCATCAACAACCCATTTATACAAATCCTACACGAATCCCGTATTCCGATCACATCCCCACCTATCCCTATATATTTCCCTACCACCTACCTATAGTAGGGGCAATTTATAATGGCCAATTAACCTATCAACCTGCAAGTCTTTGGCATGTGGGAGGAAACCGGAGCACCCGGAGGAAACCCACGCAGACACA
The DNA here is from genome assembly GCF_036365525.1 of Heterodontus francisci. Classification (NCBI taxonomy): domain Eukaryota; kingdom Metazoa; phylum Chordata; class Chondrichthyes; order Heterodontiformes; family Heterodontidae; genus Heterodontus; species Heterodontus francisci. The sequence goes on along the minus strand of NW_027140867.1, from coordinate 8,439,387 downwards.
GGGAGAACTTGCAAACTCCGCACAGGCAGTACCCAGAATCGAACCCGGGTCCCTGGAGCTGTGAGGCCGCGGTGCCAACCACTGCGCCAATGTGCCCCCCCCCCAACCCAACCCCAGTGTGTGCCTGTGTTACTGGGTATCAGTGTATGTCTTTGTTACTTGGTGTCAGAGAATGTCAAAATACTTGGTGTCAGTGTGTGTCTTTGTTATTTGGTGTAATTGTCTGTCTTTGTTACTTGGTGTCAGTGTATGTCTGTGTCACTTGGTGTCAGTGTGTGTCTTTGTTACTTGGTGTCCGTGTGTGTCTGTGTTACTGGGTGTCAGAGTATGTCTTTGTTACTGGGTGTCAGTGTATGTCTTTGTTACTTGGTGTAAGTGTGTGTCTTTGTTACTTGGTGTCAATGTGTGTATGTGTTACTGGGCATCAGTGTATGTCTTTGTGACTTGGTATCAGAGTATGTCTTTGTGACTTGGTGTCAGTGTATGTCTTTTTTACTGGGTGGCAGTGTGTGTCTGTGTTACTTGGTGTCAGTGTATGTCTTTGTTACTTGGTGTCAGTGTATGTCTTTGTTACTTGGTGTCAGTGTGTGTCTGTGTTACTGGGTGTAAGTGTGTGTCTGCGTGACTGGGTATCATTGTATGTCTTTGTTACTTGGTGTCAGTTTATGTCAAAATACTTGGTGTAAGTGTATGTCTTTGTTACTTGGTCTAATTGTCTGTCTTTGTTACTTGGTGTCAGTGTATGTCTGTGTTACTTGGTGTAACTGGGTGTCTTTGTACCTGGGCATCAGTGTATGTCTTTGTGACCTGGTATCAGTGTATGCCTTTGTGACTTGGTGTCAGTTTATGTCTTTTTTACTGGGTGTAAGTGTGTGTCTGCGTTACTGTGTATCAGTGTTTGTCTTTGTTACTGGGTGTCAGTGTATGTCTTTGTTACTGGGTGTCAGTGTGAGTCTGTGTTACTTGGTGTCAGTGTATGTCTGTGTTACTTGGTGTAAGTGTGTGTCTGTGATACTGTGTGTCAGTGTATGTCTTTGTTACTGGGTGTCAGTGTATGTCTTTGTTACTGGGTGTAAGTGTGTGTCTGTGTTACTGGGTATCAATGCCTTTCTTTTTTACTTGGTGTCAGAGTGTGTCTGTGCTACTGGGTATCAGTGCATGTCTTTGATACTTGGTGTCATTGTATGTCTGTGTTACTTGGTGTAAGTGTGTGTCTGTGTTACTGTGTATCATTGTATGTCTTTGTTACTTGGTGTCAGTGTATGTCAAAATATTTGGTGTAAGTGTATGTCTTTGTTACTTGATGTAATTGTCTGTCTTTGGCACTTGGCGTCAGTGTATGTCTTTGTGACTTGGTGTCAGTGTATGTCTTTTTTCCTGGGTGTCAGTGTGTGTCTGTGTTACTTCGTGTCAGTGTATGTCTTTGTTACAGTGCATCAGTGTTTCTCTGTGTTACTGGGTTTCAGTGTGTGTTTGCTTGTGGTATTGGGTGTCTGTGTCTGTCTGTGACACAAGGTGTCAGTATTTAGTTTAGTTTGGAGATGCAGCACTTCAACAGGCCCTTCGGCCCACCGAGTCTGTGCCGACCATCAAACACCCATTTATACTAATCCTACACTAATCCCGTATTCCTATCACATCCCCACCTATCCCTATATATTTCCCTACCACCTACCTGTACTAGGGGCAATTTATGACGACCAATTAACCTATCAACCTGCAAGTCTTTGGCATGTGGGAGGAAACCGGAGCACCGGGAGGCAACCCACGCAGACACAGGGAGAACTTGCAAACTGCGCACAGGCAGTACCCAGAATCGAACCCGAGTCCCTGGAGCTGTGAGGCTGCGGTGCTAACCACTGCGCCAATGTGCACCCCACCCCCAGTGTCTGCCTGTGTTACTGGGTTTCTGTGTATGTCTTTGTTACTTGGTGTCAGTGTATGTCTGTGTTACTTGGTGTCAGTGTGTTTGTCTGTGTTCCTGGGTGTCAGTGCGTTTGTCTGTGTTACTAGGTGTCAGTGTGTGAATGTGTTACTTGGTGTAAGTGAGTGTCTTTGTTACTTGGTGTCCTTGTGTGTCTGTGTTGCTGGGTGTAAGGGTGTGTCTGTGTTCCAGGGTGTCAGTTCCTGTGTCTGTGTTACTAGGTGTCAGTGCGTGAATGTGTTAATGGTGTAAGTGAGTGTCTTGATTACTTGGTGTCCTTGTGTGTCTTTGTTACTTGGTGTAAGTGTGTGTCTGTGTTACTGGGTATCAATGTCTGTCTTTTTTACTTGGTGTAAGTGTGTGTCTTTGTTACTGGGTATCAGTGCATGTCTTTGTTACTTGGTGTCGTTGTATGTCTGTGTTACTTGGTGTAAGTGTGTATCTGTGTTACTGGGTATCAGTGCATTTCTTTGTTACTTTGTGTCAGTGTATGTCAAAATACTTGGTGCAAATGTATGTCTTTGTTACATGGTGTAATTGTCTGTCTTTGTTACTTGGTGTAAGTGTGTGTCTTTGTTACTTGGTGTAAGTGCATGTCTTTGTTACTTGGTGTCAGTGTATGTCTTTGTTACTTGGTGTCAGTGTGTGTCTGTGTTACTGGGCATCAGTGTATGTCTGTGTTACTTGGTGTCAGTGCATGTCTTTGTTACTGTGTCTCATTGTTTCTCTGTGTCACTGGGTGTCAGTGTGTGTTTGTTTGTGTTACTGGGTGTCAGTGTGTGTCTGTGACACTAGGTGTCAGTATTTAGTTTAGTTTGGAGATACAGCACTGAAACAGGCACTTCGGCCCACCGAGTGTGTGCCGACCATCAACCACCCAGTTATACTCATCCTACACTAATCCCGTATTCCTATCACATCCGCACCTATCCCTATATATTTCCCTTCCTCCTACCTATACTAGGGGCAATTTATGATGGCCAATTAACCTATCAACCTGCAAGTCTTTGGCATGTGGGAGGTAACCGGAGCACCGGGAGGAAACGCACGCAGACACAGGGAGAACTTGCAAACTCCGCACAGGCAGTACACAGAATCGAACCCGGGTTCCGGGAGCTGTGAGGCTGCGGTGCGAACCACTGCGCCAATGTGCCGCCCACCCCCAGTGTGTGCCTGTGTTACTGGGTATCAGTGTATGTCTTTGTTACTTGGTATCAGTGTATGTCTTTGTTACTTGGTGTAATTGTCTGTCTTTGTTACTTGGTGTCAGTGTATGTCTGTGTTACATGGTGTAAGTGTGTGTCTTTATTACTTGGTGTAAGTGTATGCCTTTGTTACTTGGTGTCAGTGTATGTCTTTGTTACTTGGTGTCACTGTGTGTCTGTGTTACTGGGCATCAGTGTATGTCTTTGTGATTTGGTATCAGTGTATGTCTTTGTGACTTGGTAACAGTGTATGTTTTTTTTACTGGGTGTAAGTGTGTGTCTGCGTTACTGGCTATCAGTGTATGTCTTTGTTACTTGGTGGAAGTGTATGTCTTTGTTACTTGGTGAAATTGTCTGTCTTTGTTACTTGGTGTCCGTGGATGTCTGTGTTACTTGGTGTAAGTGGATGTCTTTTTTACTGGGTGTCAATGTGTGTCTGTGTTCCTGGGTGTCAGTGTGTGTTTGTTTGTGTTACTGGGTGTCAGTGTGTGTCTGTGACACTAGGTGTCAGTATTTAGTTTAGTTTAGAGATACAGCACTTAAACAGGCCCTTCGGCCCACAGAGTCTGTGCCGACCATCAACAACCCATTTATACTAATCCTACACTAATCCCGTATTCCTATCACATCCCCACCTATCGCTATATATTTCCCTACCACCTACCTGTACTAGGGGCAATTTATGACGGCCAATTAACTTATCAACCTGCAAGTCTTTGGCATGTGGGAGGAAACCGGAGCACCGGGAGGCAACCCACGCAGACACAGGGAGAACTTGCAAACTCCGCACAGGCAGTACCCAGAATCGAACCCGGGTCCCTGGAGCTGTGAGGCTGCGGTGCTAACCACTGCGCCAATGTGCCCCCCAACCCCAGTGTGTGCCTGTGTTACTGGGTTTCAGTGTATATCTTTGTTACTTGGTGTCAGTGTATGTCTGTGTTACTTGGTGTCAGTGTGTTTGTCTGTGTTACTGGGTGTCATTGTGTTTGTCTGTGTTACTGGGTGTCAGTGTGTGTCTGTGTTACTGGCTATCAGTGTATGTCTGTGTTACTTGGTGTAAGTGTGTATCTGTGTTACTGGGTATCAGTGCATGTCTTTGTTACTTTGTGTCAGTGTATGTCAAAATACTTGGTGCAAGTGTATGTCTTTGTTACATGGTGTAATTGTCTGTCTTTGTTACTTGATGTAAGTGTGTGTCTTTGTTACTTGGTGTAAGTGCATGTCTTTGTTACTTGGTGTCAGTGTATGTCTTTGTTACTTGGTGTCAGTGTGTGTCTGTGTTACTGGGCATCAGTGTATGTCTGTGTTACTTGGTGTCAGTGCATGTCTTTGTTACTGTGTCTCATTGTTTCTCTGTGTCACTGGGTGTCAGTGTGTGTTTGTTTGTGTTACTGGGTGTCAGTGTGTGTCTGTGACACTAGGTGTCAGTATTTAGTTTAGTTTGGAGATACAGCACTGAAACAGGCACTACGGCCCACCGAGTGTGTGCTGACCATCAACCACCCATTTATACTCATCCTACACTAATCCCGTATTCCTATCACATCCGCACCTATCCCTATATATTTCCCTACCTCCTACCTATACTCGGGGCAATTTATGATGGCCAATTAACCTATCAACCTGCAAGACTTTGGCATGTGGGAGGTAACCGGAGCACCGGGAGGAAACGCACGCAGACACAGGGAGAACTTGCAAACTCCGCACAGGCAGTACCCAGAATCGAACCCGGGTTCCTGGAGCTGTGAGGCTGCGGTGCGAACCACTGCGCCAATGTGCCGCCCACCCCCAGTGTGTGCCTGTGTTACTGGGTATCAGTGTATGTCTTTGTTACTTGGTATCAGTGTATGTCTTTGTTACTTGGTGTAATTGTCTGTCTTTGTTACTTGGTGTCAGTGTATGTCTGTGTTACATGGTGTAAGTGTGTGTCTTTGTTACTTGGTGTAAGTGTATGCCTTTGTTACTTGGTGTCAGTGTATGTCTTTGTTACTTGGTGTCACTGTGTGTCTGTGTTACTGGGCATCAGTGTATGTCTTTGTGATTTGGTATCAGTGTATGTCTTTGTGACTTGGTAACAGTGTATGTTTTTTTTACTGGGTGTAAGTGTGTGTCTGCGTTACTGGCTATCAGTGTATGTCTTTGTTACTTGGTGTAAGTGTATGTCTTTGTTACTTGGTGAAATTGTCTGTCTTTGTTACTTGGTGTCCGTGGATGTCTGTGTTACTTGGTGTAAGTGGATGTCTTTTTTACTGGGTGTCAATGTGTGTCTGTGTTCCTGGGTGTCAGTGTGTGTTTGTTTGTGTTACTGGGTGTCAGTGTGTGTCTGTGACACTAGGTGTCAGTATTTAGTTTAGTTTAGAGATACAGCACTTAAACAGGCCCTTCGGCCCACAGAGTCTGTGCCGACCATCAACAACCCATTTATACTAATCCTACACTAATCCCGTATTCCTATCACATCCCCACCTATCGCTATATATTTCCCTACCACCTACCTGTACTAGGGGCAATTTATGACGGCCAATTAACCTATCAACCTGCAAGTCTTTGGCATGTGGGAGGAAACCGGAGCACCGGGAGGCAACCCACGCAGACACAGGGAGAACTTGCAAACTCCGCACAGGCAGTACCCAGAATTGAACCCGGGTCCCTGGAGCTGTGAGGCTGCGGTGCTAACCACTGCGCCAATGTGCCCCCCAACCCCAGTTTGTGCCTGTGTTACTGGGTTTCAGTGTATGTCTTTGTTACTTGGTGTCAGTGTATGTCTGTGTTACTTGGTGTCAGTGTGTTTGTCTGTGTTACTGGGTGTCATTGTGTTTGTCTGTGTTACTGGGTGTCAGTGTGTGTCTGTGTTACTGGCTATCAGTGTATGTCTGTGTTACTTGGTGTAAGTGTGTATCTGTGTTACTGGGTATCAGTGCATGTCTTTGTTACTTTGTGTCAGTGTATGTCAAAATACTTGGTGCAAGTGTATGTCTTTGTTACATGGTGTAATTGTCTGTCTTTGTTACTTGGTGTAAGTGTGTGTCTTTGTTACTTGGTGTAAGTGCATGTCTTTGTTACTTGGTGTCAGTGTATGTCTTTGTTACTTGGTGTCAGTGTGTGTCTGTGTTACTGGGCATCAGTGTATGTCTGTGTTACTTGGTGTCAGTGCATGTCTTTGTTACTGTGTCTCATTGTTTCTCTGTGTCACTGGGTGTCAGTGTGTGTTTGTTTGTGTTACTGGGTGTCAGTGTGTGTCTGTGACACTAGGTGTCAGTATTTAGTTTAGTTTAGAGATACAGCACTTAAACAGGCCCTTCGGCCCACAGAGTCTGTGCCGACCATCAACAACCCATTTATACTAATCCTACACTAATCCCGTATTCCTATCACATCCCCACCTATCGCTATATATTTCCCTACCACCTAACTGTACTAGGGGCAATTTATGACGGCCAATTAACCTATCAACCTGCAAGTCTTTGGCATGTGGGAGGAAACCGGAGCACCGGGAGGCAACCCACGCAGACACAGGGAGAACTTGCAAACTCCGCACAGGCAGTACCCAGAATCGAACCCGGGTCCCTGGAGCTGTGAGGCTGCGGTGCTAACCACTGCGCCAATGTGCCCCCCAACCCCAGTGTGTGCCTGTGTTACTGGGTTTCAGTGTATGTCTTTGTTACTTGGTGTCAGTGTATGTCTGTGTTACTTGGTGTCAGTGTGTTTGTCTGTGTTACTGGGTGTCATTGTGTTTGTCTGTGTTACTGGGTGTCAGTGTGTGTCTGTGTTACTTGGTGTAAGTGTGTGTCTTTGTTACTTGGTTTCCTTGTGTGTCTGTGTTACTGCGTGTCTTTGTATGTCTTTGTTACTGGGTGTCAGTGTATGTCTTTGTTACTTGGTGTAAGTGTGTGTCTGTGTTACTGGGTATCAGTGTCTGTCTTTTTTACTTGGTGTAAGTGTGTGTCTTTGTTACTGGGCATCAGTGCATGTCTTTGTTACTTGGTGTCATTGTATGTCTGTGTTACTTGGTGTAAGTGTGTGTCTGTGTTACTGGGTATCAGTGTATGTCTTTGTTACTTGGTGTAATTGTCTGTCTTTGTTACTTGGTGTCAGTGTATGTCTGTGTTACTTGGTGTAAGTGTGTGTCTTTGTTACTTGGTGTAAGTGCATGTCTTTGTTACTTGGTGTCAGTGTTTGTCTTTGTTACTTGGTGTCAGTGTGTGTCTGTGTTAATGGGCATCACTGTATGTCTTTGTGACTTGGTATCAGTGTATGTCTTTGTGACTTGGTGTCAGTGTATGTCTTTTATACTGGGTGTCAGTGTGTGTCTGTGTTACTTGGTGTCAGTGCATGTCTTTGTTACGGTGTATCATTGTTTCTCTGTGTTACTGGGTGTCAGTGTGTGTTTGATTGTGTTACTGGGTGTCAGTGTGTGTCTGTGACACTAGGTGTCAGTATTTAGTTTAGTTTAGAGAAACAGCACTTAAACAGGCCCTTCGGCCCACCGAGTGTGTGCCGACCATCAACCACCCATTTATACCAATCCTACACTAATCCCGTATTCCTATCACATCCCCACCTATCCCTATATATTTCCCTACCTCCTACCTATACTAGGGGCAATTTATGATGGCCAATTAACCTATCAACCTGCAAGTCTTTGGCATGTGGGAGGAAACCGGAGCACCGGGAGTAAACGCACGCAGACACAGGGAGAACATGCAAACTCCGCACAGGCAGTACCCAGAATCAAACCCGGGTCCCTGGAGCTGCGAGGCTGCGGTGCTAACCACTGCGCCAATGTGCCCCCCACCCCCGCAAGTGTGTGCCTGTATTACTGGGTATCAGTGTATGTCTTTGTTACTTGGTGTCAGTGTATTTCTGTGTTACTTGGTGTAATTGTCTGTCTTTGTTACTTGGTGTCAGTGTATGTCTGTGTTACTTGGTGTAAGTGTGTGTCTTTGTTATTTGGTGTAAGTGTGTGGCTTTGTTACTTGGTGTAAGTGTGTGTCTTTGTTATTTGGTGTAAGTGTATGTCTTTGTTACTTGGTGTCAGTGTGTGTCTGTGTTACTGGGCATCAGTGTATGTCTTTGTGACTTGGTATCAGTGCATGTCTTTGTGACTTGGTGTCAGTGTATGTCTTTTATACTGGGTGTCAGTGTGTGTCTGTGTTACTTGGTGTCCGTGTATGTCTTTGTTACTGTGTATCAGTGTTTCTCTGTGTTACTGGGTGCCAGTGTGTGTTTGTTTGTGTTACTGGGTGTCAGTGTGTGTCTGTGACACTTGGTGTCAGTATTTAGTTTTGTTAGAGATACAGCACTGAAACAGGCCCTTCGGCCCACCGAGTGTGTGCCGACCATCAACCACCCATTTATACTAATCCTACACTAATCCCGTATTCCTATCACATCCCCACCTATCCCTATATATTCCCCTACCACCTACCTATACTAGGGGCAATTTATGATGGCCAATTAACGTATCAACCTGCAAGTCCTTGGCATGTGGGAGGAAACCGGTTCACCGGGAAGAAACGCACGCAGACACAGGGAGAACTTGCAAACTCCGGAAAGGCAGTACCCAGAATCAAACCCGGGTCCCTGGAACTGCGAGACTGCGGTGCTAACCACTGCGCCAATGTGCCCCCCACCCCCCCCCAAGTGTGTGCCTGTATTACTGGGTATCAGTGTATGTCTTTGTTACTTGGTGTCAGTGTATGTCAAAATACTTTGTGTAAGTGTATGTCTTTGTTACTTGGTGCAATTGTCTGTCTTTGGTACTTGGTGTCAGTGTATGTCTGTGTTACTTGGTGTAAGTGTGTGTCTGTGTTACTGGATATCAGTGTCTGTCTTTGTTGCTGGGTGTCAGTGTGTGCCTTTGTGACCTGGTGTAAGTGAGTGTCTGTGTTACTGGGTATCAGTGTCTGTCTTTGTTACTTGGTGTAAGTGCATGTCTTTGTTACTTGGTGTAAGTGTATGTCTTTGATACTTGGTGTCAGTGTATGTCTGTGTTACTTGGTGTACGTTTGTGTCTTTGTTACTTGGTATCAGTGTCTGTCTTTGTTACTTGGTGTCAGTGTATGTCTCTGTTACTTGGTGTCAGTGTATGTCTTTGTTACTTGGTGTCAGTGTATGTCTTTGTTACTGGGTATCAGTGTATGTCTTTGTTACATGGTTTCAGTGTATGTCTTTGTTACTTGGTGTAAGTGTATGTCTTTGTTACTTGGTGTCAGTGTATGTCAAAATACTTGGTGTAAGTGTATGTCTTTGTTACTTGGGGTAATTGTCTGTCTTTGTTACTTGGTGTCAGTGTATGTCTGTGTTACTTGGTGTAAGTGTGTGTCTGTGTTACTGGATATCAGTGTCTGTCTTTGTTACTAGGTGTCAGTGTGTGTCTTTGTGACCTGGTGTAAGTGTGTGTCTGTGTTACTGGGTATCAGTGTCTGTCTTTGTTACTTGGTGTAAGTGCATGTCTTTGTTACTTGGTGTAAGTGTATGTCTTTGATACTTGGTGTAAGTGTATGTCTGTGTTACTTGGTGTAAGTTTGTGACCTGGTGTAAGTGTGTGTCTGTGTTACTGGGTATCAGTGTCTGTCTTTGTTACTTGGTGTAAGTGCATGTCTTTGTTACTTGGTGTAAGTGTATGTCTTTGATACTTGGTGTCAGTGTATGTCTGTGTTACTTGGTGTAAGTTTGTGTCTTTGTTACTTGGTATCAGTGTCTGTCTTTGTTACTTGGTGTCAGTGTATGTCTCTGTTACTTGGTGTCAGTGTATGTCTTTGTTACTTGGTGTCAGTGTATGTCTTTGTTACTGGGTATCAGTGTATGTCTTTGTTACATGGTGTCAGTGTATGTCTTTGTTACTTGGTGTAAGTGTATGTCTTTGTTACTTTGTGTCAGTGTATGTCTTTGTTACTTGTTGAAAGTGTATGTCTTTGTGACTTGGTGTCAGTGTATGTATTTTTTACTGGGTGTAAGTGTGTGTCTGCGTTACTGGGTATCAGTGTATGTCTTTGTTACTTGGTGTCAGTGTATGTCTGTGTTACTTGGTGTAAGTGTGTGTCTTTGTTACTTGGTGTAAGTCTTTGTCTTTGTTACTTGGTGTCAGTGTATTTCTGTGTTACTTGGTGTAAGTGTGTGTCTTTGTTACTTGGTGTAAGTGTATGTCTTTGTTACTTGGTGTCAGAGTATGTCTTTTTTACTTGGTGTCAGTGTGTGTCTTTGTTACTGGCCATCAGTGTATGTCTTTGTGACTTGGTATCAGTGTATGCCTTTGTGACTTGGTTTCAGTGTATGTCTTTTTTACTGGGTGTAAGTGTGTGTCTGCGTTACTGGGTATCAGTGTTTGTCTTTGTTACTTGGTGTCAGTGTATGTCAAAATACTTGGTGTAAGTGTGTTTGTCTGTGTTATTCGGTGTCAGTGTGTGTCTGTGTTACTTGGTGTAAGTGTGTGTCTTTGTTACTTTGTGTCCTTGTTTGTCTGTGTTACTGGGTATCAGTGCATGTCATTGTTACTTGGTGTCATTGTATGTCTGTGTTACTTGGTGTAAGTGTGTGTCTTTGTTACTTGGTGTAAGTGTATGTCTTTGTTACTTGGTGTCAGTGTATGTCTGTGTTACTTGGTGTAAGTGTGTGTCTTTGTTACTTGGTGTAAGTGTATGTCTTTGTTACTTGGTGTCAGAGTATGTCTTTGTTACTTGGTGTCAGTGTGTGTCTTTGTTACTGGGCATCAGTGTATGTCTTTGTGACTTGGTTTCAGTGTATGTCTTTTTTACTGGGTGTAAGTGTGTGTCTGCGTTACTGGGTATCAGTGTATGTCTTTGTTACTTGGTGTCAGTGTATGTCAAAATACTTGGTGTAAGTGTGTTTGTCTGTGTTACTGGGTGTCAGTGTGTGTCTGTGTTACTTGGTGTAAGTGTGTGTCTTTGTTACTTGGTGTCCTTGTGTGTCTGTGTTACTGGGTGTCAGTGTATGTCTTTGTCACTGGGTGTCAGTGTATGTCTTTGTTACTTGGTGTCAGTGTATGTCAAAATACTTGGTGTAAGTGTGTTTGTCTGTGTTACTGGGTGTCAGTGTATGTCTTTGTTACTGGGTGTCAGTGTATGTCTTTGTTACTTGGTGTAAGAGTTTGTCTGTGTTACTGCGTATCAGTGTCTGTCTTTTTTACTTGGTGCAAGTGTGTGTCTTTGTTACTGGGTATCAGTGCATGTCTTTGTTACTTGGTGTCATTGTATGTCAAAATACTTGGTGTAAGTGTATGTCTGTGTTACTTGGTGCAAGTGTGTGTCTGTGTTACTGGGTATCAGTGTATGTCTTTGTTACTTGGTGTCATTGTATGTCACAATACTTGTTGTAAGTGTATGTCTTTGTTACTTGGTGTAATTGTCTGTCTTTGTTACTTGGTGTCAGTGTCTGTCTGTGTTACTTGGTGTAAGTGTGTGTCTTTGTAACTTGGTGTCAGTGTATGTCTTTTTACTTTGTGTCAGTGTGTTTCTGTGTTACTGGGCATCAGTGTATGTCTTTGTGACTTGGTGTCCCGGTATGTCTTTTTTACTGGGTGTCAGTGTCTGTCTTTGTTACTTTGTATCAGTGTTTCTCTGTGTTACTGGGTGTCAGTGTGTGTCTGTGATACTAGGTATCAGTATTTAGTTTAGTTTCGAGATACAGCACTTAAAACAGGCCCTTCGGGCACCGAGTCTGTGCCGACCATCATCCACCCAATTATAATAATCCTACTCTAATCCCGTATTCCTATCACATCCCCACCTATTCCTGTATATTTCCCTACCACCTACCTATACCAGGGGCAATTTATGATGGCCAATTAACCTATCAACCTGCAAGTCTTTGGCATGTGGGAGGAAACCGGAGCACCTGGAGGAAACCCACGCAGACACAAGAAGAACTTGCAAACTCCGCACAGGCAGTACCCAGAATCGAACCCGGGTCCCTGGAGCTGTGAGGCTGCGGAGCTAACCACTGCGCCAATGTGTTACTGGGTATCAGTGTATTTCTTTGTTACTTGGTGTAAGTGTATGTCTTTGTGACTTGGTGTCAGTGTATGTCTTTTTTACTGGGTGTAAGTGTGTGTCTGCGTTACTGGGTATCAGTGTATGTCTTTGTTACTTGGTGTCAGTGTATGTCAAAATACAAAGAACAAACAAAGAACAAAGATAATTACAGCACAGGAACAGGCCCTTCGGCCCTTCAAGCCTGCGCCGATCCAGATCCTCTCTCTAAACATGTCGCCTGTTTTCTAAGGTTCTGTATCTCTTTTCTTCCTGCCCATTCATGTATCTGTCTAGATACATCTTAAAAGACTCCATCGTGCCCGCATCTACCACCTCCGCTGGCAATGCGTTCCAGGTGCCCACCACCCTCTGCGTGAAGAACTTTCCACGCATATCCCCCCTAAACTTTTCCCCTTTCACTTTGAACTCGTGTCCTCTAGTAATTGAAACCCCCACTCTGGGAAAAAGCCTCTTGCTATCCACCCTGTCTATACCTCTCATGATTTTGTACACCTCAATCAGGTCCCCCCTCAACCTCCGTCTTTCTATTGAAAATAATCCTAATCTGCTCAACCTCTCTTCATAGCTAGCGCCCTCCATACCAGGCAACATCCTGGTGAACCTCCTCTGCACCCTTTCCAAAGCATCCACATCCTTTTGATAATGTGGCGACCAGAACTGTACGCAATATTCCAAATGTGGCCGAACCAAAGTCCTTTACAACTGTAACATGACCTGCCAACTCTTGTACTCAATGCCCCGTCCGATGAAGGAAAGCATGCCGTATGCCTTCTTGACCACTCTATTTACCTGCGTTGCCACCTTCAGGGAACAGTGGACCTGAACACCCAAATCTCTCTGGACATCAATTTTCCCCAGGACTTTTCCATTTACTGTATAGTTCACTCTTGAATTGGATCTTCCAAAATGCATCACCTCTCATTTGCCCTGATTGAACTCCATCTGCCATTTCTCTGCCCAACTCTCCAATCTATCTATATTCTGCTGTATTCTCTGACAGTCCCCTTCACTATCTGCTACTCCACCAATCTTAGTGTCGTCTGCAAATTTGCTAATCAGTCCACCTATACTTTCCTCCAAATCATTAATGTATATCACAAACAACAGTGGTCCCAGCACGGATCCCTGTGGAACACCACTGGTCACACGTCTCCATTTTGAGAAACTCCCTTCTACTGCTACTCTCTGTCTCCTGTTGCCCAGCCAGTTCTTTATCCATCTAGCTAGTACACCTTGGACCCCAAGCGCCTTCACTTTCTCCATCAGCCTGCCATGGGGAACCTTATCAAACGCCTTACTGAAGTCCATGTATATGACATCGACAGCCCTTCCCTCATCAATCAACTTTGTCACTTCCTCAAAGAATTCTATTAAGTTGGTAAGACATGACCTTCCCTGCACAAAACCATGTTGCCTACACTGATGAGCCCATTTTCTTCCAAATGGGAATAGATCCTATCCCTCAGTATCTTCTCCAGCAGCTTCCCTACCACTGACGTCAGGCTCACCGGTCTATAATTACCTGGATTATCCCTGCTACCCTTCTTAAACAAGGGGACAACATTAGCAATTCTCCAGTCCTCCGGGACCTCACCCGTGTTTAAGGATGCTGCAAAGATATCTGTTAAGGCCCCAGCTATTTCCTCTCTCGCTTCCCTCTGTAACCTGGGATAGATCCCATCCGGACCTGGGGACTTGTCCACCTTAATGCCCTTTAGAATACCCAACACTTCCTCCCTCCTTATGCCGACTTGACCTAGAGTAATCAAACATCTGTTCCTAACCTCAATATCCGTCATGTCCCTCTCCTCGGTGAATACCGATGCAAAGTACTCGTTTAGAATCTCACCCATTTTCTCTGAGTCCAAGCATAACATTCCTCCTTTGTCCTTTAGTGGGCCAATCCTTTCTCTAGTTACCCTATTTCTCCTTATATATGAATAAAAGGCTTTGGGATTTTCCTTAACCCTGTTTGCTAAAGATATTTCATGACCCCTTTTAGCCCTCTTAATTCCTCGTTTCAGATTGGTCCTACATTCCCGATATTCTTTCAAAGCTTCGTCTTTCATCAGCCGCCTAGACCTTATGTATGCTTCCTTTTTCCTCTTAGCTAGTCTCACAATTTCACCTGTCATCCATGGTTCCCTAATCTTGCCATTTCTATCCCTCATTTTCACAGGAACATGTCTCTCCTGCACGCTAATCAACCTCTCTTTAAAAGCCTCCCACATATCACATGTGGATTTACCTTCAAACAGCTGCTCCCAATCTACATTTCCCAGCTCCTGCCGAATTTTGGTGTAGTTGGCCTTCCCCCAATTTAGCACTCTCCCTTTTGGACCACTCTCGTCTTTGTCCATGAGTATTTTAAAGCTTACGGAATTGTGATCACTATTCCCAAAGTAGTCCCCTACTGAAACTTCAACAACCTGGTCGGGCTCATTCCCCAACACCAGGTCCAGTATGGCCCCTTCCCGAGTTGGACTATTTACATACTGCTCTAGAAAACCCTCCTGGATGCTCCTTACAAATTCTGCTCCATCTGGACCTCTAACATTAAGCGAATCCCAGTCAATGTTGGGAAAATTAAAATCTCCTATCACCACCACCCTGTTGCTCCTACATCTTTCCATAATCTGTTTACATATTTGTACCTCTATCTCACGCTCGCTGTTGGGAGGCCTGTAGTACAGCCCCAACATTGTTACCGCACCCTTCCTATTTCTGAGTTCTGTCCATATTGCCTCACTGCTCGAGTCCTCCATAGTGCCCTCCTTCAGCACAGCTGTGATATCCTCTTTGACCAGTAATGCAACTCCTCCACCCCTTTTACCTCCCTCTCTATCCCGCCTGAAGCATCGATATCCTGGGATATTTAGTTGCCAATCATGCCCTTCCCTCAACCAAGTCTCAGTAATAGCAATAACATCATACTCCCAGGTACTAATCCAAGCCCTAAGTTCATCTGCCTTACCTATTACACTTCTTGCATTAAAACAAATGCACCTCAGACCACCAGTCCCTTTATATTCATCATCTGCTCCCTGCCTGCTCTTCCCCTTAGTCACACTGACTTCATTATCTAGTTCCTTACAGGCTTTTGTTACTACCTCCTTACTGTCAACTGACCTCAATTGGTTCCCATCCCCCTGCCACATTAGTTTAAACCCTCCCCAACAGCGTTAGCAAAAGCACCTCCAAGGACATTGGTTCCAGTGCGGCCCAGGTGTAGACCGTCCAATTTGTAATAGTCCCACCTCCCCCAGAACCGGTCCCAATGTCCCAAAAATCTGAACCCCTCCTTCCTGCACCATCTCTCAAGCCACGCATTCATCCTGACTATTCTTTCATTTTTACTCTGACTATCACGTGGCACTGGTAGTAATCCTGAGATTACTACCTTTGAGGTCCTACTTTTTAACTTGGCTCCTAACTCCCTAAACTCTGCATGTAGGACCTCATCCCGTTTTTTACCTATATCATTAGTGCCTATGTGCACAATGACAACTGGCTGTTCACCCTCCCCCTTTAGAATGTTCTGCAGCCGATCTGAGACGTCCCTGACCCGTGCACCTGGGAGGCAACATACCATTCGGGAGCCTCGTTTTCGACCACAGAACCGCCTATCTACTCCCCTTACAATCGAATCCCCTACGACTATAGCCCTTCCACTCTTTTTCCCGCCCTTCTGAACAGCAGAGCCAGCCACGGTGCCATGGACCTGGCTACTGCTGCCTTCCCCTGGTGAGCCATCTCCCTCAACAGTATCCAAAACGGTATACTTGTTTTGGAGGGAGATGACCGCAGGGGACTCCTGCGCTGCCTTCCTGCTCTTTCTCTGCCTTTTGGTCACCCATTCCCTTTCTCCCTCAGCAATCCTAATCTGCGGTGTGACCAATTCACTCAACGTGCTATCCACGACCTCCTCAGCATCGCGCATGCTCCAAAGTGAGTCCATCCGCAGCTCGAGAGCCGTCATGCGGTCTAACAAGAGCTGCAACTGGACACACTTCCTGCACGTGAAGGAGTCAGGGTCATCAGCCATGTCCCTGAGCTCCCACATTGAGCAAGAGGAGCATGATACGGGTCTGAGATCTCCTGCCATTTTTAATCTTAAGTTTAAACTTAGTTAAATGAAAAAGGAACGAAATGTTTTTACCAATCACAATAAAACCAGAGAAATCGAAAAAGCCTTACCTTATAAACACCCCACCGAGTCCTTTTTTTTGGTTAGAGGAGGAGGGCGGGTGGGAGACACTACAAGTGTGGTGTCTCGGGTTCAGAAACCGCCCAAATATATAGTGTTTTACTTACCCAGCAGGCCCCTGGCCTCCGCCGAAAAACAAAAGGAAAATAAATTTACTTTCAAACGGACTTTCCCCGCTGCTCACTCGCTCACACGCTGCTCCCGAAAAAGCTGCTGCACTGAATGTCTTTGTTACTTGGTGTCAGTGTATGTCAAAATACTTGGTGTAAGTGTATGTCTTTGTTACTTGGTGTAATTGTCTGTCTTTGTTACTTGGTGTCAGTGTATGTCTGTGTTACTTGGTGTACGTGTGTTTGTCTGTGTTACTGGGTGTCAGTGTGTGTCTGTGTTACTTGGTGTAAGTGTGTGTCTTTGTTATTTGGTGTCCTTGTGTGTCTGTGTTACTGGGTGTCAGTGTATGTCTTTGTCACTGGGTGTCAGTGTATGCCTTTGTTACTTGGTGTAAATGCGTGTCTATGTTACTGGGTATCAGCGTCTGTCTTTTTTACTTGGTGTAAGTGTGTGTCTTTGTTACTGGGTATCAGTGCATGTCTTTATTACTTGGTGTCAGTGTATGTCTGTGTTACTTGGTGCAAGTGTGTGTCTTTGTTACTTGGTGTAATTGTATGTCTTTGTTACTTGGTGTCAGAGTATGTCTTTTTTACTTGCTGTCAGTGTGTGTCTTTGTTACTGGGCATCAGTGTATGACTTTGTGACTTGGTATCAGTGTATGTCTTTGTGACTTGGTTTCAGTGTATGTCTTTTTTACTGGGTGTAAGTGTGTGTCTGCGTTACTGGGTATCAGTGTATGACTTTGTTACTTGGTGTCAGTGTATGTCAAAATACTTGGTGTAAGTGTGTTTGTCTGTGTTACTGGGTGTCCGTGTGTATCTGTGTTACTTGGTGTAAGTGTGTGTCTTTGTTACTTGGTGTCCTTGTTTGTCTGTGTTACTGGGTATCAGTGTATGTCATTGTTACTTGGTGTCATTGTATGTCTGTGTTACTTGGTGTAAGTGTGTGTCTTTGTTACTTGGTGTAAGTGTATGTCTTTGTTACTTGGTGTCAGTGTATGTCAGTGTTACTTGGTGTAAGTGTGTGTCTTTGTTACTTGGTGTAAGTGTATGTCTTTGTTACTTGGTGTCAGAGTATGTCTTTGTTACTTGGTGTCAGTGTGTGTCTTTGTTACTGGGCATCAGTGTATGTCTTTGTGACTTGGTTTCAGTGGATGTCTTTTTTACTGGGTGTAAGTGTGTGTCTGCGTTACTGGGTCTCAGTGTATGTCTTTGTTACTTGGTGTCAGTGTATGTCAAAATACTTGGTGCAAGTGTGTTTGTCTGTGTTACTGGGTGTCAGTGTGTGTCTGTGTTACTTGGTGTAAGTGTGTGTCTTTGTTACTTGGTGTCCTTGTGTGTCTGTGTTACTGGGTGTCAGTGTATGTCTTTGTCACTGGGTGTCAGTGTATGTCTTTGTTACTTGGTGTATGTGTGTGTCTGTGTTACTGCGTATCAGTGTCTGTCTTTTTGACTTGGTGTAAGTGTGTGTCTTTGTTACTGGGTATCAGTGCATGTCTGTGTTACTTGGTGTCATTGTATGTCTGTGTTACTTGGTGCAAGTGTGTGTCTGTGTTACTGGGTATCAGTGTATGTCTTTGTTACTTGGTGTCAGTGTATGTCAAAATACTTGGTGTAAGTGTATGTCTTTGTTACTTGGTGTAATTGTCTGTCTTTGTTACTTGGTGTCAGTGTATGTCTGTGTTACTTGGTGTAAGTGTGTGTCTTTGTAACTTGGTGTCAGTGTATGTCTTTTTACTTGGTGTCAGTGTATGTCTGTGTTACTTGGTGTAAGTTTGTGTCTTTGTTACTTCGTATCAGTGTCTGTCTTTGTTACTTGGTGTCAGTGTATGTCTCTGTTACTTGGTGTAAGTGTATGTCTTTGTTACTTGGTGTCAGTGTATGTCTTTGTCACTGGGTGTCAGTGTATGTCTTTGTTACTTGGTGTAAGTGTGTGTCTGTGTTACTGCGTATCAGTGTCTGTCCTTTTTACTTGGTGTAAGTGTGTGTCTTTGTTACTGGGTATCAGTGCATGTCTTTGTTACTTGGTGTCATTGTATGTCTGTGTTACTTGGTGCAAGTGTTTGTCTGTGTTACTGGGTGTCAGTGTGTGTCTGTGTTACTCGGTTTAAGTGTGTGTCTTTGTTACTTGGTGTCCTTGTTTGTCTGTGTTACTGGGTATCAGTGTATGTCATTGTTACTTGGTGTCATTGTATGTCTGTGTTACTTGGTGTAAGTGTGTGTCTTTGTTACTTGGTGTAAGTGTATGTCTTTGTTACTTGGTGTCAGTGTATGTCAGTGTTACTTGGTGTAAGTGTGTGTCTTTGTTACTTGGTGCAAGTGTATGTCTTTGTTACTTGGTGTCAGTGTGTGTCTTTGTTACTGGGCATCAGTGTATGTCTTTGTGACTTGGTTTCAGTGGATGTCTTTTTTACTGGGTGTAAGTGTGTGTCTGCGTTACTGCGTCTCAGTGTATGTCTTTGTTACTTGGTGTCAGTGTCTGTCAAAATACTTGGTGCAAGTGTGTTTGTCTGTGTTACTGGGTGTCAGTGTGTGTCTGTGTTACTTGGTGTCAGTGTGTGTCTTTGTTACTTTGTATCAGTGTTTCTCTGTGTTACTGGGTGTCAGTGTGTGTTTGTTTGTGGTACTGGGTGTCAGTGTGTGTCTGTGATACTAGCTGTCAATATTTAGTTTAGTTTAGAGATACAGCACTTAAAACAGGCCCTTCGGGCCACCGAGTCTGTGCCGACCATCATCCACCCAATTATAATAATCCGACACTAATCCCGTATTCCTATCACATCCCCACCTATCCCTATATATTTCCCTACCACCTACCTATACCAGGGGCAATTTATGATGGCCAATTAACCTATCAACCTGCAAGTCTTTGGCATCTGGGAGGAAACCGGAGCACCGGGAGGAAACCCACGCAGACACAAGAAGAACTTGCAAACTCCGCACAGGCAGTTCCCAGAATCGAACCCGGATCCCTGGAGCTGTGAGGCTGCGGTGCTAACCACTGCGCCAATGTGTTACTGGGTATCAGATTATGTCTTTGTTACTTGGTGTAAGTGTGTGTCTGTGTTACTGGGTATCAGTGTATGTATTTTTGACTTGCTGTAAGTGTGTGTCTGTGTTACTGGATATCGGTGTGTGTCTTTGTTACTGGGTGTCAGTGCGTGTCTTTGTGACCTGTTGCAAGTGTGTGTCTGTGTTACTGGGTATCAGTGTATGTCTGTGTTACTTGGTGTAAGTGTGTGTCTGTGATACTGTGTGTCAGTGTATGTCTTTGTTACTGGGTGTCAGTGTATGTCTTTGTTACTGGGTGTCAGTGTATGTCTTTGTTACTTGGTGTAAGTGTGTTTCTGTGTTACTGGGTATCAGTGTATGTATTTTTGACTTGGTGTAAGTGTGTGTCTGTGTTACTGGATATCGGTGTGTGTCTTTGTTACTGGGTGTCAGTGCGTGTCTTTGTGACCTGTTGTAAGTGTGTGTCTGTGTTACTGGGTATCAGTGTATGTCTGTGTTACTTGGTGTAAGTGTGTTTCTGTGATACTGTGTGTCAGTGTATGTCTTTGTTACTGGGTGTCAGTGTATGTCTTTGTTACTGGGTGTCAGTGTATGTCTTTGTTACTTGGTGTAAGTGTGTGTCTGTGTTACTGGGTATCAGTGCCTTTCTTTTTTACTTGGTGTCAGAGTGTGTCTGTGCTACTGGGTATCAGTGCATGTCTTTGATACTTGGTGTCATTGTATGTCTGTGTTACTTGGTGTAAGTGTGTGTCTGTGTTACTGTGTATCATTGTATGTATTTGTTACTTGGTGTCAGAGTATGTCTTTTTTACTTGGTGTCAGTGTGTGTCTTTGTTACTGGGCATCAGTGTATGTTTTTGTGACTTGGTATCAGTGTATGTCTTTGTGACTTGGTTTCAGTGTATGTCTTTTTTACTTGGTGTCAGTGTATGTCTTTGATACTTGGTGTCAGTGTATGTCTGTGTTACATGGTGTAAGTTTGTGTCTTTGATACTTGGTGTCAGTGTCTGTCTTTGTTACTTGGTGTCAGTGTATGTCTGTGTTACTTGGTGTCATTCTATGTCTTTGTTACTGGGTATCAGTGTATGTCTTTGTTACATGGTGTCAGTGTATGTCTTTGTTACTTGGTGTAAGTGTATGTCTTTGTCACTTTGTGTCAGTGTATGTCTTTGTTACTTGGTGTAAGTGTATGTCTTTGTGACTTGGTGTCAGTGTATGTATTTTTTACTGGGTGTAAGTGTGTGCCTGCGTTACTGGGTATCAGTGTATGTCTTTGTTACTTGGTGTCAGAGTATGTCAAAATACTTGGTGTAAGTGTATGTCTTTGTTACTTGGTGTAATTGTCTGTCTTTGATACTTGGTGTCAGTGTATCTCTGTGTTACTTGGTGTAAGTGTGTGTCTTTGTTACTTGGTGTAAGTGTATGTCTTTGTTACTTGGTGTCAGTGTATGTCTGTGTTACTTGGTGTAAGTGTGTGTCTTTGTTACTTGGTGTAAGTGTATGTCTTTGATAATTGGTGTCAGAGTATGTCTTTTTTACTTGGTGTCAGTGTGTTTCTTTGTTCCTGGGCATCAGTGTATGTCTTTGTGACTTGATATCAGTGTATGTCTTTGTGACTTGGTTTCAGTGTATGTCTTTTTTACTGGGTGTAAGTGTGTGTCTGCGTTACTGGGTATCAGTGTATGTCTTTGTTACTTGGTGTCAGTGTATGTCAAAATACTTGGTGTAAGTGTGTTTGTCTGTGTTACTGGGTGTCAGTGTGTGTCTGTGTTACTTGGTGTAAATGTGTGTCTTTGTTACTTGGTGTCCCTGTTTGTCTGTGTTACTGGGTATCAGTGTATGTCATTGTTACTTGGTGTCATTGTATGTCTGTGTTACTTGGTGTAAGTGTGTGTCTTTGTTACTTGGTGTAAGTGTATGTCTTTGTTACTTGGTGTCAGTGTATGTCTGTGTTACTTGGTGTAAGTGTGTGTCTTTGTTACTTGGTGTAAGTGTATGTCTTTGTTACTTGGTGTCAGAGTATGTCTTTGTTACTTGGTGTCAGTGTGTGTCTTTGTTAATGGGCATCAGTATATGTCTTTGTGACTTGGTTTCAGTGGATGTCTTTTTTACTGGGTGTAAGTGTGTGTCTGCGTTACTGGGTCTCAGTGTATGTCTTTGTTACTTGGTGTCAGTGTATGTCAAAATACTTGGTGCAAGTGTGTTTGTCTGTGTTACTGGGGGTCAGTGTGTGTCTGTGTTACTTGGTGTAAGTGTGTGTCTTTGTTACTTGGTGTCCTTGTGTGTCTGTGTTACTGGGTGTCAGTGTATGTCTTTGTCACTGGGTGTCAGTGTAATTCTTTGTTTTTTGGTGTATGTGTGTGTCTGTGTTACTGCGTATCAGTGTCTGTCTTTTTGACTTGGTGTAAGTGTGTGTCTTTGTTACTGGGTATCAGTGGATGTCTTTGTTACTTGGTGTCATTGTATGGCTGTGTTACTTTGTGCAAGTGTGTGTCTGTGTTACTGGGTATCAGTGTATGTCTTTGTTACTTGGTGTCAGTGTATGTCAAAATCCTTGGTGTAAGTGTATGTCTTTGTTACTTGGTGTAATTGTCTGTCTTTGTTACTTGGTGTCAGTGTATGTCTGTGTTACTTGGTGTAAGTGTGTGTCTTTGTAACTTGGTGTCAGTGTATGTCTTTTTACTTGGTGTCAGTGTATGTCTGTGTTACTTGGTGTAAGTTTGTGTCTTTGTTACTTCGTATCAGTGTCTGTCTTTGTTACTTGGTGTCAGTGTATGTCTCTGTTACTTGGTGTAAGTGTATGTCTTTGTTACTTGGTGTCAGTGTATGTCTTTTTACTGGGTATCAGTGTATGTCTTTGTTACATGGTGTCAGTGTATGTCTTTTTTACTTGGTGTAAGTGTATGTCTTTGTTACTTTGTGTCAGTGTATGTCTTTGTTACTTGGTGTAAGTGTCTGTCTTTGTGACTTGGTGTCAGTGTATGTCTTTTTTACTGGGTGTAAGTGTGTGTCTGCGTTACTGGGTATCAGTGTATGTCTTTGTTACTTGGTGTCAGTGTATGTCAAAATACTTGGTGTAAGTGTATGTCTTTGTTACTTGGTGTAATTGTCTGTCTTTGTTACTTGGTGTCAGTGTATGTCTGTGTTACTTGGTGTACGTGTGTTTGTCTGTGTTACTGGGTATCAGAGTCTGTCTTTGTTACTTGGTGTAAGTGCATGTCTTTGTTAATTGGTGTCTGTGTATGTCTGTGTTACTTGGTGTAAGTGCATGTCTTTGTTATTTGGTGTCAGTGTATGTCTGTGTTACTTGGTGTAATTGTCTGTCTTTGTTATTTGGTGTCAGTGTGTATCTTTGTGTCCTGGTGTAAGTGTGTGTCTGTGTTACTGGGTATCTGTGTATGTCTTTGTTACTAGGTGTCAGTGCATGTCAAAATACTTGGTGTAGGTGTATGTCTTTGTTACTTGGTGTAATTGTCTGTCTTTGTTATTTGGTGTCAGTGTGTGTCTTTGTGACCTAGTGGAAGTGTGCGTCTGTGTTACTGGGTATCAGTGTCTGTCTTTGTTACTTGGTGTAAGTGCATGTCTTTGTTACTTGGTGTCAGTTTATGTCTTTGATACTTGGTGTCAGTGCATGTCTGTGTTACTTGGTGTCAGTGCATGTCTCTGTTACCTGGTTTAAGTGTATGTCTTTGTTACTGGATATCAGCGTATGTCTTTGCTACATGGTTTCAGTGTATGTCTTTGTTACTTGGTGTAAGTGTATGTCTTTGTTACTTTGTGTCAGTGTATGTCTTTGTGACTTGGTGTCAGTGTATGTCTTTTTTACTGGGTGTAAGTGTGTGTCTGCGTTACTGGGTATCAGTGTCTGTCTTTGTTACTTGGTGTAAGTGCATGTCTTTGTTACTTGGTGTCAGTGTATGTCTTTGATACTTGGTGTCAGTGTATGTCTGTGTTACATGGTGTCAGTGTGTGTCTTTGTTACTGGGTGTCAGTGTATGTCTTTGTTACTGGGTGTAAGTGTATGTCTTTGTTACTTGGTGTCAGTGTATGTCTCTGTTACTTCGTGTAAGTGTATGTCTTTGTTACTTGGTGTCAGTGTATGTCTTTGTTACTGGGTATCAGTGTATGTCTTTGTTACATGGTGTCAGTGTCTGTCTTTGTTACTTGGTGTAAGTGTATGTCTTTGTTACTTTGTGTCAGTGTATGTCTTTGTTACTTGGTGTAAGTGTATGTCTTTGTGACTTGGTGTCAGTGTATGTCTTTTTTACTGGGTGTAAGTGTGTGTCTGCGTTACTGGGTATCAGTGTATGTCTTTGTTACTTGGTGTCAGTGTATGTCAAAATACTTGGTGTAAGTGTGTGTCTTTGTTACTTGGTGTAATTGTCTGTCTTTGTTACTTGGTGTCAGTGTACGTCTGTGTTACTTGGTGTAAGTGTATGTCTTTGTGCCTTGGTATCAGTGTATGTCTTTGTGACTTGGTGTCAGTGTATGTCTTTTTTACTGGGTGTCAGTGTGTGTCTCTGTTACTGGGTATCAGTGTGTGTTTGTTTGTGTTACTGGGTGTCGGTGTATGTCTGTGTTACTTGGTGTAAGTGTGTGTCTTTGTTACTGGGCATCAGTGTATGTCTTTGTGACTTGGTATCAGTGTATGTCTTTGTGACTTGGTGTCAGTGTATGTCTTTTTTACTGGGTGTCAGTGTGTGTCTGTGTTACTGGGTGCCAGTGTATGTCTTTGTTACTTTGTTTAAGTGTGTGTCTGTGTTACTGGGTATCAGTGTCTGTCTTTTTTACTGTGTGTCAGTGTATGTCTTTGTTACTTGGTGTCATTGTATGTCTGTGTTACTTGGTGTAAGTGTGTGTCTGTGTTACTGGGTATCAGTGTATGTCTTTGTTACTTTGTGTCAGTGTATGTCAAAATACTTGGTGTAATTGTATGTCTTTGTTACTTGGTGTAATTGTCTGCCTTTGTTACTTGGTGTCAGTGTATGTCTGTGTTACTTGGTGTAAATGTGTGTCTTTGTTACTTGGTGTAAGTGTGTGGCTTTGTTACTTGGTGTCAGTGTATGTGTTTGGTACTTGGTTTAAGTGTGTGTCTGTGTTACTGGGTATCAGTGTCTGTCTTTTTTACTTGGTGTAAGTGTGTGTCTTTGTTACTGGGTATCAGTGCATGTCTTTGTTACTTGGTGTCATTGTATGTCTGTGTTCCTTGGTGTAAGTGTGTGTCTGTGTTACTGGGTATCAGTGTATGTCTTTGTTACTTTGTGTCAGTGTATGTCAAAATACTTGGTGTCATTGTATGTCTGTGTTACTTGGTGTCAGAGTGTTTGTCTGTGTTACTGGGTGTCAGTGTGTGTCTGAGTTACTTGGTGTAAGTGTGTGTCTTTGTTGCTTGGTGTCCTTGTGTGTCTGTGTTACTGGGTGCCAGTGTATGCCTTTGTTACGGGGTGTCAGTGTATGGCTTTGTTACTTGGTGTAAGTGTGTGTCTGTGTTACTGGGTATCAGTGTCTGTCTTTTTTACTTGGTGTAAGTGTGTGTCTTTGTTACTGGGTATCAGTGCATGTCTTTGTTACTTGGTGTCATTGTATGTCTGTGTTACTTGGTGTAAGTGTGTGTCTGTGTTACTGGGTATCAGTGTATGTCTTTGATACTTGGTGTCAGTGTATGTCTGTGTTACTTGGTGTAAGTTTGTATTTTTGGTACTTGGTGTCAGTGTCTGTCTTTGTTACTTGGTGTCAGTGTATGTCTCTGTTACTTGGTGTAAGTGTATGTCTTTGTGACTTGGTGTCAGTGTATGTCTTTGTTACTGGGTATCAGCGTATGTCTTTGTTACATGGTGTCAGTGTATGTCTTTGCTACTTGGTGTAAGTGTATGTCTTTGTTACTTTGTGTCAGTGTATGTCTTTGTTGCTTGGTGTAAGTGTATGTCTTTGTGACTTGGTGTCAGTGTATGTCTTTTTTACTGGGTGTAAGTGTGTGTCTGCGTTACTGGGTATCAGTGTATGTCTTTGTTACTTGGTGTCAGTGTATGTCTCTGTTACTTGGTTTAAGTGTATGTCTTTGTTACTTGGTGTCAGTGTATGCCTTTGTTACTGGGTATCAGTGTATGTCTTTGTTACATGGTGTCAGTGTATGTCTTTGTTACTTTGTGTCAGTGTATGTCTTTGTTACTTGGTGTAAGTGTATGTCTTTGTGACTTGGTGTCAGTGTATGTCTTTTTTACTGGGTGTAAGTGTGTGTCTGCGTTACTGGCTTTCAGTGTATGTCTTTGTTACTCGGTGTCAGTGTATGTCAAAATACCTGGTGTAAATGTATGTCTTTGTTACTTGGTGTAATTGTCTGTCTTTGTTATTTGGTGTCAGTGTATGTCTGTGTTACTTGGTGTAAGTGTGTGTCTGTGTTACTGGGTATCAGTGTCTGTCTTTGTTACTTGGTGTAAGTGCATGTCTTTGTTACTTGGTGTCAGTGTATGTCTTTGATACTTGGTGTCAGTGTATGTCTGTGTTACTTGGTGTAAGTTTGTGTTTTTGGTACTTGGTGTCAGTGTCTGTCTTTGTTACTTCGTGTCAGTGTATGTCTCTGTTACTTGGTGTCAGTGTATGTCTTTGTGACTTGGTGTCAGTGTATGTCTTTGTTACTGGGTATCAGTGTATGTCTTTGTTACATGGTGTCAGTGTATGTCTTTGTTACTTGGTGTAATTGTCTGTCTTTGTTACTTAGTGTCAGTGTATGTCTGTGTTACTTGGTGTAAGTGTGTGTCTTTGTTACTGGGCATCAGTGTATGTCTTTGTGACAATCAGTGTATGTCTTTGTGACTTGGTGTCAGTGTATGTCTTTTTTACTGGGTGTCAGTGTGTGTCTGTGACACTAGGTGTCATTATTTAGTTTAGTTTAGAGACACAGCACTTAAACAGGCCCTTCGGCCCACCGTGTCTGTGCCGACCATCAACAACCCATTTATACTAATCCTACACTGATCCCGGATTCCTATCACATCCCCACCTATCCCAATATATTTCCCTACCACCTACCTATACTAGGGGCAATTTATGACGGCCAATTAACCTATCAACCTGCATGTCTTTGGCATGTCGGAGGAAACCGGAGCACCGGGAGGCAACCCACGCAGACACAGGGAGAACTTGCAAACTCCACACAGGCAGTACCCAGAATCGAACCCGAGTCCCTGGAGCTGTGAGGCTGCGGTGCTAACCACTGCGCCAATGTGCCCCCCCACCCCTAGTGTGAGCCTGTGTTACTGGGTATCAGTGTATGTCTTTGTTACTTGGTGTCAGTGTATGTCTTTGTTACTGGGTATCAGCGTATGTCTTTGTTACATGGTATCAGCGTATGTCTTTGTTACATGGTGTCAGTGTATGTCTGTGTTACTTGGTGTAAGTGTGTGTCTTTGTAACTTGGTGTCAGTGTATGTCTTTTTACTTGGTGTCAGTGTATGTCTGTGTTACTTGGTGTAAGTTTGTGTCTTTGTTACTTCGTATCAGTGTCTGTCTTTGTTACTTGGTGTCAGTGTATGTCTCTGTTACTTTTTGTAAGTGTATGTCTTTGATACTTGGTGTCAGTGTATGTCTTTGTCACTGGGTGTCAGTGTATGTCTTTGTTACTTGGTGTAAGTGTGTGTCTGTGTTACTGCGTATCAGTGTCTGTCCTTTTTACTTGGTGTAAGTGTGTGTCTTTGTTACTGGGTATCAGTGCATGTCTTTGTTACTTGGTGTCATTGTATGTCTGTGTTACTTGGTGTAAGTGTGTGTCTGTGTTACTGGGTATCAGTGTATGTCTTTGATACTTGGTGTCAGTGTATGTCTGTGTTACTTGGTGTAAGTTTGTATTTTTGGTACTTGGTGTCAGTGTCTGTCTTTGTTACTTGGTGTCAGTGTATGTCTCTGTTACTTGGTGTAAGTGTATGTCTTTGTGACTTGGTGTCAGTGTATGTCTTTGTTACTGGGTATCAGCGTATGTCTTTGTTACATGGTGTCAGTGTATGTCTTTGCTACTTGGTGTAAGTGTATGTCTTTGTTACTTTGTGTCAGTGTATGTCTTTGTTGCTTGGTGTAAGTGTATGTCTTTGTGACTTGGTGTCAGTGTATGTCTTTTTTACTGGGTGTAAGTGTGTGTCTGCGTTACTGGGTATCAGTGTATGTCTTTGTTACTTGGTGTCAGTGTATGTCTCTGTTACTTGGTTTAAGTGTATGTCTTTGTTACTTGGTGTCAGTGTATGCCTTTGTTACTGGGTATCAGTGTATGTCTTTGTTACATGGTGTCAGTGTATGTCTTTGTTACTTTGTGTCAGTGTATGTCTTTGTTACTTGGTGTAAGTGTATGTCTTTGTGACTTGGTGTCAGTGTATGTCTTTTTTACTGGGTGTAAGTGTGTGTCTGCGTTACTGGCTTTCAGTGTATGTCTTTGTTACTCGGTGTCAGTGTATGTCAAAATACCTGGTGTAAATGTATGTCTTTGTTACTTGGTGTAATTGTCTGTCTTTGTTATTTGGTGTCAGTGTATGTCTGTGTTACTTGGTGTAAGTGTGTGTCTGTGTTACTGGGTATCAGTGTCTGTCTTTGTTACTTGGTGTAAGTGCATGTCTTTGTTACTTGGTGTCAGTGTATGTCTTTGATACTTGGTGTCAGTGTATGTCTGTGTTACTTGGTGTAAGTTTGTGTTTTTGGTACTTGGTGTCAGTGTCTGTCTTTGTTACTTCGTGTCAGTGTATGTCTCTGTTACTTGGTGTCAGTGTATGTCTTTGTGACTTGGTGTCAGTGTATGTCTTTGTTACTGGGTATCAGTGTATGTCTTTGTTACATGGTGTCAGTGTATGTCTTTGTTACTTGGTGTAATTGTCTGTCTTTGTTACTTAGTGTCAGTGTATGTCTGTGTTACTTGGTGTAAGTGTGTGTCTTTGTTACTGGGCATCAGTGTATGTCTTTGTGACAATCAGTGTATGTCTTTGTGACTTGGTGTCAGTGTATGTCTTTTTTACTGGGTGTCAGTGTGTGTCTGTGACACTAGGTGTCATTATTTAGTTTAGTTTAGAGACACAGCACTTAAACAGGCCCTTCGGCCCACCGTGTCTGTGCCGACCATCAACAACCCATTTATACTAATCCTACACTGATCCCGGATTCCTATCACATCCCCACCTATCCCAATATATTTCCCTACCACCTACCTATACTAGGGGCAATTTATGACGGCCAATTAACCTATCAACCTGCATGTCTTTGGCATGTCGGAGGAAACCGGAGCACCGGGAGGCAACCCACGCAGACACAGGGAGAACTTGCAAACTCCACACAGGCAGTACCCAGAATCGAACCCGAGTCCCTGGAGCTGTGAGGCTGCGGTGCTAACCACTGCGCCAATGTGCCCCCCCACCCCTAGTGTGAGCCTGTGTTACTGGGTATCAGTGTATGTCTTTGTTACTTGGTGTCAGTGTATGTCTTTGTTACTGGGTATCAGCGTATGTCTTTGTTACATGGTATCAGCGTATGTCTTTGTTACATGGTGTCAGTGTATGTCTGTGTTACTTGGTGTAAGTGTGTGTCTTTGTAACTTGGTGTCAGTGTATGTCTTTTTACTTGGTGTCAGTGTATGTCTGTGTTACTTGGTGTAAGTTTGTGTCTTTGTTACTTCGTATCAGTGTCTGTCTTTGTTACTTGGTGTCAGTGTATGTCTCTGTTACTTTTTGTAAGTGTATGTCTTTGATACTTGGTGTCAGTGTATGTCTTTGTCACTGGGTGTCAGTGTATGTCTTTGTTACTTGGTGTAAGTGTGTGTCTGTGTTACTGCGTATCAGTGTCTGTCCTTTTTACTTGGTGTAAGTGTGTGTCTTTGTTACTGGGTATCAGTGCATGTCTTTGTTACTTGGTGTCATTGTATGTCTGTGTTACTTGGTGCAAGTGTTTGTCTGTGTTACTGGGTGTCAGTGTGTGTCTGTGTTACTTGGTGTAAGTGTGTGTCTTTGTTACTTGGTGTCCTTGTTTGTCTGTGTTACTGGGTATCAGTGTATGTCATTGTTACTTGGTGTCATTGTATGTCTGTGTTACTTGGTGTAAGTGTGAGTCTTTGTTACTTGGTGTAAGTGTATGTCTTTGTTCCTTGGTGTCAGTGTATGTCAGTGTTACTTGGTGTAAGTGTGTGTCTTTGTTACTTGGTGTAAGTGTATGTCTTTGTTACTTGGTGTCAGTGTGTGTCTTTGTTACTTTGTATCAGTGTTTCTCTGTGTTACTGGGTGTCAGTGATACTACCTGTCAATATTTAGTTTAGTTTAGAGATACAGCACTTATAACAGGCCCTTCGGGCCACCGAGTCTGTGCCGACCATCATCCACCCAATTATAATAATCCGACACTAATCCCGTATTCCTATCACATCCCCTCCTATTCCTATATATTTCCCTACCACCTACCTATACCAGGGGCAATTTATGATGGCCAATTAACCTATCAACCTGCAAGTCTTTCGCATCTGGGAGGAAACCGGAGCACCGGGAGGAAACCCACGCAGACACAAGAAGAACTTGCAAACTGCGCACAGGCAGTACCCAGAATCGAACCCGGATCCCTGGAGCTGTGAGGCTGCGGTGCTAACCACTGCGCCAATGTGTTACTGGGTATCAGTGTATGTCTTTGTTACTTGGTGTAAGTGTGTGTCTGTGTTACTGGGTATCAGTGTATGTATTTTTGACTTGGTGTAAGTGTGTGTCTGTGTTACTGGATATCGGTGTGTGTCTTTGTTACTGGGTGTCAGTGCGTGTCTTTGTGACCTGTTGTAAGTGTGTGTCTGTGTTACTGGGTATCAGAGTCTGTCTTTGTTACTTGGTGTAAGTGCATGTCTTTGTTACTTGGTGTCAGTGTATGTCTTTGCTAATTGGTGTCAGTGTATGTCTGTGTTACTTGGTGTAAGTTTGTGTCTTTGTTACTTGGTGTCAGTGTCTGTCTTTGTTACCTGGTGTCAGTGTATGTCTTTGTGACTTGGTGTCATTGTATGTCTTTGTTACTGGGTATCAGAGTATGTCTTTGTTACATGGTGTCAGTGTATGTCTTTGTTACTTGGTGTAAGTGCATGTCTTTGTTACTTTGTGTCAGTGTATGTCTTTGTTACTTGGTGTAAGTGTATGTCTTTGTGACTTGGTGTCAGTGTATGTATTTTTTACTGGGTGTAAGTGTGTGCCTGCGTTACTGGGTATCAGTGTATGTCTTTGTTACTTGGTGTCAGAGTATGTCAAAATACTTGGTGTAAGTGTATGTCTTTGTTACTTGGTGTAATTGTCTGTCTTTGATACTTGGTGTCAGTGTATCTCTGTGTTACTTGGTGTAAGTGTGTGTCTTTGTTACTTGGTGTAATTGTATGTCTTTGTTACTTGGTGTCAGTGTATGTCTTTGTTACTTGGTGTAAGTGTATGTCTTTGTGTCTTGGTTTCAGTGTATGTCTTTTTTACTGGGTGTAAGTGTGTGTCTGCGTTACTGGGTATCAGTGTATGTCTTTGTTACTTGGTGTCATTGTATGTCAAAATACTTGGTGCAAGTGTGTTTGTCTGTGTTCCTGGGGGTCAGTGTGTGTCTGTGTTACTTGGTGTAAGTGTATGTCTTTGTTACTTGGTGTCAGTGTATGTCTGTGTTACTTGGTGTAAGTGTGTGTCTTTGTTACTTGGTGTAAGTGTATGTCTTTGTTACTTGGTGTCAGAGTATGTCTTTGTTACTTGGTGTCAGTGTGTGTCTTTGTTACTGGGCATCAGTATATGTCTTTGTGACTTGGTTTCAGTGGATGTCTTTTTTACTGGGTGTAAGTGTGTGTCTGCGTTACTGGGTCTCAGTGTATGTCTTTGTTACTTGGTGTCAGTGTATGTCAAAATACTTGGTGCAAGTGTGTTTGTCTGTGTTCCTGGGGGTCAGTGTGTGTCTGTGTTACTTGGTGTAAGTGTGTGTCTTTGTTACTTGGTGTCCTTGTGTGTCTGTGTTACTGGGTGTCAGTGTATGTCTTTGTCACTGGGTGTCAGTGTATGTCTTTGTTACTTGGTGTATTTGTGTGTCTGTGTTACTGCGTATCAGTGTCTGTCTTTTTGACTTGGTGTAAGTGTGTGTCTTTGTTACTGGGTATCAGTGGATGTCTTTGTTACTTGGTGTCATTGTATGTCTGTGTTACTTGGTGCAAGTGTGTGTCTGTGTTACTGGGTATCAGTGTATGTCTTTGTTACTTGGTGTCAGTGTATGTCAAAATCCTTGGTGTAATTGTATGTCTTTGTTACTTGGTGTAATTGTCTGTCTTTGTTACTTGGTGTCAGTGTATGTCTGTGTTACTTGGTGTAAGTGTGTGTCTTTGTAACTTGGTGTCAGTGTATGTCTTTTTACTTGGTGTCAGTGTATGTCTGTGTTACTTGGTGTAAGTTTGTGTCTTTGTTACTTCGTATCAGTGTCTGTCTTTGTTACTTGGTGTCAGTGTATGTCTCTGTTACTTGGTGTAAGTGTATGTCTTTGTTACTTGGTGTCAGTGTATGTCTTTGTTACTGGGTATCAGTGTATGTCTTTGTTACATGGCGTCAGTGTATGTCTTTTTTACTTGGTGTAAGTGTATGTCTTTGTTACTTTGTGTCAGTGTATGTCTTTGTTACTTGGTGTAAGTGTCTGTCTTTGTGACTTGGTGTCAGTGTATGTCTTTTTTACTGGGTGTAAGTGTGTGTCTGCGTTACTGGGTATCAGTGTATGTCTTTGTTACTTGGTGTCAGTGTATGTCTCTGTTACTTGGTGTAAGTGTATGTCTTTGTTACTTGGTGTAATTGTCTGTCTTTGTTACTTGGTGTCAGTGGATTTCTGTGTTACTTGGTGTACGTGTGTTTGTCTGTGTTACTGGGTATCAGAGTCTGTCTTTGTTACTTGGTGTAAGTGCATGTCTTTGTTACTTGGTGTCAGTGTATGTCTGTGTTACTTGGTGTAAGTGCATGTCTTTGTTATTTGGTGTCAGTGTATGTCTGTGTTACTTGGTGTAATTGTCTGTCTTTGTTATTTGGTGTCAGTGTGTATCTTTGTGACCTGGTGTAAGTGTGTGTCTGTGTTACTGGGTATCAGTGTATGTCTTTGTTACTAGGTGTCAGTGCATGTCAAAATACTTGGAGTAAGTGTATGTCTTTGTTACTTGGTGTAATTGTCTGTCTTTGTTATTTCGTGTCAGTGTGTGTCTTTGTGACCTGGTGGAAGAGTGTGTCTGTGTTACTGGGTATCAGTGTCTGTCTTTGTTACTTGGTGTAAGTGCATGTCTTTGTTACTTGGTGTCAGTTTATGTCTTTGATACTTGGTGTCAGTGCATGTCTGTGTTACTTGGTGTAAGTTTGTGTTTTTGGTACTTGGTGTCAGTGTCTGTCTTTGTTACTTGGTGTCAGTGTATGTCTCTGTTACTTGGTGTAAGTGTATGTCTTTGTTACTGGATATCAGCGTATGTCTTTGCTACATGGTTTCAGTGTATGTCTTTGTTACTTGGTGTAAGTGTATGTCTTTGTTACTTTGTGTCAGTGTATGTCTTTGTGACTTGGTGTCAGTGTATGTCTTTTTTACTGGGTGTAAGTGTGTGTCTGCGTTACTGGGTATCAGTGTCTGTCTTTGTTACTTGGTGTAAGTGCATGTCTTTGTTACTTGGTGTCAGTGTATGTCTTTGATACTTGGTGTCAGTGTATGTCAGTGTTACATGGTGTCAGTGTGTGTCTTTGTTACTGGGTGTCTGTGTATGTCTTTGTTACTGGGTGTCAGTGTATGTCTTTGTTACTTGGTGTCAGTGTATGTCTCTGTTACTTCGTGTAAGTGTATGTCTTTGTTACTTGGTGTCAGTGTATGTCTTTGTTACTGGGTATCAGTGTATGTCTTTGTTACATGGTGTCAGTGTATGTCTTTGTTACTTGGTGTAAGTGTATGTCTTTGTTACTTTGTGTCAGTGTATGTCTTTGTTACTGGGTGTAAGTGTGTGTCTGCGTTACTGGGTATCAGTGTATGTCTTTGTTACTTGGTGTCAGTGTATGTCAAAATACTTGGTGTAAGTGTGTGTCTTTGTTACTTGGTGTAATTGTCTGTCTTTGTTACGTGGTGTCAGTGTCTGTCTTTGTTACTGGGCATCAGTGTATGTCTTTGTGACTTGGTATCAGTGTATGTCTTTGTGACTTGGTGTCAGTGTATGTCTTTTTTACTGGGTGTCAGTGTGTGTCTGTGTTACTGGGTATCAGTGTGTGTTTGTTTGCGTCACTGGGTGTCAGTGTGTCTGTGACACTCGGTGTCATTATTTAGTTTCGTTTAGAGATACAGCACTTAAACAGGCCCTTCGGCCCACCGAGTCTGTGCAGACCATCAACAACCCATTTATACTAATCCTACACTAATCCCGGATTCCTATCACATCCCCACCTATCCCTATATATTTCCCTACCACCTACCTATACTAGGGGCAATTTATGACGGCCAATTAACCTATCAACCTGCTAGTTTTTGGCATGTGGGATGAAACCGGAGCACCGGGAGGCAACCCACGCAGACACAGGGAGAACTTGCAAACTCCGCACAGGCAGTACCCAGAATCGAACCCGGGTCCCTGGAGCTTTGAGGCTGCGGTGCTAACCACTGCGCCAATGTGCCCCCCACCCCCAGAGTGTGCCTGTGTTACTGGGTATCAGTGTATGTCTTTGTTACTTGGTGTCAGTGCATGTCTGTGTTACTTGGTGTCAGTGTGTTTGTCTGTGTTACTGGGTGTCAGTGTGTGTCTGTGTTACTTGGTGTAAGTGTGTGTCTTTGTCACTTGGTGTCCTTGTGTGTCTGTGTTACTGGGTGTCAGTGTATGTCTTTGTTACTGGGTGTCAGTGTATGTCTTTGTTACTTGGTTTAAGTGTGTGTCTGTGTTACTGGGTATCAGTGTCTGTCTTTTTTACTTGGTGTAAGTGTGTGTCTTTGTTACTGGGTATCAGTGCATGTCTTTGTTACTTGGTGTCATTGTATGTCTGTGTTACTTGGTGTAAGTGTGTGTCTGTGTTACTGGGTATCAGTGTATGTCTTTGTTACTTTGTGTCAGTGTATGTCAAAATACTTGGTGTAAGTGTATGTCTTTGTTACTTGGTGTACTTGTCTGCCTTTGTTACTTGGTGTCAGTGTATGTCTGTGTTACTTGGTGTAAGTGTGTGTCTTTGTTACTTGGTGTAAGTGTGTGGCTTTGTTACTTGGTGTCACTGTATGTGTTTGGTACTTGGTTTAAGTGTGTGTCTGTGTTACTGGGTATCAGTGTCTGTCTTTTTTACTTGGTGTAAGTGTGTGTCTTTGTTACTGGGTATCAGTGCATGTCTTTGTTACTTGGTGTCATTGTATGTCTGTGTTCCTTGGTGTAAGTGTGTGTCTGTGTTACTGGGTATCAGTGTATGTCTTTGTTACTTTGTGTCAGTGTATGTCAAAATACTTGGTGTCATTGTATGTCTGTGTTACTTGGTGTCAGTGTGTTTGTCTGTGTTACTGGGTGTCAGTGTGTGTCTGAGTTACTTGGTGTAAGTGTGTGCCTTGTTGCTTGGTGTCCTTGTGTGTCTGTGTTACTGGGTGCCAGTGTATGCCTTTGTTACGGGGTGTCAGTGTATGTCTTTGTTACTTGGTGTAAGTGTGTGTCTTTGTTACAGGGTATCAGTGCATGTCTTTGTTACTTGGTGTCATTGTATGTCTGTGTTACTTGGTGTAAGTGTGTGTCTGTGTTACTGGGTATCAGTGTATGTCTTTGATACTTGGTGTCAGTGTATGTCTTTGTTACTGGGTATCAGCGTATGTCTTTGTTACATGGTGTCAGTGTATGTCTTTGCTACTTGGTGTAAGTGTATGTCTTTGTTACTTGGTGTCAGTGTATGTCTCTGTTACTTGGTGTAAGTGTATGTCTTTGTTACTTGGTGTCAGTGTATGTCTTTGTTACTGGGTATCAGTGTATGTCTTTGTTACATGGTGTCAGTGTATGTCTTTGTTACTTGGTGTAAGTGCATGTCTTTGTTACTTTGTGTCAGTGTATGTCTTTGTTACTTGGTGTAAGTGTATGTCTTTGTGACTTGGTGTCAGTGTATGTCTTTTTTACTGGGTGAAAGTGTGTGTCTGCGTTACTGGCTTTCAGTGTATGTCTTTGTTACTCGGTGTCAGTGTATGTCAAAATACCTGGTGTAAGTGTATGTCTTTGTTACTTGGTGTAATTGTCTGTCTTTGTTATTTGGTGTCAGTGTATGTCTGTGTTACTTGGTGTAAGTGTGTGTCTGTGTTACTGGGTATCAGTGTCTGTCTTTGTTACTTGGTGTAAGTGCATGTCTTTGTTACTTGCTGTCAGTGTATGTCTTTGATACTTGGTGTCAGTGTATGTCTGTGTTACTTCGTGTAATTGTCTGTCTTTGTTATTTTGTTTCTGTGTGTATCTTTGTGACCTGGTGTAATTGTGTGTCTGTGTTACTGGGTATCAGTGTATGTCTTTGTTACGAGGTGTCAGTGCATGTCAAAATACTTGGTGTAAGTGTATGTCTTTGTTACTTGGTGTAATTGTCTGTCTTTGTTATTTGGTGTCAGTGTGTGTCTTTGTGACCTGGTGTAAGTGTGTGTCTGTGTTACTTGGTGTAAGTGTGTGTCTTTGTTACTGGGCATCAGTGTATGTCTTTGTGACTTGGTATCAGTGTATGTCTTTGTTACTTGGTGTCATTGTATGTCTGTGTTACTTGGTGTCAGTGTGTTTGTCTGTGTTACTGGGTGTCAGTGTGTGTCTGTGTT
Organism: Heterodontus francisci; assembly: GCF_036365525.1. Classification (NCBI taxonomy): domain Eukaryota; kingdom Metazoa; phylum Chordata; class Chondrichthyes; order Heterodontiformes; family Heterodontidae; genus Heterodontus; species Heterodontus francisci. Next base: position 8,403,157 of record NW_027140867.1, on the reverse strand, counting down.
ACTTGGTGTAAGTGTGTGTCTTTGTTACTTGGTGTCCTTGTGTGTCTGTGTTACTGGGTGTCAGTGTATGTCTTTGTTACTGGGTGTCAGTGTATGTCTTTGTTACTTGGTGTAAGTGTGTGTCTGTGTTACTGGGTATCAGTGTCTGTCTTTTTTACTTGGTGTAAGTGTGTGTCTTTGTTACTGGGTATCAGTGCATGTCTTTGTGACTTGGTGTCATTGTATGTCTGTGTTACTTGGTGTAAGTGTGTATCTGTGTTACTGGGTATCAGTGTATGTCTTTGTTACTTTGTGTCAGTGTATGTCAAAATACTTGGTGTAAGTGTATGTCTTTGTTACTTGGTGTAATTGTCTCTCTTTGTTACTTGGTGTCAGTGTATGTCTGTGTTACTTGGTGTAAGTGTGTGTCTTTGTTACTTGGTGTAAGTGTGTGGCTTTGTTACTTAGTGTCAGTGAATGTGTTTGTTACTTGGTGTCAGTGTGCGTCTGTGTTACTGGGCATCAGTGTATGTCTTACTTATTAGGTGTCAGTGTATGTCAAAATACTTGGTGTAAGTGTTTGTCTTTGTTACTTGGTGTAATTGTCTGTCTTTGTTAGTTGGTGTCAGTGTATTTCTGTGTTACTTGGTGTAAGTGTGTGTCTGTGTTACTGGATATCAGTGTCTGGCTTTGTTACTGGGTGTCAGTGTGTGTCTTTGTGACCTGGTGTAAATGTGTGTCTGTGTTACTGGGTATCAGTGTCTGTCTTTGTTACTTGGTGTAAGTGCATGTCTTTGTTACTTGGTGTCAGTGTATGTCTTTGATACTTGGTGTCAGTGTATGTCTGTGTTACTTGGTGTAAGTTTGTGTTTTTGGTCCTTGGTGTCAGTGTCTGTCTTATTTACTTGGTGTCAGTGTATGTCTCTGTTACTTGGTGTAAGTGTATGTCTTTGTTACTTGGTGTCAGTGTATGTCTTTGTTACTGGGTATCAGCGTATGTCTTTGTTACATGGTGTCAGTGTATGTCTTTGTTACTTGGTGTAAGTGTATGTCTTTGTTACTTTGTGTCAGTGTATGTCTTTGTTACTTGGTGTAAGTGTATGTCTTTGTGACTTGGTGTCAGTGTATGTCCTTTTTACTGGGTGTAAGTGTGTGTCTGCGTTACTGGGTTTCATTGTATGTCTTTGTTACTTGGTGTCAGTGTATGTCTCTGTTACTTGGTGTAAGTGTATCTCTTTGTTACTTGGTGTCAGCGTATGTCTTTGTTACATGGTGTCAGTGTATGTCTTTGTTACATGGTGTAAGTGTATGTCTTTCTAACTTTGTGTCAGTGTATGTCTTTGTTACTTGGTGTCAGTGTATGTCTTTGTTACTTGGTGTAAGTGCATGTCTTTGTTACTTTGTGTCAGTGTATGTCTTTGTTACTTGGTGTAAGTGTATGTCTTTGTGACTTGGTGTCAGTGGATGTCTTTTTTACTGGGTGAAAGTGTGTGTCTGCGTTACTGGCTTTCAGTGTATGTCTTTGTTACTCGGTGTCAGTGTATGTCAAAATACCTGGTGTAAGTGTATGTCTTTGTTACTTGGTGTAATTGTCTGTCTTTGTTATTTGGTGTCAGTGTATGTCTGTGTTACTTGGTGTAAGTGTGTGTCTGTGTTACTGGGTATCAGTGTCTGTCTTTGTTACTTGGTGTAAGTGCATGTCTTTGTTACTTGCTGTCAGTGTATGTCTTTGATACTTGGTGTCAGTGTATGTCTGTGTTACTTGGTGTAATTGTCTGTCTTTGTTATTTTGTGTCTGTGTGTATCTTTGTGACCTGGTGTAAGTGTGTGTCTGTGTTACTGGGTATCAGTGTATGTCTTTGTTACTAGGTGTCAGTGCATGTCAAAATACTTGGTGTAAGTGTATGTCTTTGTTACTTGGTGTAATTGTCTGTCTTTGTTATTTGGTGTCAGTGTGTGTCTTTGTGACCTGGTGTAAGTGTGTGTCTGTGTTACTTGGTGTAAGTGTGTGTCTTTGTTACTGGGCATCAGTGTATGTCTTTGTGACTTGGTATCATTGTATGTCTTTGTTACTTGGTGTCAGTGTATGTCTGTGTTACTTGGTGTCAGTGTGTTTGTCTGTGTTACTGGGTGTCAGTGTGTGTCTGTGTTACTTGGTGTAAGTGTGTGTCTTTGTTACTTGGTGTCCTTGTGTGTCTGTGTTACTGGGTGTCAGTGTATGTCTTTGTTACGGGGTGTCAGTGTATGTCTTTGTTACTTGGTGTAAGTGTGTGTCTTTGTTACTGGGTATCAGTGCATGTCTTTGTTACTTGGTGTCATTGTATGTCTGTGTTACTTGGTGTAAGTGTGTGTCTGTGTTACTGGGTATCAGTGTATGTCTTTGATACTTGGTGTCAGTGTATGTCTTTGTTACTGGGTATCAGCGTATATCTTTGTTACATGGTGTCAGTGTATGTCTTTGCTACTTGGTGTAAGTGTATGTCTTTGTTACTTTGTGTCAGTGTATGTCTTTGTTGCTTGGTGTAAGTGTATGTCTTTGTGACTTGGTGTCAGTGTATGTCTTTTTTACTGGGTGTAAGTGTGTGTCTGCGTTACTGGGTATCAGTGTATGTCTTTGTTACTTGGTGTCAGTGTATGTCTCTGTTACTTGGTGTAAGTGTATGTCTTTGTTACTTGGTGTCAGTGTATGTCTTTGTTACTGGGTATCAGTGTATGTCTTTGTTACATGGTGTCAGTGTATGTCTTTGTTACTTGGTGTAAGTGCATGTCTTTGTTACTTTGTGTCAGTGTATGTCTTTGTTACTTTGTGTAAGTGTATGTCTTTGTGACTTGGTGTCAGTGTATGTCTTTTTTACTGGGTGAAAGTGTGTGTCTGCGTTACTGGCTTTCAGTGTATGTCTTTGTTACTCGGTGTCAGTGTATGTCAAAATACCTGGTGTAAGTGTATGTCTTTGTTACTTGGTGTAATTGTCTGTCTTTGTTATTTGGTGTCAGTGTATGTCTGTGTTACTTGGTGTAAGTGTGTGTCTGTGTTACTGGGTATCAGTGTCTGTCTTTGTTACTTGGTGTAAGTGCATGTCTTTGTTACTTGCTGTCAGTGTATGTCTTTGATACTTGGTGTCAGTGTATGTCTGTGTTACTTCGTGTAATTGTCTGTCTTTGTTATTTTGTGTCTGTGTGTATCTTTGTGACCTGGTGTAAGTGTGTGTCTGTGTTACTGGGTATCAGTGTATGTCTTTGTTACTAGGTGTCAGTGCATGTCAAAATACTTGGTGTAAGTGTATGTCTTTGTTACTTGGTGTAATTGTCTGTCTTTGTTATTTGGTGTCAGTGTGTGTCTTTGTGACCTGGTGTAAGTGTGTGTCTGTGTTACTTGGTGTAAGTGTGTGTCTTTGTTACTGGGCATCAGTGTATGTCTTTGTGACTTGGTATCAGTGTATGTCTTTGTTACTTGGTGTCAGTGTATGTCTGTGTTACTTGGTGTCAGTGTGTTTGTCTGTGTTACTGGGTGTCAGTGTGTGTCTGTGTTACTTGGTGTAAGTGTGTGTCTTTGTTACTTGGTGTCCTTGTGTGTCTGTGTTACTGGGTGTCAGTGTATGTCTTTGTTACTGGGTGTCAGTGTATGTCTTTGTTACTTGGTGTAAGTGTGTGTCTGTGTTACTGGGTATCAGTGTCTGTCTTTTTTACTTGGTGTAAGTGTGTGTCTTTGTTACTGGGTATCAGTGCATGTCTTTGTGACTTGGTGTCATTGTATGTCTGTGTTACTTGGTGTAAGTGTGTGTCTGTGTTACTGGGTATCAGTGTCTGTCTTTGTTACTTGGTGTAAGTGCATGTCTTTGTTACTTGCTGTCAGTGTATGTCTTTGATACTTGGTGTCAGTGTATGTCTGTGTTACTTGGTGTAATTGTCTGTCTTTGTTATTTTGTGTCTGTGTGTATCTTTGTGACCTGGTGTAAGTGTGTGTCTGTGTTACTGGGTATCAGTGTATGTCTTTGTTACTAGGTGTCAGTGCATGTCAAAATACTTGGTGTAAGTGTATGTCTTTGTTACTTGGTGTAATTGTCTGTCTTTGTTATTTGGTGTCAGTGTGTGTCTTTGTGACCTGGTGTAAGTGTGTGTCTGTGTTACTTGGTGTAAGTGTGTGTCTTTGTTACTGGGCATCAGTGTATGTCTTTGTGACTTGGTATCATTGTATGTCTTTGTTACTTGGTGTCAGTGTATGTCTGTGTTACTTGGTGTCAGTGTGTTTGTCTGTGTTACTGGGTGTCAGTGTGTGTCTGTGTTACTTGGTGTAAGTGTGTGTCTTTGTTACTTGGTGTCCTTGTGTGTCTGTGTTACTGGGTGTCAGTGTATGTCTTTGTTACGGGGTGTCAGTGTATGTCTTTGTTACTTGGTGTAAGTGTGTGTCTTTGTTACTGGGTATCAGTGCATGTCTTTGTTACTTGGTGTCATTGTATGTCTGTGTTACTTGGTGTAAGTGTGTGTCTGTGTTACTGGGTATCAGTGTATGTCTTTGATACTTGGTGTCAGTGTATGTCTTTGTTACTGGGTATCAGCGTATATCTTTGTTACATGGTGTCAGTGTATGTCTTTGCTACTTGGTGTAAGTGTATGTCTTTGTTACTTTGTGTCAGTGTATGTCTTTGTTGCTTGGTGTAAGTGTATGTCTTTGTGACTTGGTGTCAGTGTATGTCTTTTTTACTGGGTGTAAGTGTGTGTCTGCGTTACTGGGTATCAGTGTATGTCTTTGTTACTTGGTGTCAGTGTATGTCTCTGTTACTTGGTGTAAGTGTATGTCTTTGTTACTTGGTGTCAGTGTATGTCTTTGTTACTGGGTATCAGTGTATGTCTTTGTTACATGGTGTCAGTGTATGTCTTTGTTACTTGGTGTAAGTGCATGCCTTTGTTACTTTGTGTCAGTGTATGTCTTTGTTACTTGGTGTAAGTGTATGTCTTTGTGACTTGGTGTCAGTGTATGTCTTTTTTACTGGGTGAAAGTGTGTGTCTGCGTTACTGGCTTTCAGTGTATGTCTTTGTTACTCGGTGTCAGTGTATGTCAAAATACCTGGTGTAAGTGTATGTCTTTGTTACTTGGTGTAATTGTCTGTCTTTGTTATTTGGTGTCAGTGTATGTCTGTGTTACTTGGTGTAAGTGTGTGTCTGTGTTACTGGGTATCAGTGTCTGTCTTTGTTACTTGGTGTAAGTGCATGTCTTTGTTACTTGCTGTCAGTGTATGTCTTTGATACTTGGTGTCAGTGTATGTCTGTGTTACTTCGTGTAATTGTCTGTCTTTGTTATTTTGTGTCTGTGTGTATCTTTGTGACCTGGTGTAAGTGTGTGTCTGTGTTACTGGGTATCAGTGTATGTCTTTGTTACTAGGTGTCAGTGCATGTCAAAATACTTGGTGTAAGTGTATGTCTTTGTTACTTGGTGTAATTGTCTGTCTTTGTTATTTGGTGTCAGTGTGTGTCTTTGTGACCTGGTGTAAGTGTGTGTCTGTGTTACTTGGTGTAAGTGTGTGTCTTTGTTACTGGGCATCAGTGTATGTCTTTGTGACTTGGTATCAGTGTATGTCTTTGTTACTTGGTGTCAGTGTATGTCTGTGTTACTTGGTGTCAGTGTGTTTGTCTGTGTTACTGGGTGTCAGTGTGTGTCTGTGTTACTTGGTGTAAGTGTGTGTCTTTGTTACTTGGTGTCCTTGTGTGTCTGTGTTACTGGGTGTCAGTGTATGTCTTTGTTACTGGGTGTCAGTGTATGTCTTTGTTACTTGGTGTAAGTGTGTGTCTGTGTTACTGGGTATCAGTGTCTGTCTTTTTTACTTGGTGTAAGTGTGTGTCTTTGTTACTGGGTATCAGTGCATGTCTTTGTGACTTGGTGTCATTGTATGTCTGTGTTACTTGGTGTAAGTGTGTGTCTGTGTTACTGGGTATCAGTGTCTGTCTTTGTTACTTGGTGTAAGTGCATGTCTTTGTTACTTGCTGTCAGTGTATGTCTTTGATACTTGGTGTCAGTGTATGTCTGTGTTACTTGGTGTAATTGTCTGTCTTTGTTATTTTGTGTCTGTGTGTATCTTTGTGACCTGGTGTAAGTGTGTGTCTGTGTTACTGGGTATCAGTGTATGTCTTTGTTACTAGGTGTCAGTGCATGTCAAAATACTTGGTGTAAGTGTATGTCTTTGTTACTTGGTGTAATTGTCTGTCTTTGTTATTTGGTGTCAGTGTGTGTCTTTGTGACCTGGTGTAAGTGTGTGTCTGTGTTACTTGGTGTAAGTGTGTGTCTTTGTTACTGGGCATCAGTGTATGTCTTTGTGACTTGGTATCATTGTATGTCTTTGTTACTTGGTGTCAGTGTATGTCTGTGTTACTTGGTGTCAGTGTGTTTGTCTGTGTTACTGGGTGTCAGTGTGTGTCTGTGTTACTTGGTGTAAGTGTGTGTCTTTGTTACTTGGTGTCCTTGTGTGTCTGTGTTACTGGGTGTCAGTGTATGTCTTTGTTACGGGGTGTCAGTGTATGTCTTTGTTACTTGGTGTAAGTGTGTGTCTTTGTTACTGGGTATCAGTGCATGTCTTTGTTACTTGGTGTCATTGTATGTCTGTGTTACTTGGTGTAAGTGTGTGTCTTTGTTACTTGGTGTCCTTGTGTGTCTGTGTTACTGGGTGTCAGTGTATGTCTTTGTTACGGGGTGTCAGTGTATGTCTTTGTTACTTGGTGTAAGTGTGTGTCTTTGTTACTGGGTATCAGTGCATGTCTTTGTTACTTGGTGTCATTGTATGTCTGTGTTACTTGGTGTAAGTGTGTGTCTGTGTTACTGGGTATCAGTGTATGTCTTTGATACTTGGTGTCAGTGTATGTCTTTGTTACTGGGTATCAGCGTATATCTTTGTTACATGGTGTCAGTGTATGTCTTTGCTACTTGGTGTAAGTGTATGTCTTTGTTACTTTGTGTCAGTGTATGTCTTTGTTGCTTGGTGTAAGTGTATGTCTTTGTGACTTGGTGTCAGTGTATGTCTTTTTTACTGGGTGTAAGTGTGTGTCTGCGTTACTGGGTATCAGTGTATGTCTTTGTTACTTGGTGTCATTGTATGTCTCTGTTACTTGGTGTAAGTGTATGTCTTTGTTACTTGGTGTCAGTGTATGTCTTTGTTACTGGGTATCAGTGTATGTCTTTGTTACATGGTGTCAGTGTATGTCTTTGTTACTTGGTGTAAGTGCATGTCTTTGTTACTTTGTGTCAGTGTATGTCTTTGTTACTTGGTGTAAGTGTATGTCTTTGTGACTTGGTGTCAGTGTATGTCTTTTTTACTGGGTGAAAGTGTGTGTCTGCGTTACTGGCTTTCAGTGTATGTCTTTGTTACTCGGTGTCAGTGTATGTCAAAATACCTGGTGTAAGTGTATGTCTTTGTTACTTGGTGTAATTGTCTGTCTTTGTTATTTGGTGTCAGTGTATGTCTGTGTTACTTGGTGTAAGTGTGTGTCTGTGTTACTGGGTATCAGTGTCTGTCTTTGTTACTTGGTGTAAGTGCATGTCTTTGTTACTTGCTGTCAGTGTATGTCTTTGATACTTGGTGTCAGTGTATGTCTGTGTTACTTCGTGTAATTGTCTGTCTTTGTTATTTTGTGTCTGTGTGTATCTTTGTGACCTGGTGTAAGTGTGTGTCTGTGTTACTGGGTATCAGTGTATGTCTTTGTTACCAGGTGTCAGTGCATGTCAAAATACTTGGTGTAAGTGTATGTCTTTGTTACTTGGTGTAATTGTCTGTCTTTGTTATTTGGTGTCAGTGTGTGTCTTTGTGACCTGGTGTAAGTGTGTGTCTGTGTTACTTGGTGTAAGTGTGTGTCTTTGTTACTGGGCATCAGTGTATGTCTTTGTGACTTGGTATCAGTGTATGTCTTTGTTACTTGGTGTCAGTGTATGTCTGTGTTACTTGGTGTCAGTGTGTTTGTCTGTGTTACTGGGTGTCAGTGTGTGTCTGTGTTACTTGGTGTAAGTGTGTGTCTTTGTTACTTGGTGTCCTTGTGTGTCTGTGTTACTGGGTGTCAGTGTATGTCTTTGTTACTGGGTGTCAGTGTATGTCTTTGTTACTTGGTGTAAGTGTGTGTCTGTGTTACTGGGTATCAGTGTCTGTCTTTTTTACTTGGTGTAAGTGTGTGTCTTTGTTACTGGGTATCAGTGCATGTCTTTGTGACTTGGTGTCATTGTATGTCTGTGTTACTTGGTGTAAGTGTGTATCTGTTTTACTGGGTATCAGTGTATGTCTTTGTTACTTTGTGTCAGTGTATGTCAAAATACTTGGTGTAAGTGTATGTCTTTGTTGCATGGTGTAATTGTCTGTCTTTGTTACTTGGTGTAAGTGTGTGTCTTTGTTACTTGGTGTAAGTGTGTGGCTTTGTTACTTAGTGTCAGTGAATGTGTTTGTTACTTGGTGTCAGTGTGCGTCTGTGTTACTGGGCATCAGTGTATGTCTTAGTTATTAGGTGTCAGTGTATGTCAAAATACTTGGTGTAAGTGTATGTCTTTGTTACTTGGCGTAATTGTCTGTCTTTGTTACTTGGTGTCAGTGTATTTCTTTGTTACTTGGTGTAAGTGTGTGTCTGTGTTACTGGATATCAGTGTCTGTCTTTGTTACTGGGTGTCAGTGTGTGTCTTTGTGACCTGGTGTAAGTGTGTGTCTGTGTTACTGGGTATCAGTGTCTGTCTTTGTTACTTGGTGTAAGTGCATGTCTTTGTTACTTGGTGTCAGTGTATGTCTTTGATACTTGGTGTCAGTGTATGTCTGTGTTACTTGGTGTAAGTTTGTGTTTTTGGTCCTTGGTGTCAGTGTATGTCTTTGTTACTGGGTATCAGCGTATGTCTTTGTTACATGGTGTCAGTGTATGTCTTTGTTACTTGGTGTAAGTGTATGTATTTGTTACTTTGTGTCAGTGTATGTCTGTGTTACTTGGTGTAAGTTTGTGTTTTTGATACTTGGTGTCAGTGTCTGTCTTTGTTACTTGGTGTCAGTGTATGTCTCTGTTACTTGGTGTAAGTGTATGTCTTTGTTACTTGGTGTCAGTGTATGTCTTTGTGACTGGGTATCAGTGTATGTCTTTGTTACATGGTGTCAGTGTATGTCTTTGTTACTTGGTGTAAGTGTATGTCTTTGTTACTTGGTGTCAGTGTATGTCTTTGTTACTTGTTGTAAATGTATGTCTTTGTGACTTGGTGTCAGTGTATGTCTTTTTTACTGGGTGTAAGTGTGTGTCTGCGTTACTGGGTATCAGTGTATGTCTTTGTTACTTGGTGTCAGTGTATGTCAAAATACTTGGTGTTAGTGTGTGTATTTGTTACTTGGTGTAATTGTCTGTCTTTGTTACTTAGTGTCAGTGTATGTCTGTGTTACTTGGTGTAAGTGTGTGTCTTTGTTACTGGGCATCAGTGTATGTCTTTGTGACAATCAGTGTATGTCTTTGTGACTTGGTGTCAGTGTATGTCTTTTTTACTGGGTGTCAGTGTGTGTCTGTGTTACTGGGTATCAGTGTGTGTTTGTTTGTGTTACTGGGTGTCAGTGTGTCTCTGTCACACGAGGTGTCATTATTTAGTTTAGTTTAGAGATACAGCACTTAAACAGGCCCTTCGGCCCACCGAGTCTGTGCCGACCATCAACAACCCATTTATACTAATCCTACACTAATCCCGGATTCCTATCACATCCCCACCTATCCCAATATATTTCCCTACCACCTACCTATACTAGGGGCAATTTATGACGGCCAATTAACCTATCAACCTGCATGTCTTTGGCATGTGGGAGGAAACCGGAGCACCGGGAGGCAACCCACGCAGACACAGGGAGAACTTGCAAACTCCGCACAGGCAGTACCCAGAATTGAACCCGGGTCCCTGGAGCTGTGAGGCTGCGGTGCTAACCACTGCGCCAATGTGCCCCCCACCCCTAGTGTGAGCCTGTGTTACTGGGTATCAGTGTATGTCTTTGTTACTTGGTGTCAGTGTATGTCTTTGTTACTGGGTATCAGCGTATGTCTTTGTTACATGGTGTCAGTGTATGTCTGTGTTACTTGGTGTAAGTGTGTATCTGTGTTACTGGGTATCAGTGTATGTCTTTGTTGCTTTGTGTCAGTGTATGTCAAAATACTTGGTGTAAGTGTATGTCTTTGTTACTTGGTGTAATTGTCTGTCTTTTTACTTGGTGTCAGTGTATGTCTGTGTTACTTGGTGTAAGTGTGTGTCTTTGTTACTTGTTGTAAGTGTGTGGCTTTGTTACTTAGTGTCAGTGAATGTGTTTGTTACTTGGTGTCAGTGTGCGTCTGTGTTACTGGGCATCAGTGTATGTCTTAGTTATTAGGTGTCAGTGTATGTCAAAATACTTGGTGTAAGTGTATGTCTTTGTTACTTGGTGTAATTGTCTGTCTTTGTTACTTGGTGTCAGTGTATTTCTGTGTTACTTGGTGTAAGTGTGTGTCTGTGTTACTGGATATCAGTGTCTGTCTTTGTTACTGGGTGTCAGTGTGTGTCTTTGTGACCTGGTGTAAGTGTGTGTCTGTGTTACTGGGTATCAGTGTCTGTCTTTGTTACTTGGTGTAAGTGCATGTCTTTGTTACTTGGTGTCAGTGTATGTCTTTGATACTTGGTGTCAGTGTATTTCTGTGTTACTTGGTGTAAGTTTGTGTTTTTGGTCCTTGGTGTCAGTGTCTGTCTTTGTTACTTGGTGTCAGTGTATGTCTCTGTTACTTGGTGTAAGTGTATGTCTTTGTTACTTTGTGTAAGTGTATGTCTTTGTTACTGGGTATCAGCGTATGTCTTTGTTACATGGTGTCAGTGTATGTCTTTGTTACTTGGTGTAAGTGTATGTCTTTGTTACTTTGTGTCAGTGTATGTCTTTGTTACTTGGTGTAAGTGTATGTCTTTGTGAATTGGTGTCAGTGTATGTCTTTTTTACTGGGTGTAAGTGTGTGTCTGCGTTACTGGGTTTCATTGTATGTCTTTGCTACTTGGTGTCAGTGTATGTCTCTGTTACTTGGTGTAAGTGTATCTTTTTTTACTTGGTGTCAGCGTATGTCTTTGTTACATGGTGTCAGTGTATGTCTTTGTTACATGGTGTAAGTGTATGTCTTTCTAACTTTGTGTCAGTGTATGTCTTTGTTACTTGGTGTAAGTGTATGTCTTTGTGACTTGGTGTCAGTGTATGTCTTTTTTACTGGGTGCAAGTGTGTGTCTGCGTGACTGGGTATCATTGTATGTCTTTGTTACTAGGTGTCAGTGTATGTCAAAATAATTGGTGTACGTGTATGTCTTTGTTACTTGGTGTAATTGTCTGTCTTTGTTATTTGGTGTCAGTGTATGTCTCTGTTACTGGATATCAGTGTCTGTCTTTGTTCCTGGGTGTCAGTGTGTGTCTTTGTGACCTGGTGTAAGTGTGTGTCTGTGTTACTTGGTGTCAGTGTATGTCTTTGATACTTGGTGTCAGTGTATGTCTGTGTTACTTGGTGTAAGTTTGTGTTTTTGGTACTTGGTGTCAGTGTCTGTCTTTGTTACTTGGTGTCAGTGTATGTCTCTGTTACTTGGTGTAAGTGTATGTCTTTGTTACTTGGTGTCAGTGTATGTCTTTGTGACTGGGTATCAGTGTATGTCTTTGTTACATGGTGTCAGTGTATGTCTTTGTTACTTGGTGTAAGTGTATGTCTTTGTTACTTTGTGTCAGTGTATGTCTTTGTTACTTGTTGTAAGTGTATGTCTTTGTGACTTGGTGTCAGTGTATGTCTTTTTTACTGGGTGTAAGTGTGTGTCTGCGTTACTGGGTATCAGTGTATGTCTTTGTTACTTGGTGTCAGTGTATGTCAAAATACTTGGTGTAAGTGTGTGTATTTGTTACTTGGTGTAATTGTCTGTCTTTGTTACTTAGTGTCAGTGTATGTCTGTGTTACTTGGTGTAAGTGTGTGTCTTTGTTACTGGGCATCAGTGTATGTCTTTGTGACTTGGTGTCAGTGTATGTCTTTTTTTACTGGGTGTCAGTGTGTGTCTGTGTTACTGGGTATCAGTGTGTGTTTGTGTTACTTGGTGTAAGTTTGTGTTTTTGGTACTTGGTGTCAGTGTCTGTCTTTGTTACTTCGTGTCAGTGTATGTCTCTGTTACTTGGTGCCAATGTATGTCTTTGTGACTTGGTGTCAGTGTATGTCTTTGTTACTGGGTATCAGTGTATGTCTTTGTTACATGGTGTCAGTGTATGTCTTTGTTACTTGGTGTAAGTGTATGTCTTTGTTTCATTGTGTCAGTGTATGTCTTTTTTACTTGGTGTAAGTGCGTGTCTGCGTTACTGAGTATCAGTGTATGTCTTTGTTACTTGGTGTCAGTGTATGTCAAAATACTTGGTGTAAGTGTGTGTCTTTGTTACTTGGTGTAATTGTCTGTCTTTGTTACTTGGTGTCAGTGTATGTCTGTGTTACTTGGTGTAAGTGTGTGTCTTTGTTACTGGGCATCAGTGTATGTCTTTGTGACAATCAGTGTATGTCTTTGTAACTTGGTGTCAGTGTATGTCTTTGTGACTGGGTGTTAGTGTGTGTCTGTGTTACTGGGTGTAAGTGTGTGTCTGCGTTACTGGGTATCAGTGTATGTCTTTGTTACTTGGTGTCAGTGTGTGTATTTGTTACTTGGTGTAATTGTCTGTCTTTGTTACTTGGTGTCAGTGTGTGTATTTGTTACTTGGTGTAATTGTCTGTCTTTGTTACTTAGTGTCAGTGTATGTCTTTGTGACTTGGTGTCAGTGTATGTCTTTGTTACTGGGTATCAGCGTATGTCTTTGTTACATGGTGTCAGTGTATGTCTTTGTTACTTGGTGTAAGTGTATGTCTTTGTTACTTTGTGTCAGTGTATGTCTTTGTTACTTGGTGTAAGTGTATGTCTTTGTGACTTGGTGTCAGTGTATGTCTTTTTTACTGGGTGTAAGTGTGTGTCTGCGTTACTGGGTATCAGTGTATGTCTTTGTTACTTGGTGTCAGTGTATGTCTTTGTCACTGGGTATCAGTGTATGTCTTTGTTACATGGTGTCAGTGTATGTCTTTGTTACTTGGTGTAAGTGTCTGTCTTAGTTACTTTGAGTCAGTGTATGTCTTTGTTACTTGGTGTAAGTGTATGTCTTTGTGACTTGGTGTCAGTGTATGTCTTTTTTACTGGGTGTAAGTGTGTGTCTGCGTTACTGGGTATCAGTGTATGTCATTGTTACTAGGTGTCAGTGTATGTCAAAACACTTGGTGTAAGTGTATGTCTTTGTTACTTTGTGTCAGTGTATGTCTTTGTTACTTGGTGTAAGTGTATGTCTTTGTGACTTGGTGTCAGTGTATGTCTTTGTTACTTGGTGTAATTGTCTGTCTTTGTTATTTGGTGTCAGTGTATGTCTGTGTTACTTGGTGTAAGTGTGTGTCTGTGTTACTGGATATCAGTGTCTGTCTTTGTTACTGGGTGTCAGTGTGTGTCTTTGTGACCTGGTGTAAGTGTGTGTCTGTGTAACTGGGTATCAGTGTCTGTCTTTGTTACTTGGTGTAAGTGCATGTCTTTGTTACTTGGTGTCAGTGTATGTCTTTGATACTTGGTGTCAGTGTATGTCTGTGTTACTTGGTGTAAGTTTGTGTTTTTGGTACTTGGTGTAAGTGTGTGTCTGTGTTACTGGGTATCAGTGTCTGTCTTTGTTACTTGGTGTAAGTGCATGTATTTGTTACTTGGTGTCAGCGTATGTCTTTGATACTTGGTGTCAGTGTATGTCTGTGTTACTTGGTGCAAGTTTGTGTTTTTGGTACTTGGTGTCAGTGTCTGTCTTTTTTACTTGGTGTCAGTGTATGTCTCTGTTACTTGGTGTAAGTGTATGTCTTTGTGACTTGGTGTCAGTGTATGTCTTTGTTACTGGGTATCAGTGTATGTCTTTGTTACATGGTGTCAGTGTATGTCTTTGTTACTTGGTGTAAGTGTATGTCTTTGTTACTTTGTGTCAGTGTATGTCTTTGTTACTTGGTGTAAGTGTATGTCTTTGTGACTTGGTGTCAGTGTATGTCTTTTTTACTGGGTGTAAGTGTGTGTCTGCGTTACTGGGTATCAGTGTATGTCTTTGTTACTTGGTGTCAGTGTATGTCTTTGTTACTGGGTATCAGCGTATGTCTTTGTTACATGGTGTCAGTGTATGTCTTTGTTACTTGGTGTAAGTGTATGTCTTTGTTACTTTGTGTCAGTGTATGTCTTTGTTACTTGGTGTAAGTGTATGTCTTTGTGACTTGGTGTCAGTGTATGTCTTTTTTACTGGGTGTAAGTGTGTGTCTGCGTTACTGGGTATCAGTGTATGTCTTTGTTACTTGGTGTCAGTGTCTGTCTCTGTTACATGGTGTAAGTGTATGTCTTTGTTACTTGGTGTCAGTGTATGTCTTTGTTACTGGGTATCAGTGTATGTCTTTGTTACATGGTGTAAGTGTCTGTCTTTGTTACTTTGAGTCAGTGTATGTCTTTGTTACTTGGTGTAAGTGTATGTCTTTGTGACTTGGTGTCAGTGTATGTCTTTTTTACTGGGTGTAAGTGTGTGTCTGCGTTACTGGGTAACAGTGTATGTCTTTGTTACTTGGTGTCAGTGTATGTCAAAACACTTGGTGTAAGTGTATGTCTTTGTTACTTTGTGTCAGTGTATGTCTTTGTTACTTGGTGTAAGTGCATGTCTTTGTGTCTTGATGTCAGTGTATGTCTTTGTTACTTGGTGTAATTGTCTGTCTTTGTTATTTGGTGTCAGTGTATGTCTGTGTTACTTGGTGTAAGTGTGTGTCTGTGTTACTGGATATCAGTGTCTGTCTTTGTTACTGGGTGTCAGTGTGTTTCTTTGTGACCTGGTGTAAGTGTGTGTCTGTGTTACTGGGTATCAGTGTCTGTCTTTGTTACTTGGTGTAAGTGCATGTCTTTGTTACTTGGTGTGAGTGTATGTCTTTGATACTTGGTGTCAGTGTATGTCTGTGTTACTTGGTGTAAGTTTGTGTTTTTGGTACTTGGTGTAAGTGTGTGCCTGTGTTACTGGGTATCAGTGTCTGTCTTTGTTACTTGGTGTAAGTGCATGTCTTTGTTACTTGGTGTCAGTGTATGTCTTTGATACTTGGTGTCATTGTATGTCTTTGTTACTTGGTGTAAGTTTGTGTTCTGGTACTTGGTGTCAGTGTCTGTCTTTGTTACTTGGTGTCAGGGTATGTCTCTGTTACTTGGTGTCAGTGTATGTCTTTGTGACTTGGTGTCAGTGTATGTCTTTGTTACAGGGTATCAGTGTATGTCTTTGTTACATGGTGTCAGTGTATGTCTTTGTTACTTGGTGTAAGTGTATGTCTTTGTTACTTGGTGTCAGTGTATGTCTTTGTTACTTGGTGTAAGTGTATGTCTTTGTGACTTGGTGTCAGTGTATGTCTTTTTTATATGGTGCAAGTGTATGTCTGCGTTACTGGGTATCAGTGTATGTCTTTGTTACTTGGTGTCAGTGTATGTCTGTGTTACTTGGTGTAAGTGTGTGTCTTTGTTACTGGGCATCAGTGTTTGTCTTTGTGACTTGGTATCAGTGTATGTCTTTGTGACTTGGTGTCAGTGTATGTCTTTTTTACTGGGTGTCAGTGTGTGTCTGTGTTACTGGGTATCAGTGTGTGTTTGTTTGTGTTACTGGGTGTCAGTGTGTGTCTGTGACACTAGGTGTCATTATTTAGTTTAGTTTAGAGATACAGCACTTAAACAGGCCCTTCGGCCCACCGAGTCTGTGCCGACCATCAACAACCCATTTATACTAATCCTACACTAATCCCGGATTCCTATCACATCCCCACCTATCCCTATATATTTCCCTACCACCTACCTATACTAGGGGCAATTTATGACGGCCAATTAACCTATCAACCTGCAAGTCTTTGGCATGTGGGAGGAAACCGGAGCACCGGGAGGCAACCCACGCAGACACAGGGAGAACTTGCAAACTCCGCACAGGCAGTACCCAGAATCGAACCAGGGTCCCTGGAGCTGTGAGGCTGCGGTGCTAACCACTGCGCCAATGTGCCCCCCACCCCCAGTGTGAGCCTGTGTTACTGGGTATCAGTGTATGTCATTGTTACTTGGTGTCAGTGTCTGTCTGTGTTACTTGGTGTCAGTGTGTTTGTCTGTGTTACTGGGTGTCAGTGTGTGTCTGTGTTACTTGGTGTAAGTGTGTGTCTGTGTTACGTGGTGTAAGTGTGTGTCTTTGTTACTTGGTGTCCTTGTGTGTCTGTGTTACTGGGTTTCAGTGTATGTCTTTGTTACTGGGTGTCAGTGTGTGTCTTTGTTACTTGGTGTAAGTGTGTGTGTGTGTTACTGGGGGTCAGTGTCTGTCTTTTTTACTTGGTCTAAGTGTGTGTCTTTGTTACTGGGTATCAGTGCATGTCTTTGTTACTTGGTGTCATTGTATGTCTGTGTTACTTGGTGTAAGTGTGTGTCTGTGTTACTGGGTATCAGTGTATGTCTTTGTTACTTTGTGTCAGTGCATGTCAAAATACTTGGTGTAAGTGTATGTCTTTGTTACTTGGTGTAATTGTCTGTCTTTGTTACTTGGTGTCAGTGTATGTCTGTGTTACTTGGTGTAAGTGTGTGTCTTTGTTACTTGGTGTAAGTGTGTGGCTTTGTTACTTGGTGTCAGTGTATGTGTTTGTTAATTGGTGTCAGTGTGTGTCTGTGTTACTGGGCATCAGTGTATGTCTTTGTTACTAGGTGTCAGTGTATGTCAAAATACTTGGTGTAAGTGTATGTCTTTGTTACTTGGTGTAATTGTCTGTCTTTGTTACTTGGTGTCAGTGTATGTCTGTGTTACTTGGTGTAAGTGTGTGTCTGTGTTACTGGATATCAGTGTCTGTCTTTATTACTGGGTGTCATTGTATGTCTTTGTGACCTGGTGTAAGTGTGTGTCTGTGTTACTGGGTATCAGTGTCTGTCTTTGTTACTTGGTGTAAGTGCATGTCTTTGTTACTTGGTGTCAGTGTATGTCTTTGATACTTTGTGTCAGTGTATGACTGTGTTACTTGGTGTAAGTTTGTGTTTTTGGTACCTGGTGTCAGTGTCTATCTTTGTTACTTGGTGTCAGTGTATGTCTCTGTTACTTGGTGTAAGTGTATGTCTTTGTTACTTGGTGTCAGTGTATGTCTTTTTTACTGGGTATCAGCGTATGTCTTTGTTACATGGTGTCAGTGTATGTCTTTGTTACTTGGTGTAAGTGTATGTCTTTGTTACTTTGTGTCAGTGTATGTCTTTGTTACTTGGTGTAAGTGTATGTCTTTGTTACTTGGTGTCAGTGTATGTCTTTTTTACTGGGTGTAAGTGTGTGTCTGCGTTACTGGGTATCAGTGTATGTCTCTGTTACCTGGTGAAAGTGTATGTCTTTGTTACTTGGTGTCAGTGTATGTCTTTGTTACATGGTGTCAGTGTATGTCTTTGTTACTTGGTGTAATTGGCTGTCTTTGTTACTTGGTGTCAGTGTATGTCTGTGTTACTGGGTGTAAGTGTGTGTCTTTGTGACTTGGTGTCAGTGTATGTCTTTTTTACTGGGTGTCAGTGTGTGTCTGTGACACTAGGTGTCATTATTTAGTTTAGTTTAGAGACACAGCACTTAAACAGGCCCTTCGGCCCACCGAGTCTGTGCCGACCATCAACAATCCATTTATACTAATCCTACACTAATCCCGGATTCCTATCACATCCGCACCTATCCCTATATATTTCCCGACCACCCACCTATACTAGGGGCAATTTATGATGGCCAATTAACCTATGAACCTGCAAGTCTTTGGCATGTGGGAGGAAACCTGAGCACCGGGAGGCAACCCACGCAGACACAGGGCGTACTTGCAAACTCCTCACAGGCAGTACCCAGAATCGAACCCGGGTCCCTGGAGCTGTGAGGCTGCGGTGCTAACAACTGCGCCAATGTGCCCGCCACCCCCCAGTGTGAGCCTGTGTTATTGGGTATCAGTGTATGTCTTTGTTACTTGGTGTCAGTGTATGTCTGTGTTACTTGGTGTCAGTGTGTTTGTCTGTGTTGCTGGGTGTCAGTGTGTGTCTGTGTTACTTGGTGTAAGTGTGTGTCTTTGTTACTTGGTGTCCTTGTGTGTCTGTGTTACTGGGTTTCAGTGTATGTCTTTGTTACTGGGTGTCAGTGTATGTCTTTTTTACTTGGTCTAAGTGTTTGTCTTTGTTACTGGGTATCAGTGCATGTCTTTGTTACTTGGTGTCATTGTATGTCTGTGTTACTTGGTGTAAGTGTGTGTCTGTGTTCCTGGGTATCAGTGTATGTCTTGGTTACTTTGTCTCAGTGTATGTCAAAATACTTGGTGTAAGTGTATGTCTTTGTTACTTGGTGTAATTGTCTGTCTTTGTTACTTGGTGTCAGTGTATGTCTGTGTTACTTGGTGTAAGTGTGTGTCTTTGTTACTTGGTGTAAGTGTGTGGCTTTGTTACTTGGTGTCAGTGTATGTGTTTGTTACTTGGTGTCAGTGTGTGTCTGTGTTACTGGGCATCAGTGTATGTCTTTGTTACTAGGTGTCAGTGTATGTCAAAATACTTGGTGTAAGTGTATGTCTTAGTTACTTGGTGTAATTGTCTGACTTTGTTACTTGGTGTCAGTGTATATCTGTGTTACTTGGTGTAAGTGTGTGTCTGTGTTACTGGATATCAGTGTCTGTCTTTGTTACTGGGTGTCAGTGTGTGTCTTTGTGACCTGGTGTAAGTGTGTGTCTGTGTTACTGGGTATCAGTGTCTGTATTTGTTACTTGGTGTAAGTGCATGTCTTTGTTACTTGGTGTCAGTGTATGTCTTTGATACTTGGTGTCAGTGTATGTCTGTGTTACTTGGTGTAAGTTTGTGTTTTTGGTACTTGGTGTCAGTGTCTGTCTTTGTTACTTGGTGTCAGTGTATGTCTCTGTTACTTGGTGTAAGTGTATGTCTTTGTTACTAGGTGTCAGTGTTTGTCTTTGTTACTGGGTATCAGCGTATGTCTTTGTTACATGGTGTCATTGTATGTCTTTGTTACTTGGTGTAAGTGTATGTCTTTGTTACTTTGTGTCAGTGAATGTCATTGTTACTTGGTGTAAGTGTATGTCTTTGTGACTTGGTGTCAGTGTATGTCTTTTTTACTGGGTGTAAGTGTGTGTCTGCGTTACTGGGTATCAGTGTATGTTTTTGTTACATGGTGTCAGTGTATGTCTGTGTTACTTGGTGTAACTGTGTGTCTGTGTTACTGGGTATCAGTGTATGTCTTTGTTACTTGGTGTAATTGTCTGTCTTTGTTACTTGGTGTCAGTGTATGTCTGTGTTACTTGGTGTAAGTGTGTGTCTTTGTTACTTGGTGTAAGTGTGTGGCTTTGTTACTTGGTGTCAGTTTGTGTCTGTGTTACTGGGCATCAGTGTATGTCTTTGTGACTTGGTATCAGTGTATGTCTTTGTGACTTGGTGTCAGTGCATGTCTTTTATACTGGGTGTCAGTGTGTGTCTGTGTTACTTGGTGTCAGTGTATGTCTTTGTTACTTGGTGCCAGTGTATGTCTTTGTTACTTGGTGTAAGTGTGTGTCTGTGTTACTGGGTGCCAGTGTGTGTCTGTGTTACTTTGTGTCAGTGTATGTCTTTGTTACTTGGTGTAAGTGTATGTCTTTGTTACTTGGTGTCAGAGTATGTCTTTGTTACTTTGTGTAAGTGTGTGTCTGTGTTACTGGGTGTCAGTGTGTGTCTGTGTTGCTTGGTGTAAGTGTGTGTCTTTGTTACTTGGTGTCCGTGTGTGTCTGTGTTACTGGGTGTCAGTTTATGTCTTTGTCACTTGAAGTCAGTGTATTTCTTTGTTACTTGGTGTAAGTGTGTGTCTGTGTTTCTGGGTATCAGTGTCTGTCTTTGTTACTTGGTGTAAGTGTGTGCCTGTGTTACTGGATATCAGTGTATGTCTTTGTTACTTGGTGTCAGTGTATGTCTGTGTTACTTGGTGTAAGTGTGTGTCTGTGTTACTGGGTATCAGTGTATGTCTTTTTGACTTGGTGTCAGTGTATGTCTTTGTTACTGGGTGTCAGTGTGTGTCTTTGTGACTTGGTGTCAGTGTATGTCTTTGTTACTTGGTGTAAGTGTGTGTCTGTGTTACTGGGTATCAGTGTATGTCATTGTTACTTGGTGTAAGTATGTGTCAAAATACTTGGTGTCAGTGAATGTCTTTGTTAATGGGTGTCAGTGTGTGTCTTCGTGACTTGGTGTCAGTGTATGTCTTTGTTACTTGGTGTAAGTGTGTGTCTGTGTTTCTGGGTATCAGTGTATGCCTTTGTTACTTAGTGTCAGTTTATGTCTCTGTTACATGGTGTAAGTGTGTGTCTGTGTTACTGGGTATCAGTGTCTATTTTTTTCACTTGGTGTAAGTGTGTGTCTGTGTTACTGGGTATCAGTGTAGGTCTTTGTTACTTGGTGTCAGGTGTATGTCTGTGTTACTTGGTGTAAGTGTGTGCCTGTGTTACTGGGTATCAGTGTATGTCTTTGTGACTTGGTGTCAGTGTATGTCTTTGTTACTGGGTGTCAGTGTGTGTCTTTGTGACTTGGTGTCACTATATGTCTGTGTTACTTGGTGTAAGTGTATGTCTTTGTTACTTGGTGTCAGTCTATGTCTGTGTTACTTGGTGTAAGTGTGTGTCTTTGTTACTTGGTGTCAGTGTATGTCTTTGTTACTTGGTGTAAGTGTGTGTTTGTGTTACTTGGTGTAAGTGTGTGTCTGTGTTACTTGGTATCAGTGTATGTCTTTGTTACTTGGTGTCAGTGTATGTCTGTGTCACTTGGTGTCAGTGTGTTTGTTTGTGTTACTGGGTGTCAGTGTGTGTCTGTGTTACTTGGTGTAAGTGTGGGACTTTGTTACTTGGTGTCAGTGTGTGTCTGTGTTACTGGGTGTCAGTGTCTGTCTTTGTTACTTAGTGTAAGTGTGTGTCTGTGTTACTGGGTATCAGTGTATGTCTTTGATACTTGTTGTCAGTGTATGTCTGTGCTACTTGGTGTAAGTGTGTGTCTGTGCTACTGGGTATCAGTGTATGTCTTTGTTACTTGTTGTAAGTGTGTGTCTGTGTTACTGGGAATCAGTGTATGTCTTTGTTACTTGGTGTAAGTGTATGTCTTTGTTACTTGGTGTCAGTGTATGTCTTTGTTACTTGGTGTAAGTGTGTGTCTGTGTTTCTGGGTTTCAGTGTGTGTCTGTGTTACTTGGTGTAAGTGTGTGTCTTTGTTACTTGGTGTCCGTGTGTGTCTGTGTTGCTGGGTGTCAGTTTATGTCTTTGTTACTTGATTTCAGAGCATGTCTTTGTTACTTGGTGTAAGTGTGTGTGTGTGTTACTGGGTATCAGTGTCTGTCTTTGTTACTTGGTGTAAGTGTGTGTCTGTGTTACTGGGTATCAGTGTATGTCTTTGTTACTTGGTGTCAGTGTATGTCTTTGTTACTTGGTGTAAGTGTATGTCTTTGTTACTTGGTGTCAGTGTATGTCTTTGTTACTTGGTGTAAGTGTGTGTCTGTGTTTCTGGGTGTCAGTGTGTGTCTGTGTTACTTGGTGTAAGTGTGTGTCTTTGTTACTTGGTGTCCATGTGTGTCTGTGTTGCTGGGTGTCAGTTTATGTCTTTGTTACTTGATTTCAGTGTATGTCATTGTTACTTGGTGTAACTGTGTGTGTGTGTTACTGGGTATCAGTGTCTGTCTTTGTTACTTGGTGCAAGTGTGTGTCTGTGTTACTGGGTATCAGTGTATCACTTTGTTACTTGGTGTCAGTGTATGTCTTTGTTACTTCGTGGAAGAGTATGTCTTTGTTACTTGGTGTCAGTGTATGTCTTTGTTACTTGGTGTAAGTGTGTGTCTGAGTTTCTGGGTGTCAGTGTGTGTCTGTGTTACTTGGTGTAAGTGTGTGTCTTTGTTACTTGGTGTCCATGTGTGTCTGTGTTGCTGGGTGTCAGTTTATGTCTTTGTTACTTGATTTCAGTGTCTGTCTTTGTTACTTGGTGTCCGTGTGTGTCTGTGTTACTGGGTGTAAGTGTATGTCTTTGTTACTTGGTGTCAGTGTATGTCTTTGTTACTTGGTGTAAGAGCGTGTCTGTGTTTCTGGGTGCCAGTGTGTGTCTGTGTTACTTGGTGTAAGTGTGTGTCTTTGTTACTTGGTGTACGTGTGTGTGTGTGTTACTGGGTATCAGTGTCTGTCTTTGATACTTGGTGTAAGTGTGTGTCTGTGTTACTGGGTATCAGTGTATGTCTTTGTTACTTGGTGTCAGTGTATGTCTGTGTTACTTGGTGTAATTGTGTGTCTGTGTTACTGGGTATCAGTGTATGTCTTTGTGACTTGGTGTCAGTGTATGTCTTTGTTGCATGGTGTATGTGTGTGTCTGTGTTACTGGGTATCAGTTTATGTCTTTGTTACTTGGTGTAAGTGTGTGTCTGTGTTTCTGGGTATCAGTGTATGTCTTTGTTACTTGGTGTCAGTTTATGTCTCTGTTACTTGGTGTAAGTGTGTGTCTGTGTTACTGGGTATCAGTGTCTGTCTTTTTTACTTGGTGTAAGTGCGTGTCTGTGTTACTGGGTATCAGTGTATGTCTTTGTTACTTGGTGTCAGGTGTATGTCTGTGTTACTTGGTGTAAGTGTGTGTCTGTGTAACTGGGTATCAGTGTATGTCTTTGTGACTTGGTGTCAGTGTATGTCTTTGTTACTGGGTGTCAGTGTGTGTCTTTGTGACTTGGTGTCACTATATGTCTGTGTTACTTGGTGTAAGTGTATGTCTTTGTTACTTGGTGTCAGTCTATGTCTGTGTTACTTGGTGTAAGTGTGTGTCTTTGTTACTTGGTGTCAGTCTATGTCTTTGTTACTTGGTGTAAGTGTGTGTTTGTGTTACCTGGTGTAAGTGTGTGTCTGTGTTACTTGGTGTCAGTGTATGTCTTTGTTACTTGGTGTCAGTGTATGTCTGTGTCACTTGGTGTCATTGTGTTTGTTTGTGTTACTGGGTGTCAGTGTGTGTCTGTGTTAATTGGTGTAAGTGTGGGACTTTGTTACTTGTTGTCTGTGTGTGTCTGTGTTACTGGGTGTCAGTGTATGTCATTGTTACTTTGTCTCAGTGTATGTCTTTGTTACTTGGTGTAAGTGTGTGTCTGTGTTACTGGGTGTCAGTGTCTGTCTTTGTTACTTGGTGTAAGTGTGTGTCTGTGTTACTGGGTATCAGTGTATGTCTTTGTTACTTGGTGTCAGTGTATGTCTGTGCTACTTGGTGTAAATGTGTGTCTGTGTTACTGGGTATCAGTGTATGTCTTTGTTACTTGTTGTAAGTGTGTGTCTGTGTTACAGGGAATCAGTGTATGTCTTTGTTACTTGCTGTAAGTGTATGTCTTTGTTACTTGGTGTAGGTGTGTGTCTGTGTTACTGGGTGTCAGTGTATGTCTTTGTTACTGTGTCTCAGTGTATGTCTTTGTTACTTGGTGTTAGTGTGTGTCTGTGTTACTGGGTGTCAGTGTCTGTCTTTGTTACTTAGTGTAAGTGTGTGTCTGTGTTACTGGGTATCAGTGTGTGTCTGTGTTACTGGGTATCAGTGTATGTCTTTGTTACTTGTTGTAAGTGTGTGTCTGTGTTACTGGGAATCAGTGTATGTCTTTGTTACTTGGTGTAAGTGTATGTCTTTGTTACTTGTTGTCAGTGTATGTCTTTGTTACTTGGTGTAAGTGTGTGTCTGTGTTTCTGGGTTTCAGTGTGTGTCTGTGTTACTTGGTGTAAGTGTGTGTCTTTGTTACTTGGTGTCCGTGTTTGTCTGTGTTGCTGGGTGTCAGTTTATGTCTTTGTTACTTGATTTCAGTGCATGTCTTTGTTACTTGGTGTAAGTGTGTGTGTGTGTTACTGGGTATCAGTGTCTGTCTTTGTTACTTGGTGTAAGTGTGTCTGTGTTACTGGGTATCAGTGTATGTCTTTGTTAAATGGTGTCAGTGTATGACTTTGTTACTTGGTGTAAGTGTATGTCTTTGTTACTTGGTGTCAGTGTGTCTGTTTTACTGGGTATCAGTGTATGTCTTTGTTAAATGGTGTCAGTGTATGACTTTGTTACTTGGTGTAAGTGTATGTCTTTGTTACTTGGTGTCAGTGTATGTCTTTGTTACTTGGTGTAAGTGTGTGTCTGTTTTTCTGGGTGTCAGTGTGTGTCTGTGTTACTTGGTGTAAGTGTGTGTCTTTGTTACTTGGTGTAAGTGTGTCTGTGTTACTGGGTATCAGTGTATGTATTTGTTACTTGGTGTCAGTGTATGTCTGTGTTACTTGGTGTAATTGTGTGTCTGTGTTACTGGGTATCAGTGTATGTCTTTGTGACTTGGTGTCAGTGTATGTCTTTGTTACTTGGTGTATGTGTGTGTCTGTGTTACTGGGTATCAGTGTATGTCTTTGTTACTTGGTGTCCATGTGTGTCTGTGTTACTGGGTATCAGTGTAAGTCTTTGTTACTTGGTGTAAGTGTGTGTCTGTGTCACTGGGTTTCAGTGTATGTCTTTGTTACTTGGTGTCAGTGTATGTCTTTGTTACTTGGTGTAAGTGTGTGTCTGTGTTACTGGGTGTCAGTGTGCGCCTGTGTTACTTGGTGTAAATGTATGTCTTTGTTACTTGGTGTCAGTGTATGTCTTTGTTACTTGGTGTCAGTGTATAGCTTTGTTACTTGGTGCAAGTGTGTGTCTGTGTTACTGGGAATCAGTGTATGTCTTTGTTACTTGGTGTCAGTGTATGTCTTTGTTACTTGGTGTAAGTGTATGTCTTTGTTACTTGGTGTCAGTGTATGTCTTTGTTACTTGGTGTAAGTGTGTGTCTGTGTTTCTGGGTGTCAGTGTGTGTCTGTGTGACTTGGTGTAAGTGTGTGTCTTTGTTACTTGGTGTCCGTGTTTGTCTGTGTTGCTGGGTGTCAGTTTATGTCTTTGTTACTTGATTTCAGTGTATGTCTTTGTTACTTGGTGTAAGCGTGTGTGTGTGCTACTGGGTATCAGTGTATGTCTTTGTTACTTGGTGTCAGTGTATGTCTTTGTTACTTGCTGTAAGTGTATGTCTTTGTTACTTGGTGTCAGTGTATGTCTTTGTTACTTGGTGTAAGTGTGTGTCTGTGTTTCTGGGTGTCAGTGTGTGTCTGTGTTACTTGGTGTAAGTGTGTGTCTTTGTTACTTGGTGTCCGTGTGTGTCTGTGTTGCTGGGTGTCAGTTTATGTCTTTGTTACTTGATTTCAGTGTATGTCTTTGTTACTTGGTGTACGTGTGTGTGTGTGTTACTGGGTATCAGTGTCTGTCTTTGTTACTTGGTGTAAGTGTGTGTCTGTGTTACTGGGTATCAGTGTATGTATTTGTTACTTGGTGTCAGTGTATGTCTGTGTTACTTGGTGTAATTGTGTGTCTGTGTTACTGGATATCAGTGTATGTCTTTGTGACTTGGTGTCAGTGTATGTCTTTGTTGCATGGTGTATGTGTGTGTCTGTGTTACTGGGTATCAGTGTATGTCTTTGTTACTTGGTGTAAGTGTGTGTCTGTGTTTCTGGGTATCAGTGTATGTCTTTGTTACTTGGTGTCAGTTTATGTCTCTGTTACTTGGTGTAAGTGTGTGTCTGTGTTACTGGGTATCAGAGTATGTCTTTGTTACTTGGTGTCAGGTGTATGTCTGTGTTACTTGGTGTAAGTGTGTGTCTGTGTTACTGCGTATCAGTGTATGTCTTTGTGACTTGGTGTCAGTGTATGTCTTTGTTACTGGGTGTCAGTGTGTGTCTTTGTGACTTGGTGTCACTATATGTCTGTGTTACTTGGTGTAAGTGTATGTCTTTGTTACTTGGTGTCAGTCTATGTCTGTGTTACCTGGTGTAAGTGTGTGTCTTTGTTACTTGGTGTCAGTGTATGTCTTTGTTACTTGGTGTAAGTGTGTGTTTGTGTTACCTGGTGTAAGTGTGTGTCTGTGTTACTTGGTGTCAGTGTATGTCTTTGTTACTTGGTGTCAGTGTATGTCTGTGTCACTTGGTGTCAGTGTGTTTGTTTGTGTTACTGGGTGTCAGTGTGTGTCTGTGTTACTTGGTGTAAGTGTGGGACTTTGTTACTTGGTGTCTGTGTGTGTCTGTGTTACTGGGTGTCAGTGTATGTCTTTGTTACTGTGTCTCAGTGTATGTCTTTGTTACTTGGTGTAAGTGTGTGTCTGTGTTACTGGGTGTCAGTGTCTGTCTTTGTTACTTGGTGTAAGTGTGTGTCTGTGTTACTGGGTATCAGTGTATGTCTTTGTTACTTGGTGTCAGTGTATGTCTGTGCTACTTGGTGTAAGTTTGTGTCTGTGTTACTGGGTATCAGTGTATGTCTTTGTTACTTGTTGTAAGTGTGTGTCTGTGTTACAGAGAATCAGTGTATGTCTTTATTACTTGGTGTAAGTGTATGTCTTTGTTACTTGGTATCAGTGTATGTCATTGTAACTTGGTGTAAGTGTGAGTCTGTGTTTCTGGGTTTCAGTGTGTGTCTGTGTTACTTGGTGTAAGTGTGTGTCTTTGTTACTTGGTGTCCTTGATTTTCTGTGTTGCTGGGTGTCAGTTTATGTCGTTGTTACTTGATTTCAGTGTATGTCTTTGTTACTTGGTGTAAGTGTGTGTGTGTGTTACTGGGTATCAGTGTCTGTCTTTGTTATTTGGTGTAAGAGTGTGTCTGTGTTATTGGGTATCAGTGTATGTCTTTGTTACTTGGTGTCAGTGTATGTCTTTGTTACTTGGTGTAAGTGTATGTCTTTGTTACTTGGTGTAAGTGTGTGTCTGTGTTTCTGGGTGTCAGTGTGTGTCTGTGTTACTTGGTGTAAGTGTGTGTCTTTGTTACTTGGTGTCCGTGTGTGTCTGTGTTGCTCGGTGTCAGTTTATGTCTTTGTTACTTGATTTCAGTGTATGTATTTGTTACTTGGTGTAATTGTGTGTCTGTGTTACTGGGTATCAGTGTATGTCTTTGCGACTTGGTGTCAGTGTATGTCTTTGTTACTTGGTGTATGTGTGTGTCTGTGTTACTGGGTATCAATGTATGTCTTTGTTACTTGGTGTAATTGTGTGTCTGTGTTACTGGGTATCAGTGTATGTCTTTGTTACTTGATGTAAGTGTGTGTCTGTGTTACTGGGTTTCAGTGTATGTCTTTGTTACTTGGTGTCAGTGTATGTCTTTGTTTCTTGGTGTAAGTGTGTGTCTGTGTTACTGGGTGTCAGTGTGCGCCTGTGTTACTTGGTGTAAATGTATGTCTTTGTTACTTGGTGTCAGTGTATGTCTTTGTTACTTGGTGTCAGTGTATATATTTGTTACTTGGTGTAAGTGTGTGTCTGTGTTACTGGGAATCAGTGTATGTCTTTGTTACTTGGTGTCAGTGTATGTCTTTGTTACTTGGTGTAAGTGTATGTCTTTGTTACTTGGTGTCAGTGTATGTCTTTGTTACTTGGTGTAAGTGTGTGTCTGTGTTTCTGGGTGTCAGTGTGTGTCTGTGTGACTTGGTGTAAGTGTGTGTCTTTGTTACTTGGTGTCCGTGTTTGTCTGTGTTGCTGGGTGTCAGTTTATGTCTTTGTTACTTGGTGTCAGTGTATGTCTTTGTTACTTGGTGTAAGTGTGTGTCTGTGTTTCTGGGTGTCAGTGTGTGTCTGTGTGACTTGGTGTAAGTGTGTGTCTTTGTTACTTGGTGTCCGTGTTTGTCTGTGTTGCTGGGTGTCAGTTTATGTCTTTGTTACTTGATTTCAGTGTATGTCTTTGTTACTTGGTGTAAGCGTGTGTGTGTGTGTGTTACTGGGTATCAGTGTATGTCTTTGTTACTTGGTGTCAGTGTATGTCTTTGTTACTTGGTGTAAGTGTATGTCTTTGTTACTTGGTGTCAGTGTATGTCTTTGTTACTTGGTGTAAGTGTGTGTCTGTGTTTCTGGGTGTCAGTGTGTGTCTGTGTTACTTGGTGTAATTGTGTGTCTGTGTTACTGGGTATCAGTGTATGTCTTTGTGACTTGGTGTCAGTGTATGTCTTTGTTGCATGGTGTATGTGTGTGTCTGTGTTACTGGGTATCAGTGTATGTCTTTGTTACTTGGTGTAAGTGTGTGTCTGTGTTTCTGGGTATCAGTGTATGTCTTTGTTACTTGGTGTCAGTTTGTGTCTCTGTTACTTGGTGTAAGTGTGTGTCTGTGTTACTGGGTATCAGTGTATGTCTTTGTTACTTGGTGTCAGGTGTATGTCTGTGTTACTTGGTGTAAGTGTGTGTCTGTGTTACTGGGTATCAGTGTATGTCTTTGTGACTTGGTGTCAGTGTATGTCTTTGTTACTGGGTGTCAGTGTGTGTCTTTGTGACTTGGTGTCACTATATGTCTGTGTTACTTGGTGTAAGTGTATGTCTTTGTTACTTGGTGTCAGTCTATGTCTGTGTTACTTGGTGTAAGTGTGTGTCTTTGTTACTTGGTGTCAGTGTATGTCTTTGTTACTTGGTGTAAGTGTGTGTTTGTGTTACCTGGTGTAAGTGTGTGTCTGTGTTACTTGGTGTCAGTGTATGTCTTTGTTACTTGGTGTCAGTGTATGTCTGTGTCACTTGGTGTCAGTGTGTTTGTTTGTGTTACTGGGTGTCAGTGTGTGTCTGTGTTACTTGGTGTAAGTGTGGGACTTTGTTACTTGGTGTCTGTGTGTGTCTGTGTTACTGGGTGTCAGTGTATGTCTTTGTTACTTGGTGTAAGTGTGTGTCTGTGTTACTGGGTGTCAGTGTCTGTCTTTGTTACTTGGTGTAAGTGTGTGTCTGTGTTACTGGGTATCAGTGTATGTCTTTGTTACTTGGTGTCAGTGTATGTCTGTGCTACTTGGTGTAAGTGTGTGTCTGTGTTACTGGGTATCAGTGTATGTCTTTGTTACTTGTTGTAAGTGTGTGTCTGTGTTACAGGGAATCAGTGTATGTCTTTGTTACTTGTTGTAAGTGTGTGTCTGTGTTACAGGGAATCAGTGTATGTCTTTATTACTTGGTGTAAGTGTATGTCTTTGTTACTTGGTATCAGTGTATGTCATTGTAACTTGGTGTAAGTGTGAGTCTGTGTTTCTGGGTTTCAGTGTGTGTCTGTGTTACTTGGTGTAAGTGTGTGTCTTTGTTACTTGGTGTCCTTGATTTTCTGTGTTGCTGGGTGTCAGTTTATGTCTTTGTTACTTGATTTCAGTGTATGTCTTTGTTACTTGGTGTAAGTGTGTGTGTTTGTTACTGGGTATCAGTGTCTGTCTTTGTTATTTGGTGTAAGAGTGTGTCTGTGTTACTGGGTATCAGTGTATGTCTTTGTTACTTGGTGTCAGTGTATGTCTTTGTTACTTGGTGTAAGTGTATGTCTTTGTCACTTGGTGTCCGTGTGTGTCTGTGTTGCTCGGTGTCAGTTTATGTCTTTGTTACTTGATTTCAGTGTATGTATTTGTTACTTGGTGTAATTGTGTGTCTGTGTTACTGGGTATCAGTGTATGTCTTTGTGACTTGGTTTCAGTGTATGTCTTTGTTACTTGGTGTATGTGTGTGTCTGTGTTACTGGGTATCAGTGTATGTCTTTGTTACTTGGTGTAATTGTGTGTCTGTGTTACTGGGTATCAGTGTATGTCTTTGTTACTTGGTGTAAGTGTGTGTCTGTGTTACTGGGTTTCAGTGTATGTCTTTGTTACTTGGTGTCAGTGTATGTCTTTGTTTCTTGGTGTAAGTGTGTGTCTGTGTTACTGGGTGTCAGTGTGCGCCTGTGTTACTTGGTGTAAATGTATGTCTTTGTTACTTGGTGTCAGTGTATGTCTTTGTTACTTGGTGTCAGTGTATATCTTTGTTACTTGGTGTAAGTGTGTGTCTGTGAACATAGAACATAGAACATACAGCACAGAACAGGCCCTTCGGCCCACAATGTTGTGCCGATCCTTTGTCCTCTGTCAAGGACAATTTAATCTATACCCCATCATTCTCCTTTATCCATATACCTATCCAAAAGCCTTTTGATAGTCCCTAAAGTTTCTGACTCAACAACTTCCCCGGGCAAGGCATTCCATGCCTCGACCACTCTCTGGGTAAAGAACCTTCCCCTGACATCCCCCTTATATCTCCCACCCTTCACCTTAAATTTATGACCCCTTGTAACGCTTTGCTCCACCCGGGGAAAAAGTTTCTGACTGTCTACCCTATCTATTCCCCTGATCATCTTATAAACCTCTATCATGTCACCCCTCATCCTTCTCCTTTCTAATGAGAAGAGGCCTAGAATGTTCAGCCTTTCCTCGTAAGACTTATTCTCCATTCCAGGCAACATCCTGGTAAATCTCCTCTGCACCCTCTCCAAGGCTTCCACATCCTTCCTAAAATGAGGCGACCAGAACTGCACACAGTACTCCAAATGAGGCCTTACCAAGGTCCTGTACAGCTGCATCATCACCTCACGGCTCTTAAATTCAATCCCTCTGCTAATGAACGCTAACACCCCATATGCCTTCTTCACAGCCCTATCCACTTGACTTGCAACTTTCAATGATCTATGCACATAGACCCCAAGGTCTCTCTGCTCCTCCACATGCCCAAGAACCCTACCGTTAACCCAGTATTTTGCATTCATGTTTGTCCTTCCAAAATGGACGACCTCACACTTTTCAGGGTTAAACTCCATCTGCCACTTTTCAGCCCAGCACTGCAACCTATCCAAGTCCCTTTGCAGACGACAATAGCCCTCCTCGGTATCCACAACTCCACCAACCTTTGTATCATCTGCAAATTTACTGACCCACCCTTCGACTTCCTCATCCAAGTCGTTAATAAAAATCACAAACAGGAGAGGACCCAGAACTGATCCCTGCGGCACGCCACTGGTAACTGGGCTCCAGGCTGAGTATTTACCATCTAAGACCACTCTCTGCCTTCTATCAGTTAGCCAATTCTTAATCCAACTGGCCACATTCCCCACTATCCCATGCCTCCTGACTTTCTCCATAAGTCTACCATGGGGGACCTTATCAAATGCCTTACTAAAATCCATGTACACCACATCCACTGGTTTACCCTCATCCACTTGCTTGGTCACCTGCTCAAAGAATTCAATCAGGCTTGTGAGGCAAGACCTACCCCTCACAAAACCGTGCTGACTGTCCCGAATCAAGCAGTGTCTTTCCAGATGCTCAGAAATCCTATCCCTCAGCACCTTTTCCATCAACTTGCCTACCACCGAAGTAAGACTAACTGGCCTGTAATTCCCAGGGTTGTTCCTATTCCCTTTCTTGAACAGGGGCACAACATTCGCCACCCTCCAATCACCTGGTACCACCCCCGTCAGCAGAGAAGATGTTAAGTGTGTGTCTTTGTTACTTGGTGTCCGTGTGTGTCTGTGTTACTGGGAATCAGTGTATGTCTTTGTTACTTGGTGTCAGTGTATGTCTTTGTTACTTGGTGTAAGTGTATGTCTTTGTTACTTGGTGTCAGTGTATTGCTTTGTTACTTGGTGTAAGTGTGTGTCTGTGTTTCTGGGTGTCAGTGTGTGTCTGTGTGACTTGGTGTAAGTGTGTGTCTTTGTTACTTGGTGTCCGTGTTTGTCTTTGTTGCTGGGTGTCAGTTTATGTATTTGTTACTTGGTGTCAGTGTATGTCTTTGTTACTTGGTGTAAGTGTATGTCTTTGTTACTTGGTGTCAGTGTATGTCTTTGTTACTTGGTGTAAGTGTGTGTCTGTGTTTCTGGGTGTCAGTGTGTGTCTGTGTGACTTGGTGTAAGTGTGTGTCTTTGTTACTTGGTGTCCGTGTTTGTCTGTGTTGCTGGGTGTCAGTTTATGTCTTTGTTACTTGATTTCAGTGTATGTCTTTGTTACTTGGTGTAAGCGTGTGTGTGTGTTACTGGGTATCAGTGTATGTCTTTGTTACTTGGTGTCAGTGTATGTCTTTGTTACTTGGTGTAAGTGTATGTCTTTGTTACTTGGTGTCAGTGTATGTCTTTGTTACTTGGTGTAAGTGTGTGTCTGTGTTTCTGGGTGTCAGTGTGTGTCTGTGTTACTTGTTGTAAGTGTGTGTCTTTGTTACTTGGTGTCCGTGTGTGTCTGTGTTGCTGGGTGTCAGTTTATGTCTTTGTTACTTGATTTCAGTGTATGTCTTTGTTACTTGGTGTACGTGTGTGTGTGTGTTACTGGGTATCAGTGTCTGTCTTTGTTACTTGGTGTAAGTGTATGTCTGTGTTACTGGGTATCAGTGTATGTATTTGTTACTTGGTGTCAGTGTATGTCTGTGTTACTTGGTGTAATTGTGTGTCTGTGTTACTGGGTATCAGTGTATGTCTTTGTGACTTGGTGTCAGTGTATGTCTTTGTTGCATGGTGTATGTGTGTGTCTGTGTTACTGGGTATCAGTGTATGTCTTTGTTACTTGGTGTAAGTGTGTGTCTGTGTTTCTGGGTATCAGTGTATGTCTTTGTTACTTGGTGTCAGTTTATGTCTCTGTTACTTGGTGTAAGTGTGTGTCTGTGTTACTGGGTATCAGTGTATGTCTTTGTTACTTGGTGTCAGGTGTATGTCTGTGTTACTTGGTGTAAGTGTGTGTCTGTGTTACTGGGTATCAGTGTATGTCTTTGTGACTTGGTGTCAGTGTATGTCTTTGTTACTGGGTGTCAGTGTGTGTCTTTGTGACTTGGTGTCACTATATGTCTGTGTTACTTGGTGTAAGTGTATGTCTTTGTTACTTGGTGTCAGTCTATGTCTGTGTTACTTGGTGTAAGTGTGTGTCTTTGTTACTTGGTGTCAGTGTATGTCTTTGTTACTTGGAGTAAGTGTGTGTTTGTGTTACCTGGTGTAAGTGTGTGTCTGTGTTACTTGTTGTCAGTGTATGTCTTTGTTACTTGGTGTCAGTGTATGTCTGTGTCACTTGGTGTCAGTGTGTTTGTTTGTGTTACTGGGTGTCAGTGTGTGTCTGTGTTACTTGGTGTAAGTGTGGGACTTTGTTACTTGGTGTCTGTGTGTGTCTGTGTTACTGGGTGTCAGTGTATGTCTTTGTTACTGTGTCTCAGTGTATGTCTTTGTTACTTGGTGTAAGTGTGTGTCTTTGTTACTGGGTGTCAGTGTCTGTCTTTGTTACTTGGTGTAAGTGTGTGTCTGTGTTACTGGGTATCAGTGTATGTCTTTGTTACTTGGTGTCATTGTATGTCTCTGCTACTTGGTGTAAGTGTGTGTCTGTGTTACTGGGTATCAGTGTATGTCTTTGTTACTTGTTGTAAGTGTGTGTCTGTGTTACAGGGAATCAGTGTATGTCTTTATTACTTGGTGTAAGTGTATGTCTTTGTTACTTGGTATCAGTGTATGTCATTGTTACTTGGTGTAAGTGTGAGTCTGTGTTTCTGGGTTTCAGTGTGTGTCTGTGTTACTTGGTGTAAGTGTGTGTCTTTGTTACTTGGTGTCCTTGATTTTCTGTGTTGCTGGGTGTCAGTTTATGTCTTTGTTACTTGATTTCAGTGTATGTCTTTGTTACTTGGTGTAAGTGTGTGTGTGTGTTACTGGGTATCAGTGTCTGTCTTTGTTATTTGGTGTAAGAGTGTGTCTGTGTTACTGGGTATCAGTGTATGTCTTTGTTACTTGGTGTCAGTGTATGTCTTTGTTACTTGGTGTAAGTGTATGTCTTTGTTACTTGGTGTCAGTGTATGTCTTTGTTACTTGGTGGAAGTGTGTGTCTGTGTTTCTGGGTGTCAGTGTGTGTCTGTGTTACTTGGTGTAAGTGTGTGTCTTTGTTACTTGGTGTCCGTGTGTGTCTGCGTTGCTCGGTGTCAGTTTATGTCTTTGTTACTTGATTTCAGTGTAAGTATTTGTTACTTGGTGTAAGTGTGTGTCTGTGTTTCTGGGTGTCAGTGTGTGTCTGTGTTACTTGGTGTCAGAGTGTGTCTTTGTTACTTGGTGTCCGTGTTTGTCTGTGTTGCTGTGTGTCAGTTTATGTCTTTGTTACTTGGTGTCAGTGTATGTCTTTGTTACTTGGTGTAAGTGTATGTCTTTGTTACTTGGTGTCAGTGTATGTCTTTGTTACTTGGTGTAAGTGTGTGTCTGTGTTGCTGGGTTTCAGTGTATGTCTTTGTTACTGGGTGTCAGTGTATGTCTTTGTTTCTTGGTGTAAGTGTGTGTCTGTGTTACTGGGTGTCAGTGTGCGCCTGTGTTACTTGGTGTAAATGTATGTCTTTGTTACTTGGTGTCAGTGTATGTCTTTGTTACTTGGTGTCAGTGTATATCTTTGTAACTTGGTGTAAGTGTGTGTCTGTGTTACTGGGAATCAGTGTATGTCTTTGTTACTTGGTGTCAGTGTATGTCTTTGTTACTTGGTGTAAGTGTATGTCTTTGTTACTTGGTGTCAGTGTATGTCTTTGTTACTTGGTGTAAGTGTGTGTCTGTGTTTCTGGGTGTCAGTGTGTGTCTGTGTGACTTGGTGTAAGTGTGTGTCTTTGTTACTTGGTGTCCGTGTTTGTCTGTGTTGCTGGGTGTCAGTTTATGTCTTTGTTACTTGGTGTCAGTGTATGTCTTTGTTACTTGGTGTAAGTGTATGTCTTTGTTACTTGGTGTCAGTGTATGTCTTTGTTACTTGGTGTAAGTGTGTGTCTGTGTTTCTGGGTGTCAGTGTGTGTCTGTGTTACTTGGTGTAAGAGTGTGTCTTTGTTACTTGGTGTCCGTGTTTGTCTGTGTTGCTGTGTGTCAGTTTATGTCTTTGTTACTTGGTGTCAGTGTATGTCTTTGTTACTTGGTGTAAGTGTATGTCTTTGTTACTTGGTGTCAGTGTATGTCTTTGTTACTTGGTGTAAGTGTGTGTCTGTGTTTCTGGGTGTCAGTGTGTGTCTGTGTTACTTGGTGTAAGAGTGTGTCTTTGTTACTTGGTGTCCGTGTGTGTCTGTGTTGCTGGGTGTCAGTTTATGTCTTTGTTACTTGATTTCAGTGTATGTCTTTGTTACTTGGTGTACATGTGTGTGTGTGTTACTGGGTATCAGTGTCTGTCTTTGTTACTTGGTGTAAGTGTGTGTCTGTGTTACTGGGTATCAGTGTATGTATTTGTTACTTGGTGTCAGTGTATGTCTGTGTTACTTGGTGTAATTGTGTGTCTGTGTTACTGGGTATCAGTGTATGTCTTTGTGACTTGGTGTCAGTGTATGTCTTTGTTGCATGGTGTATGTGTGTGTCTGTGTTACTGGGTATCAGTGTATGTCTTTGTTACTTGGTGTAAGTGTGTGTCTGTGTTTCTGGGTATCAGTGTATGTCTTTGTTACTTGGTGTCAGTTTATGTCTCTGTTACTTGGTGTAAGTGTGTGTCTGTGTTACTGGGTATCAGTGTATGTCTTTGTTACTTGGTGTCAGGTGTATGTCTGTGTTACTTGGTGTAAGTGTGTGTCTGTGTTACTGGGTATCAGTGTATGTCTTTGTGACTTGGTGTCAGTGTATGTCTTTGTTACTGGGTGTCAGTGTGTGTCTTTGTGACTTTGTGTCACTATATGTCTGTGTTACTTGGTGTAAGTGTATGTCTTTGTTACTTGGTGTCAGTCTATGTCTGTGTTACTTGGTGTAAGTGTGTGTCTTTGTTACTTGGTGTCAGTGTATGTCTTTGTTACTTGGTGTAAGTGTGTGTTTGTGTTACCTGGTGTAAGTGTGTGTCTGTGTTACTTGGTGTCAGTGTATGTCTTTGTTACTTGGTGTCAGTGTATGTCTGTGTCACTTGGTGTCAGTGTGTTTGTTTGTGTTACTGGGTGTCAGTGTGTGTCTGTGTTACTTGGTGTAAGTGTGGGACTTTGTTACTTGGTGTCTGTGTGTGTCTGTGTTACTGGGTGTCAGTGTATGTCTTTGTTACTGTGTCTCAGTGTATGTCTTTGTTACTTGGTGTAAGTGTGTGTCTGTGTTACTGGGTGTCAGTGTCTGTCTTTGTTACTTGGTGTAAGTGTGTGTCTGTGTTACTGGGTATCAGTGTATGTCTTTGTTACTTGGTGTCAGTGTTGGTCTGTGCTACTTGGTGGAAGTGTGTGTCTGTGTTACTGGGTATCAGTGTATGTCTTTGTTACTTGTTGTAAGTGTGTGTCTGTGTTACAGGGAATCAGTGTATGTCTTTGTTACTTTGTGTAAGTGTATGTCTTTGTTACTTGGTATCAGTGTATGTCTTTGTTACTTGGTGTAAGTGTGAGTCTGTGTTTCTGGGTTTCAGTGTGTGTCTGTGTTACTTGGTGTAAGTGTGTGTCTTTGTTACTTGGTGTCCGTGATTTTCTGTGTTGCTGGGTGTCAGTTTATGTCCTTGTTACTTGATTTCAGTGTATGTCTTTGTTACTTGGTGTAAGTGTGTGTGTGTGTTACTGGGTATCAGTGCCTGTCTTTGTTATTTGGTGTAAGAGTGTGTCTGTGTTACTGGGTATCAGTGTATGTCTTTGTTACTTGGTGTCAGTGTATGTCTTTGTTACTTGGTGTAAGTGTATGTCTTTGTTACTTCGTGTCAGTGTATGTCTTTGTTACTTGGTGTAAGTGTGTGTCTGTGTTTCTGGGTGTCAGTGTGTGTCTGTGTTACTTGGTGTAAGTGTGTGTCTTTGTTACTTGGTGTCCGTGTTTGTCTGTGTTGCTCGGTGTCAGTTTATGTCTTTGTTACTTGATTTCAGTGTATGTCTTTGTTACTTGGTGTAATTGTGTGTCTGTGTTACTGGGTATCAGTGTATGTCTTTGTGACTTGGTGTCAGTGTATGTCTTTGTTACTTGGTGTATGTGTGTGTCTGTGTTACTGGGTATCAGTGTATGTCTTTGTTACTTGGTGTAAGTGTGTGTCTGTGTTACTGGGTATCAGTGCATGTCTTTGTTACTTGGTGTAAGTGTGTGTCTGTGTTACTGGGTTTCAGTGTATGTCTTGGATACTTGGTGTCAGTGTATGTCTTTGTTACTTGGTGTAAGTGTATGTCTTTGTCACTTGGTGTCAGTGTGTGTCTGTGTTACTGGGTGTCAGTGTGTGCCTGTGTTACTTGGTGTAAATGTGTGTCTTTGTTACTTGGTGTCCGTGTGTGTCTGTGTTACTGGGTGTCAGTTTATGTCTTTGTTACTTGGTGTAAGTGTGTGTCTTTGTTACTTTGTGTCAGTGTATGTCTTTGTTACTTGGTGTAAGTGTGTGTTTGTGTTACTTGGTGTAGGTGTGTGTCTGTGTTACTTGGTGTCAGTGTATGTCTTTGTTACTTGGTGTCAGTGTATGTCTGTGTCACTTGGTGTCAGTGTGTTTGTTTGAGTTACTGGGTGTCAGTGTGTGTCTGTGTTACTTGGTGTAAGTGTGGGACTTTGTTACTTGGTGTCTGTGTGTGTCTGTGTTACTGGGTGTCAGTGTATGTCTTTGTTACTGTGTCTCAGTGTATGTCTTTGTTACTTGGTGTAAGTGTGTGTCTGTGTTACTGGGTGTCAGTGTCTGTCTTTGTTACTTGGTGTAAGTGTGTGTCTGTGTTATTGGGTATCAGTGTATGTCTTTGTTACTTGGTGTCAGTGTATGTCTGTGCTACTTGGTGTCAGTGTGTGTCTGTGTTACTGGGTATCAGTGTATGTCTTTGTTACTTGGTGTAAGTGTGTGTCTGTGTTACTGGGAATCAGTGTATGTCTTTGTTACTTGGTGTCAGTGTATGTCTTTGTTACTTGGTGTAAGTGTATGTCTTTGTTACTTGGTGTCAGTGTATGTCTTTGTTACTTGGTGTAAGTGTGTGTCTGTGTTTCTGGGTGTCAGTGTGTGTCTGTGTTACTTGGTGTAAGTGTGTGTCTTTGTTACTTGGTGTCCGTGTTTGTCTGTGTTGCTGGGTGTCAGTTTATGTCTTTGTTACTTCATTTCAGTGTATGTCTTTGTTACTTTGTGTAAGTGTGTGTGTGTGTTACTGGGTATCAGTGTCTGTCTTTGTTACTTGGTGTAAGTGTGTGTCTGTGTTACTGGGTATCAGTGTATGTCTTTGTTACTTGGTGTCAGTGTATGTCTTTGTTACTTGGTGTAAGTGTATGTCTTTGTTACTTGGTGTCAGTGTATTTCTTTGTTACTTGGTGTAAGTGTGTGTCTGTGTTTCTGGGTTTCAGTGTGTGTCTGTGTTACTTGGTGTAAGTGTGTGTCTTTGTTACTTGGTGTCCGTGTGTGTCTGTGTTGCTGGGTGTCAGTTTATGTCTTTGTTACTTGATTTCAGTGTATGTCTTTGTTGCTTGGTGTAAGTGTGTGTGTGTGTTACTGGGTATCAGTGTATGTATTTGTTACTTGGTGTCAGTGTATGTCTGTGTTACCTGGTGTAATTGTATGTCTGTGTCACTGGGTATCAGTGTATGTCATTGTGACTTGGTGTCAGTGTATGTCTTTGTTAATTGGTGCATGTGTGTGTCTGTGTTACTGGGTATCAGTGTATGTCTTTGTTACTTGGTGTAAGTGTGTGTCTGTGTTACTGGGTATCAGAGTATGTCTTTGTTACTTGGTGTCAGTGTATGTCTTTGTTACTTGGTGTAAGTTTATGTCTTTGTTACTTGAAGTCATTGTATGTCTTTGTTACTTGGTGTAAGTGTGTGTCTGTGTTACTGGGTATCAGTGTCTGTCTTTGTTACTTCGTGTAAGTGTGTGCCTGCGTTACTGGGTATCAGTGTATGTCTTTGTTACTTGGTGGCAGTGTATGTCTGTGTTACTTGGTGTAATTGTGTGTCTGTGTTACTGGGTATCAGTGTATGTCTTTGTGACTTGGTGTCAGTGTATGTCTTTGTTACTGGGTGTCAGTGTGTGTCTTTGTAACTTGGTGTCATTGTATGTCTTTGTTACTTGGTGTAAGTGTCTGTCTGTGTAACTGGGTATCAGTGTATGTCATTGTTACTTGGTGTAAGTGTGTGTCAAAATACTTGGTGTCAGTGTATGTCTTTGTTACTGGGTGTCAGTGTGTGTCTTGGTGACTTGGTGTCAGTGTATGTCTTTGTTACTTGGTGTAAGTGTGTGTCTGTGTTTTGGGTATCAGTGTATGTCTTTGATACTTGGTGTCAGTGTATGTCTGTGTTACTTGGTGTAAGTTTGTGTTTTTGGTACTTGGTGTCAGTGTCTGTCTTTGTTACTTGGTGTCAGTGTATGTCTCTGTTACTTGGTGTAAGTGTATATCTTTGTGACTTGGTGTCAGTGTATGTCTTTGTTACTGGGTATCAGCGTATGTCTTTGTTACATGGTGTCAGTGTATGTCTTTGCTACTTGGTGTATGTGTATGTCTTTGTTACTTTGTGTCAGTGTATGTCTTTGTTGCTTGGTGTAAGTGCATGTCTTTGTGACTTGGTGTCAGTGTATGTCTTTTTTACTGGGTGTAAGTGTGTGTCTGCGTTACTGGGTATCAGTGTATGTCTTTGTTACTTGGTGTCAGTGTATGTCTCTGTTACTTGGTTTAAGTGTATGTCTTTGTTTCTTGGTGTCAGTGTATGTCTTTGTTACTGGGTATCAGTGTATGTCTTTGTTACATGGTGTCAGTGTATGTCTTTGTTACTTGGTGTAAGTGCATGTCTTTGTTACTTTGTGTCAGTGTATGTCTTTGTTACTTGGTGTAAGTGTATGTCTTTGTGACTTGGTGTCAGTGTATGTCTTTTTTACTGGGTGTAAGTGTGTGTCTGCGTTACTGGCTTTTCAGTGTTTGTCTTTGTTACTCGGTGTCAGTGTATGTCAAAATACCTGGTGTAAGTGTATGTCTTTGTTACTTGGTGTAATTGTCTGTCTTTGTTATTTGGTGTCAGTGTATGTCTGTGTTACTTGGTGTAAGTGTGTGTCTGTGTTACTGGGTATCAGTGTCTGTCTTTGTTACTTGGTGTAAGTGCATGTCTTTGTTACTTGCTGTCAGTGTATGTCTTTGATACTTGGTGTCAGTGTATGTCTGTGTTACTTGGTGTAATTGTCTGTCTTTGTTATTTGGTGTCAGTGTGTATCTTTGTGACCTGGTGTAAGTGTGTGTCTGTGTTACTGGGTATCAGTGTATGTCTTTGTTACTAGGTGTCAGTGCATGTCAAAATACTTGGTGTAAGTGTATGTCTTTGTTACTTGGTGTAATTGTCTGTCTTTGTTATTTGGTGTCAGTGTGTGTCTTTGTGACCTGGTGTAAGTGTGTGTCTGTGTTACTTGGTGTAATTGTGTGTCTTTGTTACTGGGCATCAGTGTATGTCTTTGTGACTTGGTATCAGTGTATGTCTTTGTTACTTGGTGTCAGTGTATGTCTGTGTTACTTGGTGTCAGTGTGTTTGTCTGTGTTACTGGGTGTCAGTGTGTGTCTGTGTTACTTGGTGTAAGTGTGTGTCTTTGTTACTTGGTTTCCTTGTGTGTCTGTGTTACTGGGTGTCAGTGTATGTCTTTGTTACTGGGTGTCAGTGTATGTCTTTGTTACTTGGTGTAAGTGTGTGTCTGTGTTACTGGGTATCAGTGTCTGTCTTTTTTACTTGGTGTAAGTGTGTGTCTTTGTTACTGGGTATCAGTGCATGTCTTTGTGACTTGGTGTCATTGTATGTCTGTGTTACTTGGTGTAAGTGTGTATCTGTGTTACTGGGTATCAGTGTATGTCTTTGTTACTTTGTGTCAGTGTATGTCAAAATACTTGGTGTAAGTGTATGTCTTTGTTACTTGGTGTAATTGTCTGTCTTTGTTACTTGGTGTCAGTGTATGTCTGTGTTACTTGGTGTAAGTGTGTGTCTTTGTTACTTGGTGTAAGTATGTGGCTTTGTTACTTAGTGTCAGTGAATGTGTTTGTTACTTGGTGTCAGTGTGCGTCTGTGTTACTGGGCATCAGTGTATGTCTTAGTTATTAGGTGTCAGTGTATGTCAAAATACTTGGTGTAAGTGTATGTCTTTGTTACTTGGTGTAATTGTCTGTCTTTGTTACTTGATGTCAGTGTATTTCTGTGTTACTTGGTGTAAGTGTGTGTCTGTGTTACTGGATATCAGTGTCTGTCTTTGTTACTGGGTGTCAGTGTGTGTCTTTGTGACCTGGTGTAAGTGTGTGTCTGTGTTACTGGGTATCAGTGTCTGTCTTTGTTACTTGGTGTAAGTGCATGTCTTTGTTACTTGGTGTCAGTGTATGTCTTTGATACTTGGTGTCAGTGCATGTCTGTGTTACTTGGTGTAAGTTTGTGTTTTTGGTCCTTGGTGTCAGTGTCTGTCTTTGTTACTTGGTGTCAGTGTATGTCTCTGTTACTTGGTGTAAGTGTATGTCTTTGTTACTTGGTGTCAGTGTATGTCTTTGTTACTGGGTATCAGCGTATGTCTTTGTTACATGGTGTCAGTGTATGTCTTTGTTACTTGGTGTAAGTGTATGTCTTTGTTACTTTGTGTCAGTGTATGTCTTTGTTACTTGGTGTAAGTGTATGTCTTTGTGACTTGGTGTCAGTGTATGTCTTTTTTACTGGGTGTAAGTGTGTGTCTGCGTTACTGGGTTTCATTGTATGTCTTTGTTACTTGGTGTCAGTGTATGTCTTTGTTACTTGGTGTAAGTGTGTGTCTGTGTTTCTGGGTTTCAGTGTGTGTCTGTGTTACTTGGTGTAAGTGTGTGTCTTTGTTACTTGGTGTCCGTGTGTGTCTGTGTTGCTGGGTGTCAGTTTATGTCTTTGTTACTTGATTTCAGTGTATGTCTTTGTTGCTTGGTGTAAGTGTGTGTGTGTGTTACTGGGTATCAGTGTATGTATTTGTTACTTGGTGTCAGTGTATGTCTGTGTTACCTGGTGTAATTGTATGTCTGTGTCACTGGGTATCAGTGTATGTCTTTGTGACTTGGTGTCAGTGTATGTCTTTGTTAATTGGTGCATGTGTGTGTCTGTGTTACTGGGTATCAGTGTATGTCTTTGTTACTTGGTGTAAGTGTGTGTCTGTGTTACTGGGTATCAGAGTATGTCTTTGTTACTTGGTGTCAGTGTATGTCTTTGTTACTTGGTGTAAGTTTATGTCTTTGTTACTTGAAGTCATTGTATGTCTTTGTTACTTGGTGTAAGTGTGTGTCTGTGTTACTGGGTATCAGTGTCTGTCTTTGTTACTTCGTGTAAGTGTGTGCCTGCGTTACTGGGTATCAGTGTATGTCTTTGTTACTTGGTGGCAGTGTATGTCTGTGTTACTTGGTGTAATTGTGTGTCTGTGTTACTGGGTATCAGTGTATGTCTTTGTGACTTGGTGTCAGTGTATGTCTTTGTTACTGGGTGTCAGTGTGTGTCTTTGTAACTTGGTGTCATTGTATGTCTTTGTTACTTGGTGTAAGTGTCTGTCTGTGTAACTGGGTATCAGTGTATGTCATTGTTACTTGGTGTAAGTGTGTGTCAAAATACTTGGTGTCAGTGTATGGCTTTGTTACTGGGTGTCAGTGTGTGTCTTGGTGACTTGGTGTCAGTGTATGTCTTTGTTACTTGGTGTAAGTGTGTGTCTGTGTTTTGGGTATCAGTGTATGTCTTTGATACTTGGTGTCAGTGTATGTCTGTGTTACTTGGTGTAAGTTTGTGTTTTTGGTACTTGGTGTCAGTGTCTGTCTTTGTTACTTGGTGTCAGTGTATGTCTCTGTTACTTGGTGTAAGTGTATATCTTTGTGACTTGGTGTCAGTGTATGTCTTTGTTACTGGGTATCAGCGTATGTCTTTGTTACATGGTGTCAGTGTATGTCTTTGCTACTTGCTGTATGTGTATGTCTTTGTTACTTTGTGTCAGTGTATGTCTTTGTTGCTTGGTGTAAGTGCATGTCTTTGTGACTTGGTGTCAGTGTATGTCTTTTTTACTGGGTGTAAGTGTGTGTCTGCGTTACTGGGTATCAGTGTACGTCTTTGTTACTTGGTGTCAGTGTATGTCTCTGTTACTTGGTTTAAGTGTATGTCTTTGTTTCTTGGTGTCAGTGTATGTCTTTGTTACTGGGTATCAGTGTATGTCTTTGTTACATGGTGTCAGTGTATGTCTTTGTTACTTGGTGTAAGTGCATGTCTTTGTTACTTTGTGTCAGTGTATGTCTTTGTTACTTGGTGTAAGTGTATGTCTTTGTGACTTGGTGTCAGTGTATGTCTTTTTTACTGGGTGTAAGTGTGTGTCTGCGTTACTGGCTTTTCAGTGTTTGTCTTTGTTACTCGGTGTCAGTGTATGTCAAAATACCTGGTGTAAGTGTATGTCTTTGTTACTTGGTGTAATTGTCTGTCTTTGTTATTTGGTGTCAGTGTATGTCTGTGTTACTTGGTGTAAGTGTGTGTCTGTGTTACTGGGTATCAGTGTCTGTCTTTGTTACTTGGTGTAAGTGCATGTCTTTGTTACTTGCTGTCAGTGTATGTCTTTGATACTTGGTGTCAGTGTATGTCTGTGTTACTTGGTGTAATTGTCTGTCTTTGTTATTTGGTGTCAGTGTGTATCTTTGTGACCTGGTGTAAGTGTGTGTCTGTGTTACTGGGTATCAGTGTATGTCTTTGTTACTAGGTGTCAGTGCATGTCAAAATACTTGGTGTAAGTGTATGTCTTTGTTACTTGGTGTAATTGTCTGTCTTTGTTATTTGGTGTCAGTGTGTGTCTTTGTGACCTGGTGTAAGTGTGTGTCTGTGTTACTTGGTGTAATTGTGTGTCTTTGTTACTGGGCATCAGTGTATGTCTTTGTGACTTGGTATCAGTGTATGTCTTTGTTACTTGGTGTCAGTGTATGTCTGTGTTACTTGGTGTCAGTGTGTTTGTCTGTGTTACTGGGTGTCAGTGTGTGTCTGTGTTACTTGGTGTAAGTGTGTGTCTTTGTTACTTGGTTTCCTTGTGTGTCTGTGTTACTGGGTGTCAGTGTATGTCTTTGTTACTGGGTGTCAGTGTATGTCTTTGTTACTTGGTGTAAGTGTGTGTCTGTGTTACTGGGTATCAGTGTCTGTCTTTTTTACTTGGTGTAAGTGTGTGTCTTTGTTACTGGGTATCAGTGCATGTCTTTGTGAATTGGTGTCATTGTATGTCTGTGTTACGTGGTGTAAGTGTGTATCTGTGTTACTGGGTATCAGTGTATGTCTTTGTTACTTTGTGTCAGTGTATGTCAAAATACTTGGTGTAAGTGTATGTCTTTGTTACTTGGTGTAATTGTCTGTCTTTGTTACTTGGTGTCAGTGTATGTCTGTGTTACTTGGTGTAAGTGTGTGTCTTTGTTACTTGGTGTAAGTGTGTGGCTTTGTTACTTAGTGTCAGTGAATGTGTTTGTTACTTGGTGTCAGTGTGCGTCTGTGTT
Organism: Heterodontus francisci; assembly: GCF_036365525.1. Taxonomy (NCBI): domain Eukaryota; kingdom Metazoa; phylum Chordata; class Chondrichthyes; order Heterodontiformes; family Heterodontidae; genus Heterodontus; species Heterodontus francisci. The sequence goes on along the minus strand of NW_027140867.1, from coordinate 8,359,029 downwards.
ACTGGGCATCAGTGTATGTCTTAGTTATTAGGTGTCAGTGTATGTCAAAATACTTGGTGTAAGTGTATGTCTTTGTTACTTGGTGTAATTGTCTGTCTTTGTTACTTGATGTCAGTGTATTTCTGTGTTACTTGGTGTAAGTGTGTGTCTGTGTTACTGGATATCAGTGTCTGTCTTTGTTACTGGGTGTCAGTGTGTGTCTTTGTGACCTGGTGTAAGTGTGTGTCTGTGTTACTGGGTATCAGTGTCTGTCTTTGTTACTTGGTGTAAGTGCATGTCTTTGTTACTTGGTGTCAGTGTATGTCTTTGATACTTGGTGTCAGTGCATGTCTGTGTTACTTGGTGTAAGTTTGTGTTTTTGGTCCTTGGTGTCAGTGTCTGTCTTTGTTACTTGGTGTCAGTGTATGTCTCTGTTACTTGGTGTAAGTGCATGTCTTTGTTACTTGGTGTCAGTGTATGTCTTTGTTACTGGGTATCAGCGTATGTCTTTGTTACATGGTGTCAGTGTATGTCTTTGTTACTTGGTGTAAGTGTATGTCTTTGTTACTTTGTGTCAGTGTATGTCTTTGTTACTTGGTGTAAGTGTATGTCTTTGTGACTTGGTGTCAGTGTATGTCTTTTTTACTGGGTGTAAGTGTGTGTCTGCGTTACTGGGTTTCATTGTATGTCTTTGTTACTTGGTGTCAGTGTATGTCTCTGTTACGTGGTGTAAGTGTATCTCTTTGTTACTTGGTGTCAGCGTATGTCTTTGTTACATGGTGTCAGTGTATGTCTTTGTTACATGGTGTAAGTGTATGTCTTTCTAACTTTGTGTCAGTGTATGTCTTTGTTACTTGGTGTAAGTGTATGTCTTTGTGACTTGGTGTCAGTGTCTGTCTTTTTTACTGGGTGTAAGTGTGTGTCTGCGTGACTGGGTATCATTGTATGTCTTTGTTACTCGGTGTCAGTGTATGTCTTTGATACTTGGTGTCAGTGTATGTCTGTGTTACTTGGTGTAAGTTTGTGTTTTTGGTACTTGGTGTCAGTGTCTGTCTTTGTTACTTGGTGTCAGTGTATGTCTCTGTTACTTGGTGTAAGTGTATGTTTTTGTTACTTGGTGTCAGTGTATGTCTTTGTGACTGGGTATCAGTGTATGTCTTTGTTACATGGTGTCAGTGTATGTCTTTGTTACTTGGTGTAAGTGTATGTCTTTGTTACTTTGTGTCAGTGTATGTCTTTGTTACTTGTTGTAAGTGTATGTCTTTGTGACTTGGTGTCAGTGTATGTCTTTTTTACTGGGTGTAAGTGTGTGTCTGCGTTACTGGGTATCAGTGTATGTCTTTGTTACTTGGTGTCAGTGTATGTCAAAATACTTGGTGTAAGTGTGTGTATTTGTTACTTGGTGTAATTGTCTGTCTTTGTTACTTAGTGTCAGTGTATGTCTGTGTTACTTGGTGTAAGTGTGTGTCTTTGTTACTGGGCATCAGTGTATGTCTTTGTGACAATCAGTGTATGTCTTTGTGACTTGGTGTCAGTGTATGTCTTTTTTACTGGGTGTCAGTGTGTGTCTGTTTGTGTTACTGGGTGTCAGTGTGTGTCTGTGACACTAGGTGTCATTATTTAGTTTAGTTTAGAGACACAGCACTTAAACAGGCCCTTCGGCCCACCGAGTCTGTGCCGACCATCAACAACCCATTTATACTAATCCTACACTAATCCCGGATTCCTACCACATCCCCACCTATCCCAATATATTTCCCTACCACCTACCTATACTAGGGGCAATTTATGACGGCCAATGAACCTATCAACATGCATGTCTTTGGCATGTGGGAGGAAACCGGAGCACCGGGAGGCAACTCACGCAGACACAGGGAGAACTTGCAAACTCCACACAGGCAGTACCCAGAATCGAACCCGGGTCCCTGGAGCTGTGAGGCTGCGGTGCTAACCACTGCGCCAATGTGCCCCCCACCCCTAGTGTGAGCCTGTGTGACTGGGTATCAGTGTATGTCTTTGTTACTTGGTGTCAGTGTATGTCTTTGTTACTGGGTATCAGCGTATGTCTTTGTTACATGGTGTCAGTGTATGTCTTTGTTACTTGGTGTAAGTGTATGTCTTTGTTACTTTGTGTCAGTGTATGTCTTTGTAACTTGGTGTAAGTGAATGTCTTTGTGACTTGGTGTCAGTGTATGTCTTTTTTACTGGGTGTAAGTGTGTGTCTGCGTTACTGGTTATCAGTGTATGTCTTTGTTACTTGGTGTCAGTGTATGTCTCTGTTACATGGTGCAAGTGTATGTCTTTGTTACTTGGTGTCAGTGTATGTCTTTGTTACTGGGTATCAGTGTATGTCTTTGTTACATGGTGTCAGTGTATGTCTTTGTTACTTGGTGTAAGTGTCTGTCTTTGTTACTTTGTGTCAGTGTATGTCTTTGTTACTTGGTGTAAGTGTATGTCTTTGTGACTTGGTGTCAGTGTATGTCTTTTTTACTGGGTGTAAGTGTGTGTCTGCGTTACTGGGTATCAGTGTATGTCTTTGTTACTAGGTGTCAGTGTATGTCAAAACACTTGGTGTAAGTGTATGTCTTTGTTACTTGGTGTAATTGTCTGTTTTTGTTATTTGGTGTCAGTGTATGTCTGTGTTACTTGGTGTAAGTGTGTGTCTGTGTTACTGGATATCAGTGTCTGTCTTTGTTACTGGGTGTCAGTGTGTGTCTTTGTGACCTGGTGTAAGTGTGTGTCTGTGTTACTGGGTATCAGTGTCTGTCTTTATTACTTGGTGTAAGTGCATGTCTTTGTTACTTGGTGTCAGTGTATGTCTTTGATACTTGGTGTCAGTGTATGTCTGTGTTACTTGGTGTAAGTTTGTGTTTTTGGTACTTGGTGTCAGTGTCTGTCTTTGTTACTTCGTGTCAGTGTATGTCTCTGTTACTTGGTGTCAGTGTATGTCTTTGTGACTTGGTGTCAGTTTATGTCTTTGTTACTGGGTATCAGTGTATGTCTTTGTTACATGGTGTCAGTGTATGTCTTTGTTACTTGGTGTAAGTGTATGTCTTTGTTACTTTGTGTCAGTGTATGTCTTTTTTACTTGGTGTAAGTGCGTGTCTGCGTTACTGGGTATCAGTGTATGTCTTTGTTACTTGGTGTCAGTGTATGTCAAAATACTTGGTGTAAGTGTGTGTCTTTGTTACTTGGTGTAATTGTTTGTCTTTGTTTCTTGGTGTCAGTGTATGTATGTGTTACTTGGTGTAAGTGTGTGTCTTTGTTACTGGGCATCAGTGTATGTCTTTGTGACAATCAGTGTATGTCTTTGTAACTTGGTGTCAGTGTATGTCTTTGTGACTGGGTGTCAGTGTGTGTCTGTGTTACTGGGTGTAAGTGTGTGTCTGCGTTACTGGGTATCAGTGTATGTCTTTGTTACTTGGTGTCAGTGTATGTCAAAATACTTGGTGTAAGTGTGTGTATTTGTTACTTGGTGTAATTGTCTGTCTTTGTTTCTTGGTGTCAGTGTATGTATGTGTTACTTGGTGTAAGTGTGTGTCTTTGTTACTGGGCATCAGTGTATGTCTTTGTGACAATCAGTGTATGTCTTTGTAACTTGGTGTCAGTGTATGTCTTTGTGACTGGGTGTCAGTGTGTGTCTGTGTTACTGGGTGTAAGTGTGTGTCTGCGTTACTGGGTATCAGTGTATGTCTTTGTTACTTGGTGTCAGTGTATGTCAAAATACTTGGTGTAAGTGTGTGTATTTGTTACTTGGTGTAATTGTCTGTCTTTGTTACTTAGTGTCAGTGTATGTCTGTGTTACTTGGTGTAAGTGTGTGTCTTTGTTACTCGGCATCTGTGTATGTCTTTGTGACAATCAGTGTATGTCTTTGTGACTTGGTGTCAGTGTATGTCTTTTTTACTGGGTGTCAGTGTATGTCTTTGTGACTGGGTGTCAGTGTGTGTTTGTTTGTTTTACTGGGTGTCAGTGTGTGTCTGTGACACTAGGTGTCATTATTTAGTTTAGTTTAGAGATAAAGCACTTAAACAGGCCCTTCGGCCCACCGAGTCTGTGCCGACCATCAACAACCCATTTATACTAATCCTGGATTCCTATCACATCCCCACCTATCACTATATATTTCCCTACCACCTACCAATACTAGGGGCAATTTATGACGGCCAATTAACCTATCAACCTGCATGTCTTTGGCATGTGGGAGGAAACCGGAGCACCGGGAGGCAACCCACGCAGACACAGGGAGAACTTGCAAACTCCGCACAGGCAGTACCCAGAATCGAACCCGGGTCCCTGGAGCTGTGAGGCTGCGGTGCTAACCACTGCGCCAATGTGCCCCCCACCCCCAGTGTGAGCCTGTGTTACTGGGTATCAGTGTATGTCTTTGTGACTTGGTGTCAGTGTATGTCTTTGTTACTGGGTATCAGCGTATGTCTTTGTTACATGGTGTCAGTGTATGTCTTTGTTACTTGGTGTAAGTGTATGTCTTCGTTACTTTGTGTCAGTGTATGTCTTTGTTACTTGGTGTAAGTGTATGTCTTTGTGACTTGGTGTCAGTGTATGTCTTTTTTACTGGGTGTAAGTGTGTGTCTGCGTTACTGGGTATCAGTGTATGTCTTTGTTACTTGGTGTCAGTGTATGTCTCTGTTACATGGTGTAAGTGTATGTCTTTGTTACTTGGTGTCAGTGTATGTCTTTGTTACTGGGTATCAGTGTATGTCTTTGTTACATGGTGTCAGTGTATGTCTTTGTTACTTGGTGTAAGTGTCTGTCTTAGTTACTTTGAGTCAGTGTATGTCTTTGTTACTTGGTGTAAGTGTATGTCTTTGTGACTTGGTGTCAGTGTATGTCTTTTTTACTGGGTGTAAGTGTGTGTCTGCGTTACTGGGTATCAGTGTATGTCATTGTTACTAGGTGTCAGTGTATGTCAAAACACTTGGTGTAAGTGTATGTCTTTGTTACTTTGTGTCAGTGTATGTCTTTGTTACTTGGTGTAAGTGTATGTCTTTGTGACTTGGTGTCAGTGTATGTCTTTGTTACTTGGTGTAATTGTCTGTCTTTGTTATTTGGTGTCAGTGTATGTCTGTGTTACTTGGTGTCAGTGTGTGTCTGTGTTACTGGATATCAGTGTCTGTCTTTGTTACTGGGTGTCAGTGTGTGTCTTTGTGACCTGGTGTAAGTGTGTGTCTGTGTAACTGGGTATCAGTGTCTGTCTTTGTTACTTGGTGTAAGTGCATGTCTTTGTTACTTGGTGTCAGTGTATGTCTTTGATACTTGGTGTCAGTGTATGTCTGTGTTACTTGGTGTAAGTTTGTGTTTTTGGTACTTGGTGTAAGTGTGTGACTGTGATACTGGGTATCAGTGTCTGTCTTTGTTACTTGGTGTAAGTGCATGTCTTTGTTACTTGGTGTCAGCGTATGTCTTTGATACTTGGTGTCAGTGTATGTCTGTGTTACTTGGTGTAAGTTTGTGTTTTTGGTACTTGGTGTCAGTGTCTATCTTTTTTACTTGGTGTCAGTGTATGTCTCTGTTACTTGGTGTAAGTGTATGTCTTTGTGACTTGGTGTCAGTGTATGTCTTTGTTACTGGGTATCAGTGTATGTCTTTGTTACATGGTGTCAGTGTATGTCTTTGTTACTTGGTGTAAGTGTATGTCTTTGTTACTTTGTGTCAGTGTATGTCTTTGTTACTTGGTGTAAGTGTATGTCTTTGTGACTTGGTGTCAGTGTATGTCTTTTTTACTGGGTGTAAGTGTGTGTCTGCGTTACTGGGTATCAGTGTATGTCTTTGTTACTTGGTGTCAGTGTATGTCTTTGTTACTGGGTATCAGCGTATGTCTTTGTTACATGGTGTCAGTGTATGTCTTTGTTACTTGGTGTAAGTGTATGTCTTTGTTACTTTGTGTCAGTGTATGTCTTTGTTACTTGGTGTAAGTGTATGTCTTTGTGACTTGGTGTCAGTGTATGTCTTTTTTACTGGGTGTAAGTGTGTGTCTGCGTTACTGGGTATCAGTGTATGTCTTTGTTACTTGGTGTCGGTGTATGTCTCTGTTACATGGTGTAAGTGTATGTCTTTGTTACTTGGTGTCAGTGTATGTCTTTGTTACTGGGTATCAGTGTATGTCTTTGTTACATGGTGTAAGTGTCTGTCTTTGTTACTTTGAGTCAGTGTATGTCTTTGTTACTTGGTGTAAGTGTATGTCTTTGTGACTTGGTGTCAGTGTATGTCTTTTTTACTGGGTGTAAGTGTTTGTCTGCGTTACTGGGTAACAGTGTATGTCTTTGTTACTTGGTGTCAGTGTATGTCAAAACACTTGGTGTAAGTGTATGTCTTTGTTACTTTGTGTCAGTGTATGTCTTTGTTACTTGGTGTAAGTGCATGTCTTTGTGACTTGGTGCCAGTGTATGTCTTTGTTACTTGGTGTAATTGTCTGTCTTTGTTATTTGGTGTCAGTGTATGTCTGTGTTACTTGGTGTAAGTGTGTGTCTGTGTTACTGGATATCAGTGTCTGTCTTTGTTACTGGGTGTCAGCGTGTGTCTTTGTGACCTGGTGTAAGTGTGTGTCTGTGTTACTGGGTATCAGTGTCTGTCTTTGTTACTTGGTGTAAGTGCATGTCTTTGTTACTTGGTGTCAGTGTATGTCTTTGATACTTGGTGTCAGTGTATGTCTGTGTTACTTGGTGTAAGTTTGTGTTTTTGGTACTTGGTGTAAGTGTGTGTCTGTGTTACTGGGTATCAGTGTCTGTCTTTGTTACTTGGTGTAAGTGCATGTCTTTGTTACTTGGTGTCAGTGTATGTCTTTGATACTTGGTGTCAGTGTATGTCTTTGTTACTTGGTGTAAGTTTGTGTTTTTGGTACTTGGTGTCAGTGTCTGTCTTTGTTATTTGGTGTCAGTGTATGTCTCTGTTACTTGGTGTCAGTGCATGTCTTTGTGACTTGGTGTCAGTGTATGTCTTTGTTACTGGGTATCAGTGTATGTCTTTGTTACATGGTGTCAGTGTATGTCTTTGTTACTTGGTGTAAGTGTATGTCTTTGTTACTTTGTGTCAGTGTATGTCTTTGTTACTTGGTGTAAGTGTATGTCTTTGTGACTTGGTGTCAGTGTATGTCTTTTTTACATGGTGTAAGTGTGTGTCTGCGTTACTGGGTATCAGTGTATGTCTTTGTTACTTGGTGTCAGTGTATGTCTGTGTTACTTGGTGTAAGTGTGTGTCTTTGTTACTGGGCATCAGTGTTTGTCTTTGTGACTTGGTATCAGTGTATGTCTTTGTGACTTGGTGTCAGTGTATGTCTTTTTTACTGGGTGTCAGTGTGTGTCTGTGTTACTGGGTATCAGTGTGTGTTTGTTTGTGTTACTGGGTGTCAGTGTGTGTCTGTGACACTCGGTGTCATTATTTAGTTTAGTTTAGAGATACAGCACTTAAACAGGCCCTTCGGCCCACCGAGTCTGTGCCGACCATCAACAACCCATTTATACTAATCCTACACTAATCCCGGATTCCTATCACATCCCCACCTATCCCTATATATTTCCCTACCACCTACCTATACTAGGGGCAATTTATGACGGCCCATTAACCTATCAACCTGCAAGTCTTTGGCATGTGGGAGGAAACCGGAGCACCGGGAGGCAACCCACGCAGACACAGGGAGAACTTGCAAACTCCGCACAGGCAGTACCCAGAATCGAACCCGGGTCCCTGGAGCTGTGAGGCTGCGGTGCTAACCACTGCGCCAATGTGCCCCGCACCCCCCAGTGTGAGCCTGTGTTATTGGGTATCAGTGTATGTCTGTGTTACTTGGTGTCAGTGTGTGTCTGTGTTACTGGGTATCAGAGTATGTCTTTGTTACTTTGTCTCAGTGTATGTCAAAATACTTGGTGTAAGTGTATGTCTTTGTTACTTGGTGTCAGTGTATGTCTTTGTTACTTGGTGTAATTGGCTGTCTTTGTTACCTGGTGTCAGTGTATGTCTGTGTTACTGGGTGTAAGTGTGTGTCTTTGTTACTGGGCATCAGTGTATGTCTTTGTGACTTGGTGTCAGTGTATGTCTTTTTTACTGGGTGTCAGTGTGTGTCTGTGACAATAGTTGTCATTATTTAGTTTAGTTTAGAGACACAGCACTTAAACAGGCCCTTCGGCCCACCGAGTCTGTGCCGATCATCAACAATCCATTTATACTAATCCTACACTAATCCCGGATTCCTATCACATCCGCACCTATCCCTATATATTTCCCGACCACCTACCGATACTAGGGGCAATTTATGATGGCCAATTAACCTATGAACCTGCAAGTCTTTGGCATGTGGGAGGAAACCTGAGCACCGGGAGGCAACCCACGCAGACACAGGGCGTACTTGCAAACTCCGCACAGGCAGTACCCAGAATCGAACCCGGGTCCCTGGAGCAGTGAGGCTGCGGTGCTAACAACTGCGCCAATGTGCCCGCCACCCCCCAGTGTGAGCCTGTGTTATTGGGTATCAGTGTATGTCTTTGTTACTTGGTGTCAGTGTATGTCTTTGTGACTTGGTGTCAGTGTATGTCTTTTTTACTGGGTGTCAGTGTGTGTCTGTGACAATAGTTGTCATTATTTAGTTTAGTTTAGAGACACAGCACTTAAACAGGCCCTTCGGCCCACCGAGTCTGTGCCGATCATCAACAATCCATTTATACTAATCCTACACTAATCCCGGATTCCTATCACATCCGCACCTATCCCTATATATTTCCCGACCACCTACCGATACTAGGGGCAATTTATGATGGCCAATTAACCTATGAACCTGCAAGTCTTTGGCATGTGGGAGGAAACCTGAGCACCGGGAGGCAACCCACGCAGACACAGGGCGTACTTGCAAACTCCGCACAGGCAGTACCCAGAATCGAACCCGGGTCCCTGGAGCAGTGAGGCTGCGGTGCTAACAACTGCGCCAATGTGCCCGCCACCCCCCAGTGTGAGCCTGTGTTATTGGGTATCAGTGTATGTCTTTGTTACTTGGTGTCAGTGTATGTCTGTGTTACTTGGTGTCAGTGTGTTTGTCTGTGTTGCTGGGTGTCAGTGTGTGTCTGTGTTACTTGGTGTAAGTGTGTGTCTTTGTTACTTGGTGTCCTTGTGTGTCTGTGTTACTGGGTTTCAGTGTATGTCTTTGATACTGGGTGTCAGTGTATGTCTTTTTTACTTGGTCTAAGTGTGTGTCTTTGTTACTGGGTATCAGTGCATGTCTTTGTTACTTGGTGGCATTGTATGTCTGTGTTACTTGGTGTAAGTGTGTGTCTGTGTTACTGGGTATCAGTGTATGTCTTTGTTACTTTGTCTCAGTGTATGTCAAAATACTTGGTGTAAGTGTATGTCTTTGTTACTTGGTGTAATTGTCTGTCTTTGTTACTTGGTGTCAGTGTATGTCTGTGTTACTTGGTGTAAGTGTGTGTCTTTGTTACTTGGTGTAAGTGTGTGGCTTTGTTACTTGGTGTCAGTGTATGTGTTTGTTACTTGGTGTCAGTGTGTGTCTGTGTTACTGGGCATCAGTGTATGTCTTTGTTACTAGGTGTCAGTGTATGTCAAAATACTTGGTGTAAGTGTATGTCTTAGTTACTTGGTGTAAGTGTGTGTCTGTGTTACTGGATATCAGTGTCTGTCTTTGTTACTGGGTGTCAGTGTGTGTCTTTGTGACCTGGTGTAAGTGTGTGTCTGTGTTACTGGGTATCAGTGTCTGTATTTGTTACTTCGTGTAAGTGCATGTCTTTGTTACTTGGTGTCAGTGTATGTCTTTGATACTTGGTGTCAGTGTATGTCTTTGTTACTTGGTGTAAGTTTGTGTTTTTGGGACTTGGTGTCAGTGTCTGTCTTTGTTACTTGGTGTCAGTGTATGTCTCTGTTACTTGGTGTAAGTGTATGTCTTTGTTAATAGGTGTCAGTGTTTGTCTTTGTTACTGGGTATCAGCGTATGTCTTTGTTACATGGTGTCAGTGTATGTCTTTGTTACATGGTGTAAGTGTCTGTCTTTGTTACTTTGAGTCAGTGTATGTCTTTGTTACTTGGTGTAAGTGTATGTCTTTGTGACTTGGTGTCAGTGTATGTCTTTTTTACTGGGTGTAAGTGTGTGTCTGCGTTACTGGGTAACAGTGTATGTCTTTGTTACTTGGTGTCAGTGTATGTCAAAACACTTGGTGTAAGTGTATGTCTTTGTTACTTTGTGTCAGTGTATGTCTTTGTTACTTGGTGTAAGTGCATGTCTTTGTGACTTGGTGCCAGTGTATGTCTTTGTTACTTGGTGTAATTGTCTGTCTTTGTTATTTGGTGTCAGTGTATGTCTGTGTTACTTGGTGTAAGTGTGTGTCTGTGTTACTGGATATCAGTGTCTGTCTTTGTTACTGGGTGTCAGCGTGTGTCTTTGTGACCTGGTGTAAGTGTGTGTCTGTGTTACTGGGTATCAGTGTCTGTCTTTGTTACTTGGTGTAAGTGCATGTCTTTGTTACTTGGTGTCAGTGTATGTCTTTGATACTTGGTGTCAGTGTATGTCTGTGTTACTTGGTGTAAGTTTGTGTTTTTGGTACTTGGTGTAAGTGTGTGTCTGTGTTACTGGGTATCAGTGTCTGTCTTTGTTACTTGGTGTAAGTGCATGTCTTTGTTACTTGGTGTCAGTGTATGTCTTTGATACTTGGTGTCAGTGTATGTCTTTGTTACTTGGTGTAAGTTTGTGTTTTTGGTACTTGGTGTCAGTGTCTGTCTTTGTTATTTGGTGTCAGTGTATGTCTCTGTTACTTGGTGTCAGTGCATGTCTTTGTGACTTGGTGTCAGTGTATGTCTTTGTTACTGGGTATCAGTGTATGTCTTTGTTACATGGTGTCAGTGTATGTCTTTGTTACTTGGTGTAAGTGTATGTCTTTGTTACTTTGTGTCAGTGTATGTCTTTGTTACTTGGTGTAAGTGTATGTCTTTGTGACTTGGTGTCAGTGTATGTCTTTTTTACATGGTGTAAGTGTGTGTCTGCGTTACTGGGTATCAGTGTATGTCTTTGTTACTTGGTGTCAGTGTATGTCTGTGTTACTTGGTGTAAGTGTGTGTCTTTGTTACTGGGCATCAGTGTTTGTCTTTGTGACTTGGTATCAGTGTATGTCTTTGTGACTTGGTGTCAGTGTATGTCTTTTTTACTGGGTGTCAGTGTGTGTCTGTGTTACTGGGTATCAGTGTGTGTTTGTTTGTGTTACTGGGTGTCAGTGTGTGTCTGTGACACTCGGTGTCATTATTTAGTTTAGTTTAGAGATACAGCACTTAAACAGGCCCTTCGGCCCACCGAGTCTGTGCCGACCATCAACAACGCATTTATACTAATCCTACACTAATCCCGGATTCCTATCACATCCCCACCTATCCCTATATATTTCCCTACCACCTACCTATACTAGGGGCAATTTATGACGGCCCATTAACCTATCAACCTGCAAGTCTTTGGCATGTGGGAGGAAACCGGAGCACCGGGAGGCAACCCACGCAGACACAGGGAGAACTTGCAAACTCCGCACAGGCAGTACCCAGAATCGAACCCGGGTCCCTGGAGCTGTGAGGCTGCGGTGCTAACCACTGCGCCAATGTGCCCCGCACCCCCCAGTGTGAGCCTGTGTTATTGGGTATCAGTGTATGTCTGTGTTACTTGGTGTCAGTGTGTGTCTGTGTTACTGGGTATCAGAGTATGTCTTTGTTACTTTGTCTCAGTGTATGTCAAAATACTTGGTGTAAGTGTATGTCTTTGTTACTTGGTGTCAGTGTATGTCTTTGTTACTTGGTGTAATTGGCTGTCTTTGTTACCTGGTGTCAGTGTATGTCTGTGTTACTGGGTGTAGGTGTGTGTCTTTGTTACTGGGCATCAGTGTATGTCTTTGTGACTTGGTGTCAGTGTATGTCTTTTTTACTGGGTGTCAGTGTGTGTCTGTGACAATAGTTGTCATTATTTAGTTTAGTTTAGAGACACAGCACTTAAACAGGCCCTTCGGCCCACCGAGTCTGTGCCGATCATCAACAATCCATTTATACTAATCCTACACTAATCCCGGATTCCTATCACATCCGCACCTATCCCTATATATTTCCCGACCACCTACCGATACTAGGGGCAATTTATGATGGCCAATTAACCTATGAACCTGCAAGTCTTTGGCATGTGGGAGGAAACCTGAGCACCGGGAGGCAACCCACGCAGACACAGGGCGTACTTGCAAACTCCGCACAGGCAGTACCCAGAATCGAACCCGGGTCCCTGGAGCAGTGAGGCTGCGGTGCTAACAACTGCGCCAATGTGCCCGCCACCCCCCAGTGTGAGCCTGTGTTATTGGGTATCAGTGTATGTCTTTGTTACTTGGTGTCAGTGTATGTCTGTGTTACTTGGTGTCAGTGTGTTTGTCTGTGTTGCTGGGTGTCAGTGTGTGTCTGTGTTACTTGGTGTAAGTGTGTGTCTTTGTTACTTGGTGTCCTTGTGTGTCTGTGTTACTGGGTTTCAGTGTATGTCTTTGATACTGGGTGTCAGTGTATGTCTTTTTTACTTGGTCTAAGTGTGTGTCTTTGTTACTGGGTATCAGTGCATGTCTTTGTTACTTGGTGGCATTGTATGTCTGTGTTACTTGGTGTAAGTGTGTGTCTGTGTTACTGGGTATCAGTGTATGTCTTTGTTACTTTGTCTCAGTGTATGTCAAAATACTTGGTGTAAGTGTATGTCTTTGTTACTTGGTGTAATTGTCTGTCTTTGTTACTTGGTGTCAGTGTATGTCTGTGTTACTTGGTGTAAGTGTGTGTCTTTGTTACTTGGTGTAAGTGTGTGGCTTTGTTACTTGGTGTCAGTGTATGTGTTTGTTACTTGGTGTCAGTGTGTGTCTGTGTTACTGGGCATCAGTGTATGTCTTTGTTACTAGGTGTCAGTGTATGTCAAAATACTTGGTGTAAGTGTATGTCTTAGTTACTTGGTGTAAGTGTGTGTCTGTGTTACTGGATATCAGTGTCTGTCTTTGTTACTGGGTGTCAGTGTGTGTCTTTGTGACCTGGTGTAAGTGTGTGTCTGTGTTACTGGGTATCAGTGTCTGTATTTGTTACTTCGTGTAAGTGCATGTCTTTGTTACTTGGTGTCAGTGTATGTCTTTGATACTTGGTGTCAGTGTATGTCTTTGTTACTTGGTGTAAGTTTGTGTTTTTGGGACTTGGTGTCAGTGTCTGTCTTTGTTACTTGGTGTCAGTGTATGTCTCTGTTACTTGGTGTAAGTGTATGTCTTTGTTAATAGGTGTCAGTGTTTGTCTTTGTTACTGGGTATCAGCGTATGTCTTTGTTACATGGTGTCAGTGTATGTCTTTGTTACTTGGTGTAAGTGTATGTCTTTGTTACTTTGTGTCAGTGTATGTCATTGTTACTTGGTGTAAGTGTATGTCTTTGTGACTTGGTGTCAGTGTATGTCTTTTTTACTGGGTGTAAGTGTGTGTCTGCGTTACTGGGTATCAGTGTATGTTTTTGTTACATGGTGTCAGTGTATGTCTTTGTTACTTGGTGTAATTGGCTGTCTTTGTTACTTGGTGTCAGTGTATGTCCGTGTTACTGGGTGTAAGTGTGTGTCTTTGTTACTGGGCATCAGTGTATGTCTTTGTGACTTGGTGTCAGTGTATGTCTTTTTTACTGGGTGTCAGTGTGTGTCTGTGTTACTGGGTATCAGTGTATGTCATTGTTACTAGGTGTCAGTGCATGTCTTTGTTACTTGGTGTAATTGTCTGTCTTTGTTACTTGATTTCAGTGTATGTCTGTGTTACTGGGTGTAAGTGTGTGTCTTTGTTACTGGGCATCAGTGTATGTCTTTGTGACTTGGTATCAGTGTTTGTCTGTGTTACTGGGTATCAGTGTATGTGTGTGTTACTTGGTGTCAGTGTGTTTGTCTGTGTTACTGGGTGTCAGTGTGTGTCTGTGTTACTTGGTGTAAGTGTGTGTCTTTGTTACTTGGTGTCCTTGTGTGTCTGTGTTACTGGGTGTCAGTGTATGTCTTTGTTACTGGGTGTCAGTGTATGTCTTTGTTTTTTGGTGTAAGTGTGTGTCTGTGTTAAAGGGTATCAGTGTCTGTCTTTTTTACTTGGTGTAAGTGTGTGTCTTTGTTACTGGGTATCAGTGCATGTCTTTGTTACTTTGTGTCAGTGCATGTCAAAATACTTGGTGTAAGTGTATGTCTTTGTTACTTGGTGTAATTGTCTGTCTGTGTTACTGGGTATCAGAGTATGTCTTTGTTACTTTGTGTCAGTGCATGTCAAAATACTTGGTGTAAGTGTATGTCTTTGCTACTTGGTGTTATTGTCTGTCTTTGTTACTTGGTGTCAGTGTATGTCTGTGTTACTTAGTGTAAGTGTGTGTCTTTGCTACTTGGTGTAAGTGTGTGGCTTTGTTACTTGGTGTCAGTGTATGTGTTTGTTACGTGGTGTCAGTGTGTGTCTGTGTTACTGGGCATCAGTGTATGTCTTTGTCACTTGGTATCAGTGTATGTCTTTGTGACTTGGTGCCTGTGTATTTCTGTGTTACTTGGTGTAAGTGTATGTCTTTGTTTCTTGGTGTAAGTGTATGTCTTTGTTACTTGGTGTCAGTGTATGTCTGTGTTACTTGGTCTAACTGTGTCTCTTTGTTACTTGGTGTAAGTGTATGTCTTTGTTACTTGGTGTCAGAGTATGTCTTTGTTACTTGGTGTCAGTTTGTGTCTTTGTTACTGGGCATCAGTGTATGTCTTTGTGACTTGGTATCATTGTTTGTCTGTGTTACTGGGTGTCAGTGTGTGTCTGTGTTACTTGGTGTAAGTGTGAGTCTTTCTTACTTGGTGTCCTTGTGTGTCTGTCTTACTGGGTGTCAGTGTATGTCTTTGTTACTGGGTGTCGGTGTATGTCTTTGTTACTTGGTGTAAGTGTGTGTCTGTGTTACTGGGTATCAGGGTCTGTCTTTTTTACTTGTTGTAAGTGTGTGTCTTTGTTACTGGGTATAAGTGCATTTCTTTGTTACTTGGGGTCATTGTATGTCTGTGTTACTTGGTGCAAGTATGTGTCTATGTTACTGGGTATCAGTGTATGTCTTTGTTACTTTGTGTCAGTGTATGTCAAAATACTTGGTGTCAGTGTATGTCTGTGTTACTTGGTGCACGTGTGTGTCTTTGAAACTTGGTGTTAGTGTATGTCTTTGTTACTTGGTGTCAGTGTGTGTCTTTGTTACTGGGTATCAGTGCATGTCTTTGTTACTTGCTGTCATTGTATGTCTGTGTTACTTGGTGTAAGTGTGTGTCTGTGTTACTTGGTGTAAGTGTGTGTCTTTGAAACTTGGTGTCAGAGTATGTCTTTGTTACTTGGTGTCAGTGTGTGTCTTTGTAACTGGGTATCAGTGCATGTCTTTGTTACTTGGTGTCAGTGTATGTCTGTGTTACTTGGTGTAACTGTGTGTCTTTGAAACTTGGTGTCAGTGTATGTCTTTGTTACTTGGTGTAAGTCTGTGTCTGTGTTACTTGGGTATCAGGGTCTGTCTTTTTTACTTGTTGTAAGTGTGTGTCTTTGTTACTGGGTATAAGTGCTTGTCTTTGTTACTTGGTGTCATTGTATGTCTGTGTTACTTGGTGTAAGTGTGTGTCTGTGTTACTGGGTATCAGTGTATGTCTTTGTTACTTGGTGTAATTGTCTGTCTTTGTTACTTGGTGTCAGTGTACGTCTGTGTTACTTGGTGTAAGTGTGTGTCTTTGTTACTTGGTGTAAGTGTGTGGCTTTGTTACTTGGTGTCAGTTTGTGTCTGTGTTACTGGGCATCAGTGTATGTCTTTGTGACTTGGTATCAGTGTATGTCTTTGTGACTTGGTGTCAGTGTATGTCTTTTATACTGGGTGTCAGTGTGTGTCTGTGTTACTTGGTGTCAGTGTATGTCTTTTATACTGTGTATCAGTGTTTGTTTGTGTTACTGGGTGTCAGTGTGTGTCTGTGACACTAGGTGTCAGTATTTAGTTTAGTTTAGAGATACAGCACTTAAACAGGCCCTTCGGCCCACCGAATGTGTGCCGACCATCAACCACCCATTTATACTAATCCTACACTAATCCCGTATTCCTATCACATCTCCACCTATACCTATATATTTCCCTTCCACCTACCTATACTAGGGGCAATTTATGATGGCCAATTAACCTATCAACCTGTAAGTCTTTGGCATGTGGGACGAAACCGGAGCACCGGGAGGAAACGCACGCAGACACAGGGAGAACTTGCAAACTCCGCACAGGCAGTACCCAGAATCGAACCCGGGTCACTGGAGCTGTGAGGCTGCGGTGCTAACCACTGCGCCAATGTGTCCCCCCCCCCCCCAAGTGTGTGCCTGTGTTACTGGGTATCAGTGTCTCCCTTTGTTACTTGGTGTCAGTGTATGTCTGTGTTACTTGATGTAAGTGTGTGTCTTTGTTACTTGGTGTAAGTGTATGTCTTTGTTACTTGGTGCCAGTGTATGTCTTTGTTACTTGGTGTAAGTGTGTGTCTTTGTTACTGGGTGCCAGTGTGTGTCTGTGTTACATTGTGTAAGTGTGTGTCTTTGTTACTTGGTGTCCGTGTGTGTCTGTGTTACTGGGTGTCTGTTTATGTCTTTGTTACTTGGTGTCAGTGTATGTCTTTGTTACTTGGTGTAAGTGTATGTCTTTGTTACTTGGTGTCAGTGTATGTCTTTGTTACCTGGTGTCAGTCTGTGTCTGTGTTACTTGGTGTAAGTGTGTGTCTTTGTTACTTGGTGTCAGTGTATGTCTTTGTTACTTGGTGTAAGAGTGCGTTTGTGTTACTTGGTGTAAGTGTGTGTCCGTGTTACTTGGTGTCAGTGTATATCTTTGTTACTTGGTGTCAGTGTATGTCTGTGTCAGTTGGTATCAGTGTGTTTGTTTGTGTTACTGGGTGTCAGTGTGTGTCTGTGTTACTTGGTGTAAGTGTGTGTCTTTGGTACTTGGTGTCCGTGTGTGTCTTTGTTACTGGGTGTCAGTGTAGGTCTTTGTTACTGGGTGTCAGTGTCTGTCTTTGTTACTTGGTGTAAGTGTGTGTCTGTGTTACTGGATATCAGTGTATGTCTTTGTTACTTGGTGTCAGTGTATGTCTGTGCTACTTGGTGTAAGTGTGTGTCTGTGTTACTGGGTATCAGTGTATGTCTTTGTTACTTGGTGTAACTGTGTGTCTGTGTTACTGGGTTTCAGTGTATGTCTTTGTTACTTGGTGTCAGTGTATGTCTTTGTTACTTGGTGTAAGTGCATGTCTTTGTTACTTGGTGTCAGTGTATGACTTTGTTACTTTGTGTAAGTGTGTGTCTGTGTTACTGGGTGTCAGTGTGTGTCTGTGTTGCTTGGTGTAAGTGTGTGTCTTTGTTACTTGGTGTCCGTGTGTGTCTGTGTTACTGGGTGTCAGTTTATGTCTTTGTCACTTGAAGTCAGTGTATGTCTTTGTTACTTGGAGTAAGTGTGTGTCTGTGTTACTGGGTATCAGTGTCTGTCTTTGTTACTTGGTGTAAGTGTGTGCCTGTGTTACTGGATATCAGTGTATGTCTTTGTTACTTGGTGTCAGTGTATGTCTGTGTTACTTGGTGTAATTGTGTGTCTGTGTTACTGGGTATCAGTGTATGTCTTTGTGACTTGGTGTCAGTGTATGTCTTTGTTACTGGGTGTCAGTGTGTGTCTTTGTGACTTGGTGTAAGTGTATGTCTTTGTTACTTGGTGTAATTGTCTGTCTGTGTTACTGGGTATCAGTGTATGTCTTTGTTACTTTGTGTCAGTGCATGTCAAAATACTTGGTGTAAGTGTATGTCTTTGTTACTTGGTGTAATTGTCTGTCTTTGTTACTTGGTGTCAGTGTATGTCTGTGTTACTTGGTGTAATTGTGTTTCTTTGTTACTTGGTGTAAGTGTGTGGCTTTGTTACTTGGTGTCAGTGTATGTGTTTGTTACGTGGTGTCAGTGTGTTTCTGTGTTACTGGGCATCAGTGTATGTCTTTGTCACTTGGTATCAGTGTATGTCTTTGTGACTTGGTGCCTGTGTATTTCTGTGTTACTTGGTGTAAGTGTATGTCTTTGTTTCTTGGTGTAAGTGTATGTCTTTGTTACTTGGTGTCAGTGTATGTCTGTGTTACTTGGTGTAACTGTGTCTCTTTGTTACTTGGTGTAAGTGTATGTCTTTGTTACTTGGTGTCAGAGTATGTCTTTGTTAGTTGGTGTCAGTTTGTGTCTTTGTTACTGGGCATCAGTGTATGTCTTTGTGACTTGGTATCATTGTTTGTCTGTGTTACTGGGTGTCAGTGTGTGTCTGTGTTAATTGGTGTAAGTGTGAGTCTTTCTTACTTGGTGTCCTTGTGTGTCTGTCTTACTGGGTGTCAGTGTATGTCTTTGTTACTGGGTGTCGGTGTATGTCTTTGTTACTTGGTGTAAGTGTGTGTCTGTGTTACTGGGTATCAGGGTCTGTCTTTTTTACTTGTTGTAAGTGTGTGTCTTTGTTACTGGGTATAAGTGCATTTCTTTGTTACTTGGGGTCATTGTATGTCTGTGTTACTTGGTGTAAATGTGTGTTTGTGTTACTGGGTATCAGTGTATGTCTTTGTTACTTTGTGTCAGTGTATGTCAAAATATTTGGTGTCAGTGTATGTCTGTGTTACTTGGTGCACGTGTGTGTCTTTGAAACTTGGTGTCAGTGTATGTCTTTGTTACATGGTGTCAGTGTGTGTCTTTGTTACTGGGTATCAGTGCATGTCTTTGTTACTTGCTGTCATTGTATGTCTGTGTTACTTGGTGTAAGTGTGTGCCTGTGTTACTTGGTGTAAGTGTGTGTCATTGAAACTTGGTGTCAGTGTATGTCTTTGTTACTTGGTGTCAGTGTGTGTCTTTGTAACTGGGTATCAGTGCATGTCTTTGTTACTTGGTGTCAGTGTATGTCTGTGATACTTGGTGTAACTGTGTGTCTTTGAAACTTGGTGTCAGTGTATGTCTTTGTTACTTGGTGTAAGTGTGTGTCTGTGTTACTTGGGTATCAGGGTCTGTCTTTTTTACTTGTTGTAAGTGTGTGTCTTTGTTACTGGGTATAAGTGCTTGTCTTTGTTACTTGGTGTCATTGTATGTCTGTGTTACTTGGTGTAAGTGTGTGTCTGTGTTACTGGGTATCAGTGTATGTCTTTGTTACTTGGTGTCAGTGTATGTCAAAATACTTGGTGTAAGTGTATGTCTTTGTTACTTGGTGTAATTGTCTGTCTTTGTTACTTGGTGTCAGTGTATGTCTGTGTTACTTGGTGTAAGTGTGTGTCTTTGTTACTTGGTGTAAGTGTGTGGCTTTGTTACTTGGTGTCAATTTGTGTCTGTGTTACTGGGCATCAGTGTATGTCTTTGTGACTTGGTATCAGTGTATGTCGTTGTGACTTGGTATCAGTGTATTTCTTTTATACTGGGTGTCAGTGTGTGTCTGTGTTACTTGGTGTCAGTGTATGTCTTTTATACTGTGTTTCAGTGTTTGTTTGTGTTACTGGGTGTCAGTGTGTGTCTGTGACACTAGGTGTCAGTATTTAGTTTAGTTTAGAGATACAGCACTTAAACAGGCCCTTCGGCCCACCGAATGTGTGCCGACCATCAACCACCCATTTATACTAATCCTACACTAATCCCGTATTCCTATCACATCTCCACCTGTACCTATATATTTCCCTTCCACCTACCTATACTAGGGGCAATTTATGATGGCCAATTAACCTATCAACCTGTAAGTCTTTGGCATGTGGGAGGAGACCGGAGCACCGGGAGGAAACGCACGCAGACACAGGGAGAACTTGCAAACTCCGCACAGGCAGTACCCAGAATCGAACCCGGGTCCCTGGAGCTGTGAGGCTGCGGTGCTAACCACTGCGCCAATGTGCCCCCCACCCCCCCTAAGTGTGTGCCTGTGTTACGGGGTATCAGTGTCTGTCTTTGTTACTTGGTGTCAGTGTATGTCTGTGTTACTTGATGTAAGTGTGTGTCTTTGTTACTTGGTGTAAGTGTATGTCTTTGTTACTTGGTGCCAGTGTATGTCTTTGTTACTTGGTGTAAGTGTGTGTCTGTGTTACTGGGTGCCAGTGTGTGTCTGTTTTACTTTGTGTAAGTGTGTGTCTTTGTTACTTGGTGTCCGTGTGTGTCTGTGTTACTGGGTGTCTGTTTATGTCTTTGTTACTTGGTGTCAGTGTATGTCTTTGTTACTTGGTGTAAGTGTGTGTCTGTGTTACTGGGTATCAGTGTCTGTCTATGTTACTTGGTGTAAGTGTGTGTCTGTGTTACTGGGTGTCAGTGTATGTCTTTGTTACTTGGTGTAGGTGTATGTCTTTGTTACTTGGTGTAAGTGTGTGTTTGTGTTACTTGGTGTAAGTGTGTGTCTGTGTTACTTGGTGTCAGTGTATGTCTTTGTTACTTCGTGTCAGTGTATGTCTGTGTCACTTGGTGTCAGTGTGTTTGTTTGTGTTACTGGGTGTCAGTGCGTGTCTGTGTTACTTGGTGTAAGTGTGTGCCTTTGTTACTTGGTGTCCGTGTGTGTCTGTGTTACTGGGTGTCAGTGTATGTCTTTGTTACTGGGTGTCAGTGTAAGTCTTTGTTACTTGGTGTAAGTGTGTGACTGTGTTACTGGGTACCAGTGTCTGTCTTTTTTAATTGGTGTAAGTGTGTGTCTGTGTTACTGGGTATCAGTGTATGTCTTTGTTACTTGGTGTCAGTGCATGTCTCTGTTACTTGGTGTAAGTGTGTGTCTGTGTTACTGGGTATCAGTGTATTTCTTTGTGACTTGGTGTCAGTGTATGTCTTTGTTACTGGGTGTCAGTGTGTGTCTTTGTGACTTGGTGTCAGTGTATGTCTGTGTTACTTAGTGGAAGTGTATGTCTTTGTTACCTGGTGTCAGTCTGTGTCTGTGTTACTTGGTGTAAGTGTGTGTCTTTGTTACTTGGTGTCAGTGTATGTCTTTGTTACTTGGTGTAAGAGTGCGTTTGTGTAACTTGGTGTTAGTGTGTGTCCGTGTTACTTGGTGTCAGTGTATATCTTTGTTACTTGGTGTCAGTGTATGTCTGTGTCAGTTGGTATCAGTGTGTTTGTTTGTGTTACTGGGTGTCACTGTGTGTCTGTGTTACTTGGTGTAAGTGTGTGTCTTTGGTACTTGGTGTCCGTGTGTGTCTTTGTTACTGGGTGTCAGTGTAGGTCTTTGTTACTGGGTGTCAGTGTCTGTCTTTGTTACTTGGTGTAAGTGTGTGTCTGTGTTACTGGATATCAGTGTATGTCTTTGTTACTTGGTGTCAGTGTATGTCTGTGCTACTTGGTGTAAGTGTGTGTCTGTGTTACTGGGTATCAGTGTATGTCTTTGTTACTTGGTGTAACTGTGTGTCTGTGTTACTGGGTTTCAGTGTATGTCTTTGATACTTGGTGTCAGTGTATGTCTTTGTTACTTGGTGTAAGTGTATGTCTTTGTTACTTGGTGTCAGTGTATGTCTTTGTTACTTTGTGTAAGTGTGTGTCTGTGTTGCTTGGTGTAAGTGTGTGTCTTTGTTACTTGGTGTCCGTGTGTGTCTGTGTTACTGGGTGTCAGTTTATGTCTTTGTCACTTGAAGTCAGTGTATGTCTTTGTTACTTGGTGTAAGTGTGTGTCTGTGTTACTGGGTATCAGTGTCTGTCTTTGTTACTTGGTGTAAGTGTGTGCCTGTGTTACTGGATATCAGTGTATGTCTTTGTTACTTGCTGTCAGTGTATGTCTGTGTTACTTGGTGTAATTGTGTGTCTGTGTTACTGGGTATCAGTGTATGTCTTTTTGACTTGGTGTCAGTGTATGTCTTTGTTACTGGGTGTCAGTGTGTGTCTTTGTGACTTGGTGTCAGTGTATGTCTTTGTTACGTGGTGTAAGTGTGTGTCTGTGTTACTGGGTATCAGTGTATGTCATTGTTACTTGGTGTAAGTATGTGTCAAAATACTTGGTGTCAGTGAATGTCTTTGTTAATGGGTGTCAGTGTGTGTCTTCGTGACTTGGTGTCAGTGTATGGCTTTGTTACTTGGTGTAAGTGTGTGTCTGTGTTTCTGGGTATCAGTGTATGTCTTTGTTACTTGGTGTCAGTTTATGTCTCTGTTACATGGTGTAAGTGTGTGTCTGTGTTACTGGGTATCAGTGTCTATTTTTTCACTTGGTGTAAGTGTGTGTCTGTGTTACTGGGTATCAGTGTAGGTCTTTGTTACTTGGTGTCAGGTGTATGTCTGTGTTACTTGGTGTAAGTGTGTGCCTGTGTTACTGGGTATCAGTGCATGTCTTTGTGACTTGGTGTCAGTGTATGTCTTTGTTACTGGGTGTCAGTGTGTGTCTTTGTGACTTGGTGTCACTATATGTCTGTGTTACTTGGTGTAAGTGTATGTCTTTGTTACTTGGTGTCAGTCTATGTCTGTGTTACTTGGTGTAAGTGTGTGTCTTTGTTACTTGGTGTCAGTGTATGTCTTTGTTACTTGGTGTAAGTGTGTGTTTGTGTTACTTGGTGTAAGTGTGTGTCTTTGTTACTTGGTATCAGTGTATGTCTTTGTTACTTGGTGTCAGTGTATGTCTGTGTCACTTGGTGTCAGTGTGTTTGTTTGTGTTACTGGGTGTCAGTGTGTGTCTGTGTTACTTGGTGTAAGTGTGTGTCTGTGTTACTGGGTGTCAGTGTCTGTCTTTGTTACTTAGTGTAAGTGTGTGTCTGTGTTACTGGGTATCAGTGTATGTCTTTGTTACTTGGTGTCAGTGTATGTCTGTGCTACTTGGTGTAAGTGTGTGTCTGTGCTACTGGGTATCAGTGTATGTCTTTGCTACTTGTTGTAAGTGTGTGTCTGTGTTACTGGGAATCAGTGTATGTCTTTGTTACTTGGTGTAAGTGTATGTCTTTGTTACTTGGTGTCAGTGTATGTCTTTGTTACTTGGTGTAAGTGTGTGTCTGTGTTTCTGGGTTTCAGTGTGTGTCTGTGTTACTTGGTGTAAGTGTGTGTCTTTGTTACTTGGTGTCCGTGTGTGTCTGTGTTGCTGGGTGTCAGTTTATGTCTTTGTTACTTGATTTCAGTGCATGTCTTTGTTACTTGGTGTAAGTGTGTGTGTGTGTTACTGGTTATCAGTGTCTGTCTTTGTTACTTGGTGTATGTGTGTGTCTGTGTTACTGGGTATCAGTGTATTTCTTTGTTACTTGGTGTCAGTGTATGTCTTTGTTACTTGGTGTAAGTGTATGTCTTTGTTACTTGGTGTCAGTGTATGTCTTTGTTACTTGGTGTAAGTGTGTGTCTGTGTTTCTGGTTGTCAGTGTGTGTCTGTGTTACTTGGTGTAAGTGTGTGTCTTTGTTACTTGGTGTCCATGTGTGTCTGTGTTGCTGGGTGTCAGTTTATGTCTTTGTTACTTGATTTCAGTGTATGTCTTTGTTACTTGGTGTAAGTGTGTGTGTGTGTTACTGGGTATCAGTGTCTGTCTTTGTTACTTGGTGGAAGTGTGTGTCTGTGTTACTGGGTATCAGTGTATCACTTTGTTACTTGGTGTCAGTGTATGTCTTTGTTACTTCGTGTAAGTGTATGTCTTTGTTA
The DNA here is from genome assembly GCF_036365525.1 of Heterodontus francisci. Classification (NCBI taxonomy): domain Eukaryota; kingdom Metazoa; phylum Chordata; class Chondrichthyes; order Heterodontiformes; family Heterodontidae; genus Heterodontus; species Heterodontus francisci. Next base: position 8,335,477 of record NW_027140867.1, on the reverse strand, counting down.
CTTGGTGTCAGTGTATGTCTTTGTTACTTGGTGTAAGTGTGTGTCTGTGTTTCTGGGTGTCAGTGTGTGTCTGTGTTACTTGGTGTAAGTGTGTGTCTTTGTTACTTGGTGTCCATGTGTGTCTGTGTTGCTGGGTGTCAGTTTATGTCTTTGTTACTTGAAGTCAGTGTATGTCTTTGTTACTTGGTGTAAGTGTGTGTCTGTGTTACTGGGTATCAGTGTCTGTCTTTGTTACTTGGTGTAAGTGTGTGCCTGTGTTACTGGATATCAGTGTATGTCTTTGTTACTTGCTGTCAGTGTATGTCTGTGTTACTTGGTGTAATTGTGTGTCTGTGTTACTGGGTATCAGTGTATGTCTTTTTGACTTGGTGTCAGTGTATGTCTTTGTTACTGGGTGTCAGTGTGTGTCTTTGTGACTTGGTGTCAGTGTATGTCTTTGTTACGTGGTGTAAGTGTGTGTCTGTGTTACTGGGTATCAGTGTATGTCATTGTTACTTGGTGTAAGTATGTGTCAAAATACTTGGTGTCAGTGAATGTCTTTGTTAATGGGTGTCAGTGTGTGTCTTCGTGACTTGGTGTCAGTGTATGGCTTTGTTACTTGGTGTAAGTGTGTGTCTGTGTTTCTGGGTATCAGTGTAAGTCTTTGTTACTTGGTGTCAGTTTATGTCTCTGTTACATGGTGTAAGTGTGTGTCTGTGTTACTGGGTATCAGTGTCTATTTTTTCACTTGGTGTAAGTGTGTGTCTGTGTTACTGGGTATCAGTGTAGGTCTTTGTTACTTGGTGTCAGGTGTATGTCTGTGTTACTTGGTGTAAGTGTGTGCCTGTGTTACTGGGTATCAGTGCATGTCTTTGTGACTTGATGTCAGTGTATGTCTTTGTTACTGGGTGTCAGTGTGTGTCTTTGTGACTTGGTGTCACTATATGTCTGTGTTACTTGGTGTAAGTGTATGTCTTTGTTACTTGGTGTCAGTCTATGTCTGTGTTACTTGGTGTAAGTGTGTGTCTTTGTTACTTGGTGTCAGTGTATGTCTTTGTTACTTGGTGTAAGTGTGTGTTTGTGTTACTTGGTGTAAGTGTGTGTCTTTGTTACTTGGTATCAGTGTATGTCTTTGTTACTTGGTGTCAGTGTATGTCTGTGTCACTTGGTGTCAGTGTGTTTGTTTGTGTTACTGGGTGTCAGTGTGTGTCTGTGTTACTTGGTGTAAGTGTGTGTCTGTGTTACTGGGTGTCAGTGTCTGTCTTTGTTACTTAGTGTAAGTGTGTGTCTGTGTTACTGGGTATCAGTGTATGTCTTTGTTACTTGGTGTCAGTGTATGTCTGTGCTACTTGGTGTAAGTGTGTGTCTGTGCTACTGGGTATCAGTGTATGTCTTTGCTACTTGTTGTAAGTGTGTGTCTGTGTTACTGGGAATCAGTGTATGTCTTTGTTACTTGGTGTAAGTGTATGTCTTTGTTACTTGGTGTCAGTGTATGTCTTTGTTACTTGGTGTAAGTGTGTGTCTGTGTTTCTGGGTTTCAGTGTGTGTCTGTGTTACTTGGTGTAAGTGTGTGTCTTTGTTACTTGGTGTCCGTGTGTGTCTGTGTTGCTGGGTGTCAGTTTATGTCTTTGTTACTTGATTTCAGTGCATGTCTTTGTTACTTGGTGTAAGTGTGTGTGTGTGTTACTGGTTATCAGTGTCTGTCTTTGTTACTTGGTGTATGTGTGTGTCTGTGTTACTGGGTATCAGTGTATTTCTTTGTTACTTGGTGTCAGTGTATGTCTTTGTTACTTGGTGTAAGTGTATGTCTTTGTTACTTGGTGTCAGTGTATGTCTTTGTTACTTGGTGTAAGTGTGTGTCTGTGTTTCTGGTTGTCAGTGTGTGTCTGTGTTACTTGGTGTAAGTGTGTGTCTTTGTTACTTGGTGTCCATGTGTGTCTGTGTTGCTGGGTGTCAGTTTATGTCTTTGTTACTTGATTTCAGTGTATGTCTTTGTTACTTGGTGTAAGTGTGTGTGTGTGTTACTGGGTATCAGTGTCTGTCTTTGTTACTTGGTGGAAGTGTGTGTCTGTGTTACTGGGTATCAGTGTATCACTTTGTTACTTGGTGTCAGTGTATGTCTTTGTTACTTCGTGTAAGTGTATGTCTTTGTTACTTGGTGTCAGTGTATGTCTTTGTTACTTGGTGTAAGTGTGTGTCTGTGTTTCTGGGTGTCAGTGTGTGTCTGTGTTACTTGGTGTAAGTGTGTGTCTTTGTTACTTGGTGTCCATGTGTGTCTGTGTTGCTGGGTGTCAGTTTATGTCTTTGTTACTTGATTTCAGTGTCTGTCTTTGTTACTTGGTGGAAGTGTGTGTCTGTGTTACTGGGTATCAGTGTATCACTTTGTTACTTGGTGTCAGTGTATGTCTTTGTTACTTCGTGTAAGTGTATGTCTTTGGTACTTGGTGTCAGTGTATGTCTTTGTTACTTGTGTAAGTGTGTGTCTGTGTTTCTGGGTGTCAGTGTGTGTCTGTGTTACTTGGTGTAAGTGTGAGTCTTTCTTACTTGGTGTCCTTGTGTGTCTGTCTTACTGGGTGTCAGTGTATGTCTTTGTTACTGGGTGTCGGTGTATGTCTTTGTTACTTGGTGTAAGTGTGTGTCTGTGTTACTGGGTATCAGGGTCTGTCTTTTTTACTTGTTGTAAGTGTGTGTCTTTGTTACTGGGTATAAGTGCATTTCTTTGTTACTTGGGGTCATTGTATGTCTGTGTTACTTGGTGCAAGTGTGTGTCTATGTTACTGGGTATCAGTGTATGTCTTTGTTACTTTGTGTCAGTGTATGTCAAAATACTTGGTGTCAGTGTATGTCTGTGTTACTTGGTGCACGTGTGTGTCTTTGAAACTTGGTGTCAGTGTATGTCTTTGTTACTTGGTGTCAGTGTGTGTCTTTGTTACTGGGTATCAGTGCATGTCTTTGTTACTTGCTGTCATTGTATGTCTGTGTTACTTGGTGTAAGTGTGTGTCTGTGTTACTTGGTGTAAGTGTTTGTCTTTGAAACTTGGTGTCAGTGTATGTCTTTGTTACTTGGTGTCAGTGTGTGTCTTTGTAACTGGGTATCAGTGCATGTCTTTGTTACTTGGTGTCAGTGTATGTCTGTGTTAATTGGTGTAACTGTGTGTCTTTGAAACTTGGTGTCAGTGTATGTCTTTGTTACTTGGTGTAAGTGTGTGTCTGTGTTACTGGGTATCAGGGTCTGTCTTTTTTACTTGTTGTAAGTGTGTGTCTTTGTTACTGGGTATAAGTGCTTGTCTTTGTTACTTGGTGTCATTGTATGTCTGTGTTACTTGGTGTAAGTGTGTGTCTGTGTTACTGGGTATCAGTGTATGTCTTTGTTACTTGGTGTCAGTGTATGTCTGTGTTACTTGATGTAAGTGTGTGTCTTTGTTACTTGGTGTAAGTGTATGTCTTTGTTACTTGGTGCCAGTGTATGTCTTTGTTACTTGGTGCAAGTGTGTGTCTTTGTTACTGGGTGCCAGTGTGTGTCTGTGTTACTTTGTGTAAGTGTGTGTCTTTGTTACTTGGTGTCCGTGTGTGTCTGTGTTACTGGGTGTCTGTTTATGTCTTTGTTACTTGGCGTCAGTGTATGTCTTTGTTACTTGGTGTAAGTGTGTCTCTGTATTACTGGGTATCAGTGTCTGTCTATGTTACTTGGTGTAATTGTGTGTCTGTGTTACTGGGTGTCAGTGTATGTCTTTGTTACTTGGTGTAAGTGTATGTCTTTGTTACTTGGTGTAAGTGTGTGTTTGTGTTACTTGGTGTAAGTGTGTGTCTGTGTTACTTGGTGTCAGTGTATGTCTTTGTTACTTGGTGTCAGTGTATGTCTGTGTCACTTGGTGTCAGTGTGTTTGTTTGTGTTACTGGGTGTCAGTGCGTGTCTGTGTTACTTGGTGTAAGTGTGTCTTTGTTACTTGGTGTCCGTGTGTGTCTGTGTTACTGGGTGTCAGTGTATGTCTTTGTTACTGGGTGTCAGTGTAAGTCTTTGTTACTTGGTGTAAGTGTGTGTGACTGTGTTACTGGGTACCAGTGTCTGTCTTTTTTAATTGGTGTAAGTTTGTGTCTGTGTTACTGGGTATCAGTGTATGTCTTTGTTACTTGGTGTCAGTGTATGTCTCTGTTACTTGGTGTAAGTGTGTGTCTGTGTTACTGGGTATCAGTGTATTTCTTTGTGACTTGGTGTCAGTGTATGTCTTTGTTACTGGGTGTCAGTTTGTGCCTTTGTGACTTGGTGTCAGTGTATGTCTGAGTTACTTAGTGTAAGTGTATGTATTTGTTACCTGGTGTCAGTCTGTGTCTGTGTTACTTGGTGTAAGTGTGTGTCTTTGTTACTTGGTGTCAGTGTATGTCTTTGTTACTTGGTGTAAGAGTGCGTTTGTGTTACTTGGTGTAAGTGTGTGTCCGTGTTACTTGGTGTCAGTGTATATCTTTGTTACTTGGTGTCAGTGTATGTCTGTGTCAGTTGGTATCAGTGTGTTTGTTTGTGTTACTGGGTGTCAGTGTGTGTCTGTGTTACTTGGTGTAAGTGTGTGTCTTTGGTACTTGGTGTCCGTGTGTGTCTTTGTTACTGGGTGTCAGTGTAGGTCTTTGTTACTGGGTGTCAGTGTCTGTCTTTGTTACTTGGTGTAAGTGTGTGTCTGTGTTACTGGATATCAGTGTATGTCTTTGTTACTTGGTGTCAGTGTATGTCTGTGCTACTTGGTGTAAGTGTGTGTCTGTGTTACTGGGTATCAGTGTATGTCTTTGTTACTTGGTGTAACTGTGTGTCTGTGTTACTGGGTTTCAGTGTATGTCTTTGTTACTTGGTGTCAGTGTATGTCTTTGTTACTTGGTGTAAGTGTATGTCTTCGTTACTTGGTGTCAGTGTATGTCTTTGTTACTTTGTGTAAGTGTGTGTCTGTGTTACTGGGTGTCAGTGTGTGTCTGTGTTGCTTGGTGTAAGTGTGTGTCTTTGTTACTTGGTGTCCGTGTGTGTCTGTGTTACTGGGTGTCAGTTTATGTCTTTGTCACTTGAAGTCAGTGTATGTCTTTGTTACTTGGTGTAAGTGTGTGTCTGTGTTACTGGGTATCAGTGTCTGTCTTTGTTACTTGGTGTAAGTGTGTGCCTGTGTTACTGGATATCAGTGTATGTCTTTGTTACTTGGTGTCAGTGTATGCCTGTGTTACTTGGTGTAATTGTGTGTCTGTGTTACTGGGTATCAGTGTATGTCTTTGTGACTTGGTGTCAGTGTATGTCTTTGTTACTGGGTGTCAGTGTGTGTCTTTGTGACTTGGTGTAAGTGTATGTCTTTGTTACTTGGTGTAATTGTCTGTCTGTGTTACTGGGTATCAGTGTATGTCTTTGTTACTTTGTGTCAGTGCATGTCAAAATACTTGGTGTAAGTGTATGTCTTTGTTACTTGGTGTAATTGTCTGTCTTTGTTACTTGGTGTCAGTGTATGTCTTTGTTACTTGGTGTAAGTGTGTGTCTTTGTTACTTGGTGTAAGTGTGTGGCTTTGTAACTTGGTGTCAGTGTATCTGTTTGTTACGTGGTGTCAGTGTGTTTCTGTGTTACTGGGCATCAGTGTATGTCTTTGTCACTTGGTATCAGTGTATGTCTTTGTGACTTGGTGCCTGTGTATTTCTGTGTTACTTGGTGTAAGTGTATGTCTTTGTTTCTTGGTGTAAGTGTATGTCTTTGTTACTTGGTGTCAGTGTATGTCTGTGTTACTTGGTGTAACTGTGTCTCTTTGTTACTTGGTGTAAGTGTATGTCTTTGTTACTTGGTGTCAGAGTATGTCTTTGTTAGTTGGTGTCAGTTTGTGTCTTTGTTACTGGGCATCAGTGTATGTCTTTGTGACTTGGTATCATTGTTTGTCTGTGTTACTGGGTGTCAGTGTGTGTCTGTGTTACTTGGTGTAAGTGTGAGTCTTTCTTACTTGGTGTCCTTGTGTGTCTGTCTTACTGGGTGTCAGTGTATGTCTTTGTTACTGGGTGTCGGTGTATGTCTTTGTTACTTGGTGTAAGTGTGTGTCTGTGTTACTGGGTATCAGGGTCTGCCTTTTTTACTTGTTGTAAGTGTGTGTCTTTGTTACTGGGTATAAGTGCATTTCTTTGTTACTTGGGGTCATTGTATGTCTGTGTTACTTGGTGTAAGTGTGTGTCTGTGTTACTGGGTATCAGTGTATGTCTTTGTTACTTTGTGTCAGTGTATGTCAAAATACTTGGTGTCAGTGTATGTCTTTGTTACATGGTGTCAGTGTGTGTCTTTGTTACTGGGTATCAGTGCATGTCTTTGTTACTTGCTGTCATTGTATGTCTGTGTTACTAGGTGTCAGTGTGTGTCTGTGTTACTTGGTGTAAGTGTGTGTCTTTGAAACTTGGTGTCAGTGTATGTCTTTGTTACTTGGTGTCAGTGTGTGTCTTTGTAACTGGGTATCAGTGCATGTCTTTGTTACTTGGTGTCAGTGTATGTCTGTGTTACTTGGTGTAACTGTGTGTCTTTGAAACTTGGTGTCAGTGTATGTCTTTGTTACTTGGTGTAAGTGTGTGTCTGTGTTACTGGGTATCAGGGTCTGTCTTTTTTACTTGTTGTAAGTGTGTGTCTTTGTTACTGGGTATAAGTGCTTGTCTTTGTTACTTGGTGTCATTGTATGTCTGTGTTACTTGGTGTAAGTGTGTGTCTGTGTTACTGGGTATCAGTGTATGTCTTTGTTACTTGGTGTCAGTGTATGTCAAAATACTTGGTGTAAGTGTATGTCTTTGTTACTTGGTGTAAGTGTCTGTCTTTGTTACTTGGTGTCAGTGTATGTCTGTGTTACTTGGTGTAAGTGTGTGTCTTTGTTACTTGGTGTAAGTGTGTGGCTTTGTTACTTGGTGTCAGTTTGTGTATGTGTTACTTGGCATCAGTGTATGTCTTTGTGACTTGGTATCAGTGTATGTCTTTGTGACTTGGTGTCAGTGTATATCTTTTATACTGGGTTTCAGTGTTTGTTTGTGTTACTGGGTGTCAGTGTGTGTCTGTGACACTAGGTGTCAGTATTTAGTTTAGTTTAGAGATACAGCACTTAAACAGGCCCTTCGGCCCACCGAATGTGTGCCGACCATCAACCACCCATTTATACTAATCCTACACTAATCCCGTATTCTTATCACATCTCCAACTGTACCGATATATTTCCCTTCCACCTACCTATACTAGGGGCAATTTATGATGGCCAATTAACCTATCAACCTGTAAGTCTTTGGCATGTGGGAGGAAACCGGAGCACCGGGAGGAAACGCACGCAGACACAGGGAGAACTTGCAAACTCCGCACAGGCAGTACCCAGAATCGAACCCGGGTCCCTGGAGCTGTGAGGCTGCGGTGCTAACCACTGCGCCAATGTGCCCCCACCCCCCCCCCCAAGTGTGTGCCTGTGTTACTGGGTATCAGTGTCTGTCTTTGTTACTTGGTGTCAGTGTATGTCTGTGTTACTTGATGTAAGTGTGTGTCTTTGTTACTTGGTGTAAGTGTATGTCTTTGTTACTTGGTGCCAGTGTATGTCTTTGTTACTTGGTGTAAGTGTGTGTCTGTGTTACTGGGTGCCAGTGTGTGTCTGTGTTACTTTGTGTAAGTTTGTGTCTTTGTTACTTGGTGTCCGTGTGTGTCTGTGTTACTGGGTGTCTGTTTATGTCTTTGTTACTTGGTGTCAGTGTATGTCTTTGTTACTTGGTGTAAGTGTGTATCTGTATTACTGGGTATCAGTGTCTGTCTATGTTACTTGGTGTAAGTGTGTGTCTGTGTTACTGGGTGTCAGTGTATGTCTTTGTTACTTGGTGTAAGTGTATGTCTTTGTTACTTGGTGTAAGTGTGTGTTTGTGTTACTTGTTGTAAGTGTGTGTCTGTGTTACTTGGTGTCAGTGTATGTCTTTGTTACTTCGTGTCAGTGTATGTCTGTGTCACTTGGTGTCAGTGTGTTTGTTTGTGTTACTGGGTGTCAGTGCGTGTCTGTGTTACTTGGTGTAAGTGATTGCCTTTGTTACTTGGTGTCCGTGTGTGTCTGTGTTACTGGGTGTCAGTGTATGTCTTTGTTACTGGGTGTCAGTGTAAGTCTTTGTTACTTGGTGTAAGTGTGTGACTGTGTTACTGGGTACCAGTGTCTGTCTTTGTTAATTGGTGTAAGTGTGTGTCTGTGTTACTGGGTATCAGTGTATGTCTTTGTTACTTGGTGTCAGTGTATGTCTCTGTTACTTGGTGTAAGTGTGTGTCTGTGTTACTGGGTATCAGTGTATTTCTTTGTGACTTGGTGTCAGTGTATGTCTTTGTTACTGGGTGTCAGTGTGTGTCTTTGTGACTTGGTGTCAGTGTATGTCTGTGTTACTTAGTGTAAGTGTATGTCTTTGTTACCTGGTGTCAGTCTGTGTCTGTGTTACTTGGTGTAAGTGTGTGTCTTTGTGACTTGGTGTCAGTGTATGTCTGTGTTACTTAGTGTAAGTGTATGTCTTTGTTACCTGGTGTCAGTCTGTGTCTGTGTTACTTGGTGTAAGTGTGTGTCTTTGTTACTTGGTGTCAGTGTATGTCTTTGTTACTTGGTGTAAGAGTGCGTTTGTGTTACTTGGTGTTAGTGTGTGTCCGTGTTACTTGGTGTCAGTGTATATCTTTGTTACTTGGTGTCAGTGTATGTCTGTGTCAGTTGGTATCAGTGTGTTTGTTTGTGTTACTGGGTGTCAGTGTCTGTCTGTGTTACTTGGTGTAAGTGTGTGTCTTTGGTACTTGGTGTCCGTGTGTGTCTTTGTTACTGGGTGTCAGTGTAGGTCTTTGTTACTGGGTGTCAGTGTCTGTCTTTGTTACTTGGTGTAAGTGTGTGTCTGTGTTACTGGATATCAGTGTATGTCTTTGTTACTTGGTGTCAGTGTATGTCTGTGCTACTTGGTGTAAGTGTGTGTCTGTATTACTGGGTGTCAGTGTATGTCTTTGTTACTTGGTGTAACTGTGTGTCTGTGTTACTGGGTTTCAGTGTATGTCTTTGTTACTTGGTGTCAGTGTATGTCTTTGTTACTTGGTGTAAGTGTATGTCTTTGTTACTTGGTGTCAGTGTATGTATTTGTTACTTTGTGTAAGTGTGTGACTGTGTTACTGGGTGTCAGTGTGTGTCTGTGTTGCTTGGTGTAAGTGTGTGTCTTTGTTACTTGGTGTCCGTGTGTGTCTGTGTTACTGGGTGTCAGTTTATGTCTTTGTCACTTGAAGTCAGTGCATGTCTTTGTTACTTTGTGTAAGTGTGTGTCTGTGTTACTGGGTATCAGTGTCTGTCTTTGTTACTTGGTGTAAGTGTGTGCCTGTGTTACTGGATATCAGTGTATGTCTTTGTTACTTGGTGTCAGTGTATGTCTGTGTTACTTGGTGTAATTGTGTGTCTGTGTTACTGGGTATCAGTGTATGTCTTTTTGACTTGGTGTCAGTGTATGTCTTTGTTACTGGGTGTCAGTGTGTGTCTTTGTGACTTGGTGTCCATGTATGTCTTTGTTACTTGGTGTAAGTGTGTGTCTGTGTTACTGGGTATCAGTGTATGTCATTGTTACTTGGTGTAAGTATGTGTCAAAATACTTGGTGTCAGTGAATGTCTTTGTTAATGGGTGTCAGTGTGTGTCTTCGTGACTTGGTGTCAGTGTATGTCTTTGTTACTTGGTGTAAGTGTGTGTCTGTGTTTCTGGGTATCAGTGTATGTCTTTGTTACTTGGTGTCAGTTTATGTCTCTGTTACATGGTGTAAGTGTGTGTCTGTGTTACTGGGTATCAGTGTCTATTTTTTCACTTGGTGTAAGTGTGTGTCTGTGCTACTGGGTATCAGTGTAGGTCTTTGTTACTTGGTGTCAGGTGTATGTCTGTATTACTTGGTGTAAGTGTGTGCCTGTGTTACTGGGTATCAGTGTATGTCTTTGTGACTTGGTGTCAGTGTATGTCTTTGTTACTGGGTGTCAGTGTGTGTCTTTGTGACTTGGTGTCACTATATGTCTGTGTTACTTGGTGTAAGTGTAAGTCTTTGTTACTTGGTGTCAGTCTATGTCTGTGTTACTTGGTGTAAGTGTGTGTCTTTGTTACTTGGTGTCAGTGTATGTCTTTGTTACTTGGTGTAAGTGTGTGTTTGTGTTACTTGGTGTAAGTGTGTGTCTTTGTTACTTGGTATCAGTGTATGTCTTTGTTACTTGGTGTCAGTGTATGTCTGTGTCACTTGGTGTCAGTGTGTTTGTTTGTGTTACTGGGTGTCAGTGTGTGTCTGTGTTACTTGGTGTAAGTGTGGGACTTTGTTACTTGGTGTCAGTGTGTGTCTGTGTTACTGGGTGTCAGTGTCTGTCTTTGTTACTTAGTGTAAGTGTGTGTCTGTGTTACTGGGTATCAGTGTATGTCTTTGTTACTTGGTGTCAGTGTATGTCTGTGCTACTTGTTGTAAGTGTGTGTCTGTGCTACTGGGTATCAGTGTATGTCTTTGTTACTTGTTGTAAGTGTGTGTCTGTGTTACTGGGAATCAGTGTATGTCTTTGCTACTTGGTGTAAGTGTGAGTCTTTGTTACTTGGTGTCAGTGTATGTCTTTGTTACTTGGTGTAAGTGTGTGTCTGTGTTTCTGGGTTTCAGTGTGTGTCTGTGTTACTTGGTGTAAGTGTGTGTCTTTGTTACTTGGTGTCCGTGTGTGTCTGTGTTGCTGGGTGTCAGTTTATGTCTTTGTTACTTGATTTCAGTGCATGTCTTTGTTACTTGGTGTAAGTGTGTGTGTGTGTTACTGGGTATCAGTGTCTGTCTTTGTTACTTGGTGTAAGTGTGTGTCTGTGTTACTGGGTATCAGTGTATGTCTTTGTTACTTGGTGTCAGTGTATGTCTTTGTTACTTGGTGTAAGTGTATGTCTTTGTTACTTGGTGTCAGTGTATGTCTTTGTTACTTGGTGTAAGTGTGTGTCTGTGTTTATGGGTGTCAGTGTGTGTCTGTGTTACTTGGTGTAAGTGTGTGTCTTTGTTACTTGCTGTCCATGTGTGTCTGTGTTGCTGGGTGTCAGTTTATGTCTTTGTTACTTGATTTCAGTGTATGTCTTTGTTACTTGGTGTAAGTGTGTGTGTGTGTTACTGGGTATCAGTGTCTGTCTTTGTTACTTGGTGGAAGTGTGTCTCTGTGTTACTGGGTATCAGTGTATCACTTTGTTACTTGGTGTCAGTGAATGTCTTTGTTACTTCGTGTAAGTGTATGTCTTTGTTACTTGATTTCAGTGTCTGTCTTTGTTACTTGGTGTCCGTGTGTGTCTGTGTTACTGGTTGTAAGTGTATGTCTTTGTTACTTGGTGTCAGTGTATGTCTTTGTTACTTGGTGTAAGTGCGTGTCTGTGTTTCTGGGTGCCAGTGTGTGTCTGTGTTACTTGGTGTAAGTGTGTGTCTTTGTTACTTGGTGTACGTGTGTGTGTGTGTTACTGGGTATCAGTGTCTGTCTTTGATACTTGGTGTAAGTGTGTGTCTGTGTTACTGGGTATCAGTGTATGTCTTTGTTACTTGGTGTCAGTGTATGTCTGTGTTACTTGGTGTAATTGTGTGTCTGTGTTACTGGGTATCAGTGTATGTCTTTGTGACTTGGTGTCAGTGTATGTCTTTGTTGCATGGTGTATGTGTGTGTCTGTGTTACTGGGTATCAGTTTATGTCTTTGTTACTTGGTGTAAGTGTGTGTCTGTGTTTCTGGGTATCAGTGTATGTCTTTGTTACTTGGTGTCAGTTTATGTCTCTGTTACTTGGTGTAAGTTTGTGTCTGTGTTACTGGGTATCAGTGTCTGTCTTTTTTACTTGGTGTAAGTGCATGTCTGTGTTACTGGGTATCAGTGTATGTCTTTGTTACTTGGTGTCAGGTGTATGTCTGTGTTACTTGGTGTAAGTGTTTGTCTGTGTAACTGGGTATCAGTGTATGTCTTTGTGACTTGGTGTCAGTGTATGTCTTTGTTACTGGGTGTCAGTGTGTGTCTTTGTGACTTGGTGTCAATATATGTCTGTGTTACTTGGTGTAAGTGTATGTCTTTGTTACTTGGTGTCAGTCTATGTCTGTGTTACTTGGTGTAAGTGTGTGTCTTTGTTACTTGGTGTCAGTGTATGTCTTTGTTACTTGGTGTAAGTGTGTGTTTGTGTTACCTGGTGTAAGTGTGTGTCTGTGTTACTTGGTGTCAGTGTATGTCTTTGTTACTTGGTGTCAGTGTATGTCTGTGTCACTTGGTGTCTGTGTGTTTGTTTGTGTTACTGGGTGTCAGTGTGTGTCTGTGTTACTTGGTGTAAGTGTGGGACTTTGTTACTTGTTGTCTGTGTGTGTCTGTGTTACTGGGTGTCAGTGTATGTCTTTGTTACTGTGTCTCAGTGTATGTCTTTGTTACTTGGTGTAAGTGTGTGTCTGTGTTACTGGGTGTCAGTGTCTGTCTTTGTTACTTGGTGTAAGTGTGTGTCTGTGTTACTGGGTATCAGTGTATGTCTTTGTTACTTGCTGTCAGTGTATGTCTGTGCTACTTGGTGTAAGTGTTTGTCTGTGTTACTGGGTATCAGTGTATGTCTTTGTTACTTGTTGTAAGTGTGTGTCTGTGTTACAGGGAATCAGTGTATGTCTTTGTTACTTGCTGTAAGTGTATGTCTTTGTTACTTGGTGTCTGTGTGTGTCTGTGTTACTGGGTGTCAGTGTATGTCTTTGTTACTGTGTCTCAGTGTATGTCTTTGTTACTTGGTGTAAGTGTGTGTCTGTGTTACTGGGTGTCAGTGTCTGTCTTTGTTACTTAGAGTAAGTGTGTGTCTGTGTTACTGGGTATCAGTGTGTGTCTGTGTTACTGGGTATCAGTGTATGTCTTTGTTACTTGTTGTAAGTGTGTGTCTGTGTTACTGGGAATCAGTGTATGTCTTTGTTACTTGGTGTAAGTGTATGTCTTTGTTACTTGGTGTCAGTGTATGTCTTTGTTACTTGGTGTCAGTGTATGTCTTTGTTACTTGGTGTAAGTGTGTGTCTGTGTTTCTGGGTTTCAGTGTGTGTCTGTGTTACTTGGTGTAAGTGTGTGTCTTTGTTACTTGGTGTCCGTGTGTGTCTGTGTTGCTGGGTGTCAGTTTATGTCTTTGTTACCTGATTTCAGTGCATGTCTTTGTTACTTGGTGTAAGTGTGTGTGTGTGTTACTGGGTATCAGTGTCTGTCTTTGTTACTTGGTGTAAGTGTGTGTCTGTTTTACTGGGTATCAGTGTATGTCTTTGTTACTTGGTGTCAGTGTATGACTTTGTTACTTGGTGTAAGTGTATGTCTTTGTTACTTGGTGTCAGTGTATGTCTTTGTTAATTGGTGTAAGTGTGTGTCTGTGTTTCTGGGTGTCAGTGTGTGTCTGTGTTACTTGGTGTAAGTGTGTGTCTTTGTTACTTGGTGTCCATGTGTGTCTGTGTTGCTGGGTGTCAGTTTATGTCTTTGTTACTTGATTTCAGTGTATGTCTTTGTTACTTGGTGTCAGGTGTATGTCTGTGTTACTTGGTGTAAGTGTGTGTCTGTGTAACTGGGTATCAGTGTATGTCTTTGTGACTTGGTGTCAGTGTATGTCTTTGTTACTGGGTGTCAGTGTGTGTCTTTGTGACTTGGTGTCACTATATGTCTGTGTTACTTGGTGTAAGTGTATGTCTTTGTTACTTGGTGTCAGTCTATGTCTGTGTTACTTGGTGTAAGTGTGTGTCTTTGTTACTTGGTGTCAGTGTATGTCTTTGTTACTTGGTGTAAGTGTGTGTTTGTGTTACCTGGTGTAAGTGTGTGTCTGTGTTACTTGGTGTCAGTGTATGTCTTTGTTACTTGGTGTCAGTGTATGTCTGTGTCACTTGGTGTCAGTGTGTTTGTTTGTGTTACTGGGTGTCAGTGTGTGTCTGTGTTACTTGGTGTAAGTGTGGGACTTTGTTACTTGTTGTCTGTGTGTGTCTGTGTTACTGGGTGTCAGTGTATGTCTTTGTTACTGTGTCTCAGTGTATGTCTTTGTTACTTGGTGTCAGTGTGTGTCTGTGTTACTGGGTGTCAGTGTCTGTCTTTGTTACTTGGTGTAAGTGTGTGTCTGTGTTTCTGGGTATCAGTGTATGTCTTTGTAACTTGGTGTCAGTGTATGTCTGTGCTACTTGGTGTAAGTGTGTGTCTGTGTTACTGGGTATCAGTTTATGTCTTTGTTACTTGGTGTCAGTGTATGTCTTTGCTACTTGGTGTAAGTGTATGTCTTTGTTACTTTGTGTCAGTGTATGTCTCTGTTACTTGGTGCAAGTGTATGTCTTTGTTACTTGGTGTCAGTGGATGTCTTTTTTCCTTTGTGCAAGTGCATGTCTTTGTTACTTGGTGTCAGTGTATGTCTTTGTTACTTGGTGTAAGTGTATGTCTTTGCTACTTGGTGTCAGTGTATGTCTTTGATACTTGGTGTAAGTGTATGTCTGTGTTTCTGGGTATCAGTGTCTGTCTTTGTTACTTGGTGTAAGTGTATGTCTTTGTTACTTTGTGTCAGTGTATGTCTTTGTTACTTGGTGGAAGTGTATGTCTTTGTTACTTGGTGTCAGTGTATGTCTGTGTACTTGGTGTAAGTGTGTGTCTTTGTTACTTGGTGTCTTTGTCTGTCTTTGTTACTTGGTATAAGTGTGTGTCTGTGTTACTGGGTATCAGTGTATGTCTTTGTTACTTGTTGTCAGTGTGTTTCTGTGTTATTGGGTATCAGTGTATGCCGTTGTTACTTGGTGACTGTGTATGTCTTTGTTACTTGGTGTCAGTGTGTGTCTTTGTTACTTCGTGTCAGTGTGTGTCTTTGTTACTAGGTGTCAGTGTTTGTCTTTGTAACTGGGTGTCAGTGTATGTCTTTGTGACTTGGTGTTAGTGTGTGTCTGTGGTACTGGGTATCAGTGTCTGTCTTTGTTACTTAGAGTAAGTGTGTATCTGTGTTACTGGGTATCAGTGTATGTCTTTGTTACTTGGTGTCAGTGCATGTCTGTGTACTTGGTGTAAGTGTGTGTCTTTGTTACTTTATGTCAGTGTATGTCTGTGTTACTTGGTGTAAGTGTATGTCTTTGTTACTTGGTGTCCTTGTCTGTCTTTGTTACTTCGTGTAAGTGTATGTCTTTGTTACTTGGTGTCAGTGTATGTCTGTGTTACTTGGTGTAATTGTGTGTCTGTGTTACTGGGTATCAGTGTATGTCTTTGTTACTTGGTGTCAGTGTATGTCTTTGTTACTTGGTGTAAGTGTATGTCTTTGTTACTTGGTGTCAGTGTATGTCTTTGTTACTTGGTGTAAGTGTGTGTCTGTGTTACTGAGTATCAGTGTATGTCTTTGTTCCATGGTGTAAGTGTGTGTCTGTGTGACTGGGTATCAGTGTATGTCTTTGTTACTTGCTGTCAGTGTATGTCTTTGTTACTTGGTGTCAGTGTATGTCTTTGTTACTTGGTGTAAGTGTGTGTTTGTATTACTGAGTATCAGTGTATGTCTTTGTTCCATGGTGTAAGTGTTTGTCTGTGGGACTGGGTATCAGTGTATGTCTTTGTTACTTGCTGTCAGTGTATGTCTTTGTTACTTGATGTCAGTGTATGTCTTTGTTACTGGGTGTCATTGTATGTTTTTGTTAATGGGTGTCAGTGTATGTCTTTGTAACTTGGTATCCGTGTGTCTGTGTTACTGGTTGTCAGTGTATGTCTTTGTTACTGTGTGTCAGTGTATGCCTTTGTTCCTTGGTATCCGTGTGTGTCTGTGTAACTGAGTATCAGTGTATGTCTTTGTTACTTGGTGTAAGTGTGTTTCTGTGTTACTGGGTATCAGTGTAAGTCTTTGTTACTTGGTGTCAGTGTATGTCTTTGTTACTTGGTGTGAGTGTGTGTCTGTGTTACTGGGTATCAGTGAATTTCTTTGTGCCTTGGTGTCAGTGTATGTCCTTGTTACTTGGTGTAAGTGTGTGTCTGTGTTACTGGGTATCAGTGTATGTCTTTGTTACTTGGTGTCATTGTGTGACTTTGTTACTGGGTGTCAGTGTATGCCTTTGTTACTGGGTGTCAGTGTATGTCTTTGTGACTTGGTGTAAGTGTGTGTATGAGTTGCTGGGTATCAGTGTCTGTCATTGTTACTTTTTGTAAATGTGTGTCTGTGTTACTGGGTATCAGTGAAAGTCTTTGTTACTTGGTGTCCGTGTATGTCTGTGTTACTTGGTGTAAGTGTGTGTCTTTTTTACTTGGTGTCAGTGTATGTCTTTGTTACTTGGTGTCATTGTATGTCTTTGTTACATGGTGTAAGTGTGTGTCTGTGTGACTGGGTATCAGTGTATGTCTTTGTTACTTGGTGTCTGTGTATGTCTGTGATACTTTGTGTAAGTGTGTGTCTGTGTTGCTGGGTATCAGTGTATGTCTTTGTTACTTGGTGTATGTGTGTGTCTGTGTTATTGGGTATCAGTGTATGTCGTTTTTACCTGGTGACTGTGCATGTCTTTGTTACTTGGTGTCAGTGTGTGTCTTTGTTACTTCGTGTCAGTGTGTGTCTTTGTTACTGGGTGTCTGTGTTTGTCTTTGTTACTGGGTGTCAGTGTATGTCTTTGTGACTTGGTGTTAGTGTGTGTCTGTGGTACTGGGTATCAGTGTCTGTCTTTGTTACTTGGAGTAAGTGTGTGTCTGTGTTACTGGGTATCAGTGTATGTCTTTGTTACTTGGTGTCAGTGTATGTCTGTGTACTTGGTGTAAGTGTGTGTCTTTGTTACTTGGTGTCAGTGTGTGTCTGTGTTACTTGGTGTAAGTGTATGTCTTTGTTACTTGGTGTCAGTGTATGTCTTTGTTACTGGGATTAAGTGTATGTCTTTGTTACTTGGTGTCAGTGCATGTCTTTGTTACTTGGTGTAAGTGTATATCTTTGTTACTTGGTGTCAGTGTAAGTCTCTGTTACTTGGTGTATGTGTGTGTCTGTGTTACTGTGTATCAGTGTATGTCTTTGTTAGTTGGTGTCATTGTCCGTCTTTGTTACTTTGTGTAAGTGTGTGTCTGTGTTACTGGGTATCAATGTATGTCTTTGTTACTTGGTGTCAATGTATGTTTTTGTTACTTGGCGTCAGTGTATGTCTGTGTTACTTGGTGTAAGTGTGTGTCTGTGTTACTGGGTATCAGTTTATGTCTTTGTTACTTGGTGTCAGGGTATGTCTTTGCTACTTGGTGTAAGTGTATGTCTTTGTTACTTGGTGTCAGTGTATGTCTCTGTTACTTGGTGCAAGTGTATGTCTTTGTTACTTGGTGTCAGTGGATGTCTTTTTTCCTTGGTGCAAGTGCATGTCTTTGTTACTTGGTGTCAGTGTATGTCTTTGTTACTTGGTGTAAGTGTATGTCTTTGCTACTTGGTGTCAGTGTATGTCTTTGATACTTGGTGTAAGTGTATGTCTGTGTTTCTGGGTATCAGTGTCTGTCTTTGTTACTTGGTGTAAGTGTATGTCTTTGTTACTTAGTGTCAGTGTATGTCTTTGTTACTTGGTGGAAGTGTATGTCTTTGTTACTTGGTGTAAGTGTGTGCCTGTGTTGCTGGGTATCAGTGTATGTCTTTGTTACATGGTGTAAGTGTGTGTCTGTGTTACTGGGTATCAGTGTCTGTCTTTGTTTCTTGGTGTAAGTATGTGTCTTTGTTACTTCGTGTCAGTGTGTGTCTTTGTTACTAGGTGTCAGTGTTTGTCTTTGTTACTGCGTTTCAGTGAATGTCTTTGTGACTTTGTGTTAGTGTGTGTCTGTGGTACTGGGTATCAGTGTCTGTCTTTGTTACTTAGAGTAAGTGTATGTCTTTCTAACTTGGTGTCAGTGTATGTCTGTGTTACTTGGTGTAATTGTGTGTCTGTGTTATGTGCTATCAGTGTATGTCTTTGTTACTTGGTGTCAGTGTTGTCTTTGTTACTTGGTGTAAGTGTATGTCTTTGTTACTTGGTGTCAGTGTATGTCTTTGTTACTTGGTGTAAGTGTGTGTCTGTGTTACTGAGTATCAGTGTATGTCTTTGTTCCATGGTGTAAGTGTGTGTCGGTGTGACTGGGTATCACTGTATGTCTTTGTTACTTGCTGTCAGTGTATGTCTTTGTTACTTGGTGTCATTGTATGTCTTTGTTACTTGGTGTAAGTGTGTGTCTGTGGGACTGAGTATCAGTGTATGTCTTTGTTACTTGCTGTCAGTGTATGTCTTTGTTACTTGATGTCAGTGTATGTCTTTGTTACTGGGTGGCATTGTATGTTTTTGTTAATGGGTGTCAGTGTATGTCTTTGTTACTTGGTATCCGTGTGTCTGTGTTGCTGGGTGTCAGTGTATGTCTTTGTTACTGTGTGTCAGTGTTTGCCTTTGTTACTTGGTATCCGTGTGTGTCTGTGTAACTGAGTATCAGTGTATGTCTTTGTTACTTGGTGTAAGTGTGTGTCTGTGTTACTGGGTATCAGTGTAAGTCTTTGTTACTTGGTGCCAGTGTATGTCTTTGTTACTTGGTGTGAGTGTGTGTCTGTGTTACTGGGTATCAGTGTATGTCTTTGTTACTTGGTGTCAGTGTATGTCTGTGTACTTGGTGCAAGAGTTTGTCTTTGTTACTTGGTGTCAGTGTGTGTCTGTGTTACTTGGTGTAAGTGTATGTCTTTGTTACTTGGTGTCAGTGTATGTCTTTGTTACTTGGTGTCAGTGTGTGTCTTTGTTACTTCGTGTCAGTGTGTGACTTTGTTACTGGGTGTCTGTGTTTGTCTTTGTTACTGGGTGTCAGTGTATGTCTTTGTGACTTGGTGTTAGTGTGTGTCTGTGTCACTGGGTATCAGTGTCTGTCTTTGTTACTTGGAATAAGTGTGTGTCTGTGTTACTGGGTATCAGTGTATGTCTTTGTTACTTGGTGTCAGTGTATGTCTGTGTACTTGGTGCAAGAGTTTGTCTTTGTTACTTGGTGTCAGTGTGTGTCTGTGTTACTTGGTGTAAGTGTATGTCTTTGTTACTTGGTGTCAGTGTATGTCTTTGTTACTGGGTGTAAGTGTATGTCTTTGTTACTTGGTGTCAGTGCATGTCTTTGTTACTTGGTGTAAGTGTATGTCTTTGTTACTTGGTGTCAGTGTGTGCCTTTGTTACTTGGTGTCATTGTGTGACTTTGTTACTGGGTGTCAGTGTATGCCTTTGTTACTGGGTGTCAGTGTATGTCTTTGTGACTTGGTGTAAGTGTGTGTATGAGTTGCTGGGTATCAGTGTCTGTCATTGTTACTTTTTGTAAATGTGTGTCTGTGTTACTGGGTATCAGTGAAAGTCTTTGTTACTTGGTGTCCGTGTATGTCTGTGTTACTTGGTGTAAGTGTGTGTCTTTGTTACTTGGTGTCAGTGCATGTCTGTGTTACTTGGTGTAAGTGTGTGTCTTTTTTACTTGGTGTCAGTGTATGTCTTTGTTACTTGGTGTCATTGTATGTCTTTGTTACATGGTGTAAGTGTGTGTCTGTGTGACTGGGTATCAGTTTATGTCTTTGTTACTTGGTGTCAGGGTATGTCTTTGCTACTTGGTGTAAGTGTATGTCTTTGTTACTTGGTGTCAGTGTATGTCTCTGTTACTTGGTGCAAGTGTATGTCTTTGTTACTTGGTGTCAGTGGATGTCTTTTTTCCTTGGTGCAAGTGCATGTCTTTGTTACTTGGTGTCAGTGTATGTCTTTGTTACTTGGTGTAAGTGTATGTCTTTGCTACTTGGTGTCAGTGTATGTCTTTGATACTTGGTGTAAGTGTATGTCTGTGTTTCTGGGTATCAGTGTCTGTCTTTGTTACTTGGTGTAAGTGTATGTCTTTGTTACTTTGTGTCAGTGTATGTCTTTGTTACTTGGTGGAAGTGTATGTCTTTGTTACTTGGTGTAAGTGTGTGCCTGTGTTGCTGGGTATCAGTGTATGTCTTTGTTAATTGGTGTAAGTGTGTGTCTGTCTTACTGGGTATCAGTGTCTGTCTTTGTTTCTTGGTGTAAGTGTGTGTCTTTGTTACTTCGTGTCAGTGTGTGTCTTTGTTACTAGGTGTCAGTGTTTGTCTTTGTTACTGCGTTTCAGTGAATGTCTTTGTGACTTTGTGTTAGTGTGTGTCTGTGGTACTGGGTATCAGTGTCTGTCTTTGTTACTTAGAGTAAGTGTATGTCTTTCTAACTTGGTGTCAGTGTATGTCTGTGTTACTTGGTGTAATTGTGTGTCTGTGTTATGTGCTATCAGTGTATGTCTTTGTTACTTGGTGTCAGTGTTGTCTTTGTTACTTGGTGTAAGTGTATGTCTTTGTTACTTGGTGTCAGTGTATGTCTTTGTTACTTGGTGTAAGTGTGTGTCTGTGTTACTGAGTATCAGTGTATGTCTTTGTTCCATGGTGTAAGTGTGTGTCGGTGTGACTGGGTATCACTGTATGTCTTTGTTACTTGCTGTCAGTGTATGTCTTTGTTACTTGGTGTCATTGTATGTCTTTGTTACTTGGTGTAAGTGTGTGTCTGTGGGACTGAGTATCAGTGTATGTCTTTGTTACTTGCTGTCAGTGTATGTCTTTGTTACTTGATGTCAGTGTATGTCTTTGTTACTGGGTGGCATTGGATGTTTTTGTTAATGGGTGTCAGTGTATGTCTTTGTTACTTGGTATCCGTGTGTCTGTGTTGCTGGGTGTCAGTGTATGTCTTTGTTACTGTGTGTCAGTGTATGCCTTTGTTACTTGGTATCCGTGTGTGTCTGTGTAACTGAGTATCAGTGTATGTCTTTGTTACTTGGTGTAAGTGTGTGTCTGTGTTACTGGGTATCAGTGTAAGTCTTTGTTACTTGGTGCCAGTGTATGTCTTTGTTACTTGGTGTGAGTGTGTGTCTGTGTTACTGGGTATCAGTGAATTTCTTTGTTACTTGGTGTCAGTGTATGTCCTTGTTACTTGGTGTAAGTGTGTGTCTGTGTTACAGGGTATCAGTGTATGTCTTTGTTACTTGGTGTCAGTGTGTGCCTTTGTTACTTGGTGTGATTGTGTGACTTTGGTACTGGGTGTCAGTGTATGTCTTTGTGACTTGGTGTAAGTGTGTGTATGAGTTGCTGGGTATCAGTGTCTGTCATTGTTACTTTTTGTAAATGTGTGTCTGTGTTACTGGGTTTCAGTGTCAGTCTTTGTTACTTGGTGTCCGTGCATGTCTGTGTTACTTGGTGTAAGTGTGTGTCTGTGTTGCTGGGTATCAGTGTATGTCTTTGTTACTTGGTGTATGTGTGTGTCTGTGTTATTGGGTAACAGTGTATGTCGTTGTTACTTGGTGACTGTGTATGTCTTTGTTACTTGGTGTCAGTGTGTGTCTTTGTTACTTCGTGTCAGTGTGTGACTTTGTTACTGGGTGTCTGTGTTTGTCTTTGTTACTGGGTGTCAGTGTATGTCTTTGTGACTTGGTGTTAGTGTGTGTCTGTGTCACTGGGTATCAGTGTGTGTCTTTGTTACTTGGAATAAGTGTGTGTCTGTGTTACTGGGTATCAGTGTATGTCTTTGTTACTTGGTGTCAGTGTATGTCTGTGTACTTGGTGCAAGAGTTTGTCTTTGTTACTTGGTGTCAGTGTGTGTCTGTGTTACTTGGTGTAAGTGTATGTCTTTGTTACTTGGTGTCAGTGTATGTCTTTGTTACTGGGTGTAAGTGTATGTCTTTGTTACTTGGTGTCAGTGCATGTCTTTGTTACTTGGTGTAAGTGTATGTCTTTGTTACTTGGTGTCAGTGTGTGCCTTTGTTACTTGGTGTCATTGTGTGACTTTGTTACTGGGTGTCAGTGTATGCCTTTGTTACTGGGTGTCAGTGTATGTCTTTGTGACTTGGTGTAAGTGTGTGTATGAGTTGCTGGGTATCAGTGTCTGTCATTGTTACTTTTTGTAAATGTGTGTCTGTGTTACTGGGTATCAGTGAAAGTCTTTGTTACTTGGTGTCCGTGTATGTCTGTGTTACTTGGTGTAAGTGTGTGTCTTTGTTACTTGGTGTCAGTGCATGTCTGTGTTACTTGGTGTAAGTGTGTGTCTTTTTTACTTGGTGTCAGTGTATGTCTTTGTTACTTGGTGTCATTGTATGTCTTTGTTACATGGTGTAAGTGTGTGTCTGTGTGACTGGGTATCAGTGTATGTCTTTGTTACTTGGTGTCTGTGTATGTCTGTGATACTTTGTGTAAGTGTGTGTCTGTGTTGCTGGGTATCAGTGTATGTCTTTGTTACTTGGTGTATGTGTGTGTCTGTGTTATTGGGTATCAGTGTATGTCGTTGTTACCTGGTGACTGTGCATGTCGTTGTTACTTGGTGTCAGTGTGTGTCTTTGTTACTTCGTGTCAGTGTGTGTCTTTGTTACTTGGTGTCTGTGTCTGTCTTTGTTACTTGGAGTAAGTGTGTGTCTGTGTTACTGGGTATCAGTGTATGTCTTTGTTACTTGGTGTCAGTGTATGTCTGTTTACTTGGTGTAAGTGTGTGTCTTTGTTACTTGGTGTCAGTGTGTGTCTCTGTTACTTGGTGTAAGTGTATGTCTTTGTTACTTGGTGTCAGTGTATGTCTTTGTTACTGGTATTAAGTGTATGTCTTTGTTACTTGGTGTCAGTGCATGTCTTTGTTACTTGGTGTAAGTGTATATCTTTGTTACTTGGTGTCAGTGTAAGTCTCTGTTACTTGGTGTAAGTGTGTGTCTGTGTTACTGTGTATCAGTGTATGTCTTTGTTAGTTGGTGTCATTGTCCGTCTTTGTTACTTTGTGTAAGTGTGTGTCTGTGTTACTGGGTATCAATGTATGTCTTTGTTACTTGGTGTCAATGTATGTCTTTGTTACTTGGCGTCAGTGTATGTCTGTGTTACTTGGTGTAAGTGTGTGTCTGTGTTACTGGGTATCAGTTTATGTCTTTGTTAAATGGTGTCAGTGTATGTCTTTGCTACTTGGTGTAAGTGTATGTCTTTGTTACTTGGTGTCAGTGTATGTCTGTGTTACTTGGTGCAAGTGTATGTCTTTGTTACTTGGTGTCAGTGGATGTCTTCTTTCCTTGGTGTCAGTGTATGTCTTTGCTACTTGGTGTAAGTGTATGTCTTTGTTACTTGGTGTCAGTGATTGTCTGTGTTACTTGGTGTCAGTGTATGTCTTTGTTACTTGGTGTAAGTGTATGTCTTTGCTACTTGGTGTCAGTGTATGTCTTTGATACTTGGTGTAAGTGTATGTCTGTGTTTCTGGGTATCAGTGTCTGTCTTTGTTACTTGGTGTAAGTGTATGTCTTTGTTACTTTGTGTCAGTGTATGCCTTTGTTACTTGGTGGAAGTGTATGTCTTTGTTACTTGGTGTAAGTGAGTGCCTGTGTTGCTGGGTATCAGTGTATGTCTTTGTTACTTGGTGTAAGTGTGTGTCTGTGTTACTGGGTATCAGTGTCTGTCTTTGTTTCTTGGTGTAAGTGTGTGTCTTTGTTACTTCGTGTCAGTGTGTGTCTTTGTTACTAGCTGTCAGTGTTTGTCTTTGTTACTGGGTTTCAGTGAATGTCTTTGTGACTTGGTGTTAGTGTGTGTCTGTGGTACTGGGTATCAGTGTCTGTCTTTGTTACTTAGAGTAAGTGTATGTCTTTCTAACTTGGTGTCAGTGTATGTCTGTGTTGCTTGGTGTAATTGTGTGTCTGTGTTACTGGGTATCAGTGTATGTCTTTGTTACTTGGTGTCAGTGTTGTCTTTGTTACTTGGTGTAAGTGTATGTCTTTGTTACTTGGTGTCAGTGTATGTCTTTGTTACTTGGTGTAAGTATGTGTCTGTGTTACTGAGTATCAGTGTATGTCTTTGTTCCATGGTGGAAGTGTGTGTCTGTGTGACTGGGTATCACTGGATGTCTTTGTTACTTGCTGTCAGTGTATGTCTTTGTTACTTGGTGTAAGTGTATGTCTTTGTTACTTGGTGTCAGTGTATGTCTTTGTTACTGGGTGTAAGTGTATGTCTTTGTTACTTGGTGTCAGTGCATGTCTTTGTTACTTGGTGTAAGTGTATGTCTTTGTTACTTGGTGTCAGTGTGTGCCTTTGTTACTTGGTGTCATTGTGTGACTTTGTTACTGGGTGTCAGTGTATGCCTTTGTTACTGGGTGTCAGTGTATGTCTTTGTGACTTGGTGTAAGTGTGTGTATGAGTTGCTGGGTATCAGTGTCTGTCATTGTTACTTTTTGTAAATGTGTGTCTGTGTTACTGGGTATCAGTGAAAGTCTTTGTTACTTGGTGTCCGTGTATGTCTGTGTTACTTGGTGTAAGTGTGTGTCTTTGTTACTTGGTGTCAGTGCATGTCTGTGTTACTTGGTGTAAGTGTGTGTCTTTTTTACTTGGTGTCAGTGTATGTCTTTGTTACTTGGTGTCATTGTATGTCTTTGTTACATGGTGTAAGTGTGTGTCTGTGTGACTGGGTATCAGTGTATGTCTTTGTTACTTGGTGTCTGTGTATGTCTGTGATACTTTGTGTAAGTGTGTGTCTGTGTTGCTGGGTATCAGTGTATGTCTTTGTTACTTGGTGTATGTGTTTGTCTGTGTTATTGGGTATCAGTGTATGTCGTTGTTACCTGGTGACTGTGTATGTCTTTGTTACTTGGTGTCAGTGTGTGTCTTTGTTACTTCGTGTCAGTGTGTGTCTTTGTTACTGGGTGTCTGTGCTTGTCTTTGTTACTGGGTTTCAGTGTATGTCTTTGTGACTTGGTGTTAGTGTGTGTCTGTGGTACTGGGTATCAGTGTCTGTCTTTGTTACTTGGAGTAAGTGTGTGTCTGTGTTACTGGGTATCAGTGTATGTCTTTGTTACTTGGTGTCAGTGTATGTCTGTTTACTTGGTGTAAGTGTGTGTCTTTGTTACTTGGTGTCAGTGTGTGTCTCTGTTACTTGGTGTAAGTGTATGTCTTTGTTACTTGGTGTCAGTGTATGTCTTTGTTACTGGTATTAAGTGTATGTCTTTGTTACTTGGTGTCAGTGCATGTCTTTGTTACTTGGTGTAAGTGTATATCTTTGTTACTTGGTGTCAGTGTAAGTCTCTGTTACTTGGTGTAAGTGTGTGTCTGTGTTACTGTGTATCAGTGTATGTCTTTGTTAGTTGGTGTCATTGTCCGTGTTTGTTACTTTGTGTAAGTGTGTGTCTGTGTTACTGGGTATCAATGTATGTCTTTGTTACTTGGTGTCAATGTATGTCTTTGTTACTTGGCGTCAGTGTATGTCTGTGTTACTTGGTGTAAGTGTGTGTCTGTGTTACTGGGTATCAGTTTATGTCTTTGTTAAATGGTGTCAGTGTATGTCTTTGCTACTTGGTGTAAGTGTATGTCTTTGTTACTTGGTGTCAGTGTATGTCTGTGTTACTTGGTGCAAGTGTATGTCTTTGTTACTTGGTGTCAGTGGATGTCTTCTTTCCTTGGTGTAAGTGTATGTCTTTGTTACTTGGTGTCAGTGTATGTCTTTGTTACTTGGTGTAAGTGTATGTCTTTGCTACTTGGTGTCAGTGTATGTCTTTGATACTTGGTGTAAGTGTATGTCTGTGTTTCTGGGTATCAGTGTCTGTCTTTGTTACTTGGTGTAAGTGTATGTCTTTGTTACTTTGTGTCAGTGTATGCCTTTGTTACTTGGTGGAAGTGTATGTCTTTGTTACTTGGTGTAAGTGTGTGCCTGTGTTGCTGGGTATCAGTGTATGTCTTTGTTACTTGGTGTAAGTGTGTGTCTGTGTTACTGGGTATCAGTGTCTGTCTTTGTTTCTTGGTGTAAGTGTGTGTCTTTGTTACTTCGTGTCAGTGTGTGTCTTTGTTACTAGGTGCCAGTGTTTGTCTTTGTTACTGGGTTTCAGTGAATGTCTTTGTGACTTGGTGTTAGTGTGTGTCTGTGGTACTGGGTATCAGTGTCTGTCTTTGTTACTTAGAGTAAGTGTATGTCTTTCTAACTTGGTGTCAGTGTATGTCTGTGTTGCTTGGTGTAATTGTGTGTCTGTGTTACTGGGTATCAGTGTATGTCTTTGTTACTTGGTGTCAGTGTTGTCTTTGTTACTTGGTGTAAGTGTATGTCTTTGTTACTTGGTGTCAGTGTATGTCTTTGTTACTTGGTGTAAGTATGTGTCTGTGTTACTGAGTATCAGTGTATGTCTTTGTTCCATGGTGGAAGTGTGTGTCTGTGTGACTGGGTATCACTGGATGTCTTTGTTACTTGCTGTCAGTGTATGTCTTTGTTACTTGGTGTCAGTGTATGTCTTTGTTACTTGGTGTAAGTGTCTGTCTGCGTTACTGAGTATCAGTGTATGTCTTTGTTCCATGGTGTAAGTGTGTGTCTGTGGGACTGAGTATCAGTGTATGTCTTTGTTACTTGCTGTCAGTGTATGTCTTTGTTACTTGATGTCAGTGTATGTCTTTGTTACTGGGTGTCATTGTATGTTTTTGTTAATGGGTGTCAGTGTATGTCTTTGTTACTTGGTATCCGTGTGTCTGTGTTACTGGGTGTCAGTGTATGTCTTTGTTACTGTGTGTCAGTGTATGCCTTTGTTACTTGGTATCCTTGTGTGTCTGTGTAACTGAGTATCAGTGTATGTCTTTGTTACTTGGTGTAAGTGTGTGTCTGTGTTACTGGGTATCAGTGTAAGTCTTTGTTACTTGGTGCCAGTGTATGTCTTTGTTACTTGGTGTGAGTGTGTGTCTGTGTTACTGGGTACCAGTGAATTTCTTTGTTACTTGGTGTCAGTGTATGTCCTTGTTACTTGGTGTAAGTGTGTGTCTGTGTTACAGGGTATCAGTGTATGTCTTTGTTACTTGGTGTCAGTGTGTGCCTTTGTTACTTGGTGTCATTGTGTGACTTTGTTACTGGGTGTCAGTGTATGCCTTTGTTACTGGGTGTCAGTGTATGTCTTTGTGACTTGGTGTAAGTGTGTGTATGAGTTGCTGGGTATCAGTGTCTGTCATTGTTACTTTTTGTAAATGTGTGTCTGTGTTACTGGGTTTCAGTGTCAGTCTTTGTTACTTGGTGTCCGTGCATGTCTGTGTTACTTGGTGTAAGTGTGTGTCTTTGTTACTTGGTGTCTGTGCATGTCTGTGTTACTTGGTGTAAGTGTGTGTCTTTGTTACTTGGTGTCAGTGTATGTCTTTGTTACTTGGTGTCATTGTATGTCTTTGTTACATGGTGTAAGTGTGTGTCTGTGTCACTGGGTATCAGTGTATGTCTTTGTTACTTGGTGTCTGTGTATGTCTGTGATACTTGGTGTCAGTGTGTGTCTGTGTTGCTGGGTATCAGTGTATGTCTTTGTTACTTGGTGTATGTGTGTGTCTGTGTTATTGGGTATCAGTGTATGTCGTTGTTACTTGGTGACTGTTTATGTCTTTGTTACTTGGTGTCAGTGTGTGTCTTTGTTACTTCGTGTCAGTGTGTGACTTTGTTACTGGGTGTCTGTGTTTGTCTTTGTTACTGGGTGTCAGTGTATGTCTTTGTGACTTGGTGTTAGTGTGTGTCTGTGTCACTGGGTATCAGTGTCTGTCTTTGTTACTTGGAATAAGTGTGTGTCTGTGTTACTGGGTATCAGTGTATGTCTTTGTTACTTGGTGTCAGTGTATGTCTGTGTACTTGGTGCAAGAGTTTGTCTTTGTTACTTGGTGTCAGTGTGTGTCTGTGTTACTTGGTGTAAGTGTATGTCTTTGTTACTTGGTGTCAGTGCATGTCTTTGTTACTGGGTGTAAGTGTATGTCTTTGTTATTTGGTGTCAGTGCATGTCTTTGTTACTTGGTGTAAGTGTATGTCTTTGTTACTTGGTGTCAATGTAAGTCTCTGTTACTTGGTGTAAGTGTGTGTCTGTGTTATTGTGTATCAGTGTATGTCTTTGTTAGTTGGTGACATTGTCTGTCTTTGTTACTTTGTGTAAGTGTGTGTCTGTGTTACTGGGTATAAATGTATGTCTTTGTTACTTGGTGTCAATGTATGTCTTTGTTACTTGGTGTCATTGTATGTCTGTGTTACTTGGTGTAAGTGTGTGTCTGTGTTACTGAGTCTCAGTTTATGTCTTTGTTACTTGGTGTCAGTGTATGTCTTTGTTACTTGGTGTAAGTGTATGTCTTTGTTACTTGGTGTCAGTGTATGTCTGTGTTACTTGGTGTAAGTGTATGTCTTTGTTACTTGGTGTCAGTGGATGTCTTTGTTCCTTGGTGTAAGTGTATGTCTTTGTTACTTGGTGTCAGTGTATGTCTTTGTTACTTGGTGTAAGTGTATGTCTTTGCTACTTGGTGTCAGTGTATGTCTTTGATACTTGGTGTAAGTGTATGTCTGTGTTACTGGGTATCAGTGTCTGTCTTTGTTACTTGGTGTAAGTGTATGTCTTTGTTACTTTGTGTCATTGTATGTCTTTGTTACTTGGTGGAAGTGTATGTCTTTGTTACTTGGTGTAAGTGTGTGCCTGTGTTGCTGGGTATCAGTGTATGTCTTTGTTACTTGGTGTAAGTGTGTGTCCGTGTTACTGGGTATCAGTGTCTGTCTTTGTTTCTTGGTGTCTGTGTATGTCTTTGTTACTTGGTGTAAGTGTGTGTCTTTGTTACTTGGTGTCAGTGTGTGTCTTTGTTACTGGGTGTCAGTGTTTGTCTTTGTTACTGGTTGTCAGTGTATGTCTTTGTGACTTGGTGTTAGTGTCTGTCTGTGTTACTGGGTATCAGTGTCTGTCTTTGTTACTTGGTGTAATTGTGTGTCTGTGTTACTGGGTATCAGTGTATGTCTTTGTTACTTGGTGTCAGTGTATGTCTGTGTACTTGATGGATGTGTGTGTCTTTGTTACTTGGTGTCAGTGTATGTCTTTGTTACTTGGTGTATGTGTATGTCTTTGTTTCTTGTTGTCAGTGCATATCTTTGTTACTTGGTGTAAGTGTATGCCTTTGTTACTGGGTATCAGTTTCTGTCTTTGTTACTTGGTGTAAATGTGTGTCTGTGTTACTGGGTGTCAGAGTTTGTCTTAGTTACTTGGTGTCAGTGTATGTATGCGTACTTGGTGTAAATGTGTGCCTTTGTGACTTGGTGTCAGTGTATGTTTGTGTTACTTGGTGCAAGTGTATGTCTTTGTTACTTGGTGTCAGTGTATGTTTTTGTTACTTGGTGTAAGTGTATGTCTTTGTTACTTATTGTCAGTGCATGTCTTTGTTACTTGGTGTAAGTGTATGTCTCTGTTACTTGCTGTCAGTGTATGTCTCTGTTACTTGGTGTAAGTGTGTGTCTGTGTTGCTGGGTATCAGTGTATGTCTTTGTTACTTGGTGTCATTGTCTGTCTTTGTTACTTGGTGTAAGTGTGTGTCTGTGTTACTGGGTATCAGTGTATGTCTTTGTTACTTGGTGTCAGTGTATGTCTGTGTTACGTGGTGTAATTGTGTGTCTGTGTTACTGGGTATCAGTGTATGTCTTTGTTACTTGGTGTCAGTGTATGTCTTTGTTAGTTGGTGTAAGTGTATGTCTTTTTTACTTGGTGTACGTGTGTGTCTGTGTTGCTGGGAATCAGTGTATGTCTTTGTTAGTTGGTGTCATTGTCTGTCTTTGTTACTTGGTGTAAGTGTGTGTCTGTGTTACTGGGTATCAGTGTATGTCTTTGTTACTTGGTGTCAGTGTATGTCTGTGTTACTTGGTGTAATTGTGTGTCTGTTTAACTGGGTATCAGTGTATGTCTTTGTTACTTGGTGTCAGTGTATGTCTTTTTGACTTGGTGTAAGTGTATATCATTGTTACTAGGTGTCAGTGTATGTCTTTGTTACTTGGTGTAAGTGTGTGTCTGTGTTACTGAGTATCAGTGTATGTCTTTGTTACTTGGTGTAAGTGTGTTTCTGTGTCACTGGGTATCAGTGTATGTCTTTGTTACTTGGTGTCCGTGTATGTCTTTGTTACTTGGTGTCAGTGTATGTCTTTGTTACTTGGTGTAAGCGTGCGTCTGTGTTACTGGGTGTCAGTTTATGTTTTTGTTAATGGGTGTCAGTGTATGTCTTTGTTACTTGGTGTCCGTGTGTGCCTTTGTTACTTGGTGTCAGTGTATGTCTTTGTTACTTGGTGTAAGTGTGTTTCTGTGTTACTGAGTATCAGTGTATGTCTTTGTTCCTTGGTGTAAGTGTGTGTCTGTGTTACTGGGTATCAGTGTATGTCTTTCTTAATTGGTGTCAGTGTATGTCTTTGATACTGCATGTCAGTGTATGTTTTTGTTAATGGGTGTCAGTATATGTCTTTGTTACTTGGTGTCCGTGTGTGTCTATGTTACTCGGTGTCAGTGTATGTCTTTGTTACTTGGTGTCAGTGTATGTCTCTGTTACTTGGTGTAAGTGTGTGTCTGTGTTGCTGGGTATCAGTGTATGTCTTTGTTACTTGGTGTCATTGTCTGTCTTTGTTACTTGGTGTAAGTGTGTGTCTGTGTTACCGGGTATCAGTGCATGTCTTTGTTACTTGGTGTCAGTGTATGTCTGTGTTACGTGGTGTAATTGTGTGTCTGTGTTACTGGGTATCAGTGTATGTCTTTGTTACTTGGTGTCAGTGTATGTCTTTGTTAGTTGGTGTAAGTGTATGTCTTTGTTACTTGGTGTCAGTGTATGTCTTTGTTACTTGGTGTAAGTGTGTGTCTGTGTTACTGAGTATCAGTGTATGTCTTTGTTACTTGGTGTAAGTGTGTGTCTGTGTCACAGAGTATCAGTGTATGTCTTTGTTACTTGGTATCAGTGTATGTCTTTGTTACATGGTGTCAGTGTATGTCTTTGTTACTTGGTGTAAGCGTGTGTCTGTGTTACTGGGTGTCAGTGTATATTTTTGTTAATGGGTGTCATTGTATGTCTTTGTTACTTGGTGTCCGTGTGTGCCTTTGTTACTTGGTGTCAGTGTATGTCTTTGTTACTTGGTGTAAGTGTGTGTCTGTGTAACTGAGTATCAGTGTATGTCTTTGTTACTTGGTGTAAGTGTGTGTCTGTGTTACTGGGTATCAGTGTATGTCTTTGTTACTTGATGTCAGTGTATGTCTTTTTTACTTGGTGTAAGTGTCTGTCTGTGTTACTGGGTATCAGTGTATGTCTTTGTTACTTGGTGTCAGAGTGTGCCTTTGCTACTTGGTGTCATTGCACGTCTTTGTTACTTGGTGTCAGTGTATGTCTGTGTACTTGGTGTAAGTGTGTGTCTTTGTTACTTGGTGTCTTTGTCTGTCTTTGTTACTTGGTGTAAGTGTGTGTCTGTGTTACTGGGTATCAGTGTATGTATTTGTTACTTGTTGTCAGTGTATGTCTTTGTTACTTGGTGTCAGTGTATGTCTGTGTTACTTGGTGCAATTGTGTGTCTGTGTTACTGGGTATCAGTGTATGTCGTTGTTACTTGGCGTCTGTGTATGTCTTTGTTACTTGGTGTCAGTGTGTGTCTTTGTTACTTCGTGTCAGTGTGTGTCTTTGTTACTAGGTGTCAGTGTTTGTCTTTGTTACTGGGTGTCAGTGTATGTCTTTGTGACTTGGTGTTAGTGTGTGTCTGTGGTACTGGGTATCAGTGTCTGTCTTTGTTACTTAGAGTAAGTGTGTATCTGTGTTACTGGGTATCAGTGTATGTCTTTGTTACTTGGTGTCAGTGCATGTCTGTGTACTTGGTGTAAGTGTGTGTCTTTGTTACTTTATGTCAGTGTATGTCTGTGTTACTTGGTGTAAGTGTATGTCTTTGTTACTTGGTGTCCTTGTCTGTCTTTGTTACTTCGTGTAAGTGTATGTCTTTGTTACTTGGTGTCAGTGTATGTCTGTGTTACTTGGTGTAATTGTGTGTCTGTGTTACTGGGTATCAGTGTATGTCTTTGTTACTTGGTGTCAGTGTATGTCTTTGTGACTTGGTGTAAGTGTATGTCTTTGTTACTTGGTGTCAGTGTATGTCTTTGTTACTTGGTGTAAGTGTGTGTCTGTGTTACTGAGTATCAGTGTATGTCTTTGTTCCATGGTGTAAGTGTGTGTCTGTGTGACTGGGTATCAGTGTATGTCTTTGTTACTTGGTGTCAGTGTATGTCTTTGTTACTTGGTGTAAGTGTGTGTTTGTATTACTGAGTATCAGTGTATGTCTTTGTTCCATGGTGTAAGTGTGTGTCTGTGGAACTCGGTATCAGTGTATGTCTTTGTAACTTGCTGTCAGTGTATGTCTTTGTTACTTGATGTCAGTGTATGTCTTTGTTACTGGGTGTCATTGTATGTTTTTGTTAATGGGTGTCAGTGTATGTCTTTGTTACTTGGTATCCGTGTGTCTGTGTTACTGGTTGTCAGTGTATGTCTTTGTTACTGTGTGTCAGTGTATGCCTTTGTTCCTTGGTATCCGTGTGTGTCTGTGTAACTGAGTATCAGTGTATGTCTTTGTTACTTGGTGTAAGTGTATGTCTCTGTTACTTGGTGTACGTGTGTGTCTGTGTTACTGTGTATCAGTGTATGTCTTTGTTAGTTGGTGTCATTGTCTGTCTTTGTTACTTTGTGTAAGTGTGTGTCTGTGTTACTGGGTATAAATGTATGTCTTTGTTACTTGGTGTCAATGTATGTCTTTGTTACTTGGTGTCAGTGTATGTCTGTGTTACTTGGTGTAAGTGTGTGTCTGTGTTACTGTGTATCAGTTTATGTCTTTGTTACTTGGTGTCAGTGTATGTCTTTGTTACTTGGTGTAAGTGTATGTCTTTGTTACTTGGTGTCAGTGTATGTCTGTGTTACTTGGTGTAAGTGTATGTCTTTGTTACTTGGTGTCAGTGGATGTCTTTGTTCCTTGGTGTAAGTGTATGTCTTTGTTACTTGGTGTCAGTGTATGTCTTTGTTACTTGGTGTAAGTGTATGTCTTTGCTACTTGGTATCAGTGTCTGTCTTTGTTACTTGGTGTAAGTGTATGTCTTTGTTACTTTGTGTCAGTGTATGTCCTTGTTACTTGGTGGAAGTGTATGTCTTTGTTACTTGGTGTAAGTGTGTGCCTGTGTTGCTAGGTATCAATGTATGTCTTTGTTACTTGGTGTAAGTGTGTGTCCGTGTTACTGGGTATCAGTGTCTGTCTTTGTTTCTTGGTGTCTGTGTATGTCTTTGTTACTTGGTGTAAGTGTGTGTCTTTGTTACTTGGTGTCAGTGTGTGTCTTTGTTACTGGGTGTCAGTGTTTGTCTTTGTTACTTGTTGTCAGTGTATGTCTTTGTGACTTGGTGTTAGTGTCTGTCTGTGTTACTGGGTATCAGTGTCTGTCTTTGTTACTTGGTGTAATTGTGTGTCTGTGTTACTGGGTATCAGTGTATGTCTTTGTTACTTGGTGTCAGTGTATGTCTGTGTACTTGATGGATGTGTGTGTCTTTGTTACTTGGTGTCAGTGTATGTCTTTGTTACTTGGTGTAAGTGTATGTCTTTGTTTCTTGTTGTCAGTGCATATCTTTGTTACTTGGTGTAAGTGTATGCCTTTGTTACTGGGTGTCAGTGTTTGTCTTAGTTACTTGGTGTCAGTGTATGTATGCGTACTTGGTGTAAATGTGTGCCTTTGTGACTTGGTGTCAGAGTATGTTTGTGTTACTTGGTGTAAGTGTATGTCTTTGTTACTTGGTGTCAGTGTATGTTTTTGTTGCTTGGTGTAAGTGTATGTCTTTGTTACTTATTGTCAGTGCATGTCTTTGTTACTTGGTGTAAGTGTATGTCTCTGTTACTTGGTGTACGTGTGTGTCTGTGTTGCTGGGAATCAGTGTATGTCTTTGTTAGTTGGTGTCATTGTCTGTCTTTGTTACTTGGTGTAAGTGTGTGTCTGTGTTACTGGGTATCAGTGTCTGTCTTTGTTACTTGGTGTAATTGTGTGTCTGTGTTACTGGGTATCAGTGTATGTCTTTGTTACTTGGTGTCAGTGTATGTCTGTGTACTTGATGGATGTGTGTGTCTTTGTTACTTGGTGTCAGTGTATGTCTTTGTTACTTGGTGTAAGTGTATGTCTTTGTTTCTTGTTGTCAGTGCATATCTTTGTTACTTGGTGTAAGTGTATGCCTTTGTTACTGGGTATCAGTTTCTGTCTTTGTTACTTGGTGTAAATGTGTGTCTGTGTTACTGGGTGTCAGTGTTTGTCTTAGTTACTTGGTGTCAGTGTATGTATGCGTACTTGGTGTAAATGTGTGCCTTTGTGACTTGGTGTCAGAGTATGTTTGTGTTACTTGGTGTAAGTGTATGTCTTTGTTACTTGGTGTCAGTGTATGTTTTTGTTGCTTGGTGTAAGTGTATGTCTTTGTTACTTATTGTCAGTGCATGTCTTTGTTACTTGGTGTAAGTGTATGTCTCTGTTACTTGGTGTACGTGTGTGTCTGTGTTGCTGGGAATCAGTGTATGTCTTTGTTAGTTGGTGTCATTGTCTGTCTTTGTTACTTGGTGTAAGTGTGTGTCTGTGTTACTGGGTATCAGTGTATGTCTTTGTTACTTGGTGTCAGTGTATGTCTGTGTTACTTGGTGTAATTGTGTGTCTGTTTAACTGGGTATCAGTGTATGTCTTTGTTACTTGGTGTCAGTGTATGTCTTTTTTACTTGGTGTAAGTGTATATCATTGTTACTAGGTGTCAGTGTATGTCTTTGTTACTTGGTGTAAGTGTGTGTCTGTGTTACTGAGTATCAGTGTATGTCTTTGTTACTTGGTGTAAGTGTGTGTCTGTGTCACTGGGTATCAGTGTATGTCTTTGTTACTTGGTGTCAGTGTATGTCTTTGTTACTTGGTGTCAGTGTATGTCTTTGTTACTTGGTGTAAGCGTGTGTCTGTGTTACTGGGTGTCAGTTTATTTTTTTGTTACTAGGTGTCAGTGTATGTCTTTGTTACTTGGTGTAAGTGTGTGTCTGTGTTACTGAGTATCAGTGTATGTCTTTGTTACTTGGTGTAAGTGTGTGTCTGTGTCACTGGGTATCAGTGTATGTCTTTGTTACTTGGTGTCAGTGTATGTCTTTGTTACTTGGTGTCAGTGTATGTCTTTGTTACTTGGTGTAAGCGTGTGTCTGTGTTACTGGGTGTCAGTTTATGTTTTTGTTAATGGGTGTCAGTGTATGTCTTTGTTACTTGGTGTAAGTGTGTGTCTGTGTTACTGGGTATCAGTGTATGTCTTTCTTAATTGGTGTCAGTGTATGTCTTTGATACTGCATGTCAGTGTATGTTTTTGTTAATGGGTGTCAGTATATGTCTTTGTTACTTGGTGTCCGTGTGTGTCTATGTTACTCGGTGTCAGTGTATGTCTTTGTTACTGGGTGTCAGTGTATGTCTTAGTTACTTGGTGTCAGTGTATGTCTGCGTACTTGGTGTAAGTGTGTGCCTTTGTGATTTGGTGTCAGTGTAGCTTTGTGTTACTTGGTGTAAGTGTATGTCTTTGTTACTTGGTGTCAGTGTATGTTTTTGTTACTTGGTGTAAGTGTATGTCTTTGTTACTTGGTGTCAGTGCATGTCTTTGTTACTTGGTGTAAGTGTATGTCTTTGTTACTTGCTGTCAGTGTATGTCTCTGTTACTTGGTGTAAGTGTGTGTCTGTGTTACTGAGTATCAGTGTATGTCTTTGTTACTTGGTGTAAGTGTGTGTCTGTGTCACAGAGTATCAGTGTATGTCTTTGTTACTTGGTATCAGTGTATGTCTTTGTTACATGGTGTCAGTGTATGTCTTTGTTACTTGGTGTAAGCGTGTGTCTGTGTTACTGGGTGTCAGTGTATATTTGTGTTAATGGGTGTCATTGTATGTCTTTGTTACTTGGTGTCCGTGTGTGCCTTTGTTACTTGGTGTCAGTGTATGTCTTTGTTACTTGGTGTAAGTGTGTGTCTGTGTAACTGAGTATCAGTGTATGTCTTTGTTACTTGGTGTAAGTGTGTGTCTGTGTTACTGGGTATCAGTGTATGTCTTTGTTACTTGATGTCAGTGTATGTCTTTTTTACTTGGTGTAAGTGTCTGTCTGTGTTACTGGGTATCAGTGTATGTCTTTGTTACTTGATGTCAGTGTATGTCTTTGTTACTGGGTGTCATTGTATGTTTTTGTTAATGGGTGTCAGTGTATGTCTTTGTTACTTGGTATCCGTGTGTCTGTGTTACTGGTTGTCAGTGTATGTCTTTGTTACTGTGTGTCAGTGTATGCCTTTGTTCCTTGGTATCCGTGTGTGCCTTTGTTACTTGGTGTCAGTGTATGTCTTTGTTACTGGGTGTCATTGTATGTTTTTGTTAATGGGTGTCAGTGTATGTCTTTGTTACTTGGTATCCGTGTGTCTGTGTTACTGGTTGTCAGTGTATGTCTTTGTTACTGTGTGTCAGTGTATGTCTTTGTTACTTGGTGTAAGGGTGTGTTTGTATTACTGAGTATCAGTGCATGTCTTTGTTCCATGGTGTAAGTGTGTGTCTGTGGGACTCGGTATCAGTGTATATCTTTGTAACTTGCTGTCAGTGTATGTCTTTGTTACTTGATGTCAGTGTATGTCTTTGTTACTGGGTGTCATTGTATGTTTTTGTTAATGGGTGTCAGTGTATTTCTTTGTTACTTGGTATCCGTGTGTGTCTGTGTAACTGAGTATCAGTGTATGTCTTTGTTCCATGGTGTAAGTGTGTGTCTGTGTGACTGGGTATCAGTGTATGTCTTTGTTACTTGCTGTCAGTGTATGACTTTGTTACTTGATGTCAGTGTATGTCTTTGTTACTTGGTGTCAGTGTGTGTTTGATTTACTGGGCATCAGTGTATGTCTTTGTGACTTGGTATCAGTGCATGTCTTTGTGACTTGGTGTCAGTGTATGTCTTTTTTACTGGGTGTAATTGGATGTCAAAATACTTGGTGTAAGTGTATGTCTTTGTTACTTGGTGTAATTGTCTGTCTTTGTTACTTGGTGTCAGTGTATGTCTGTGTTACTAGGTGTAAGTGTGTGTCTTTGTTACTGGGCATCAGTGTATGTCTTTGTGACTTGGTATTAGTGTATGTCTTTGAGACTTGGTGTCAGTGTATGTCTTTTTTACTGGGTGTCAGTGTTTCTCTCTGTTACTGGGTGTCAGTGTGTGTTTGTTTGTGTTACTGGGTGTCAGTGTGTGTCTGTGACACTAGGTGTCAGTATGTAGTTTAGTTTAGAGATACAGCACTTAAACAGGCCCTTCGGCCCACCGAGTCTGTGCCGACCATCAACAACCCATTTATCCTAATCCTACACTAATCCCGTATTCCTATCACATCCCCACCTATCCCTATATATTTCCCTGCCACGTACCTATACTAGGGGCAATTTATGATGGCCAATTAACCTATCAACCTGCAAGTCTTTGGCATGTGGGAGGAAACCGGAGCACCGGGAGGAAACCCACGCAGACACAGGGAGAACTTGCAAACTCCGCACAGGCAGGACCCAGAATCGAACCCGGTTCCCTGGAGCTGTGATGCTGCGGTGCTAACCACTGCGCCAATGTGCCCAACCCCCAGTGTGTGCCTGTTTTACTGGGTATCAGTGTAAGTCTCTGTTACTTGGTGTCAGTGCATGTCTGTGTTACTTGGTGTAAGTGTGTGTCTGTGTTACTGGGTGTCAGTGTGTGTCTGTGTTACTTGGTGTAAGCCTGTGTCTTTGTTACTTGGTGTCCGTGTGTGTCTGTGTTACCTGGTATCAGTGTATGTCTTTGTTACTTGGTGTCAGTGGATGTCAAAATACTTGGTGTAAGTGGATGTCTTTGTTACTTGGTGTAATTGTCTGTCTTTGTTACTTGGTGTCAGTGTATGTCTGTGTTACTTGGTGTAAGTGTGTGTCTTTGTTACCTGGTGTAAGTGCATGTCTTTGTGACTTGGTGTAAGTGTGTGTCTGTGTTACTGGGTATCAGTGCTTGTCTTTGTTACATGGTGTCATTGTATGTCTGTGTTACTTGGTGTAAGTGTGTGTCTGTGTTACTGGGTATCAGTTTATGTCTTTGTTACTTGGTGTAATTGTCTGTCTTTGTTACTTGGTGTCAGTGTATGTCTGTGTTACTTGGTGTAAGTGTGTGTCTGTGTTACTGGGTATCAGTGTATGTCTTTGTGACTTGGTATCAGTGTATGTCTTTGTGACTTGGTGTCAGTGTATGTCTTTGTTACTGTGTATCAGTGTTTCTCCGTGTTCCTGGGTGTCAGTGTGTGTTTGTTTGTGTTACTGGGTGTCAGTGTTTGTCTGTGACACTAGGTGTCAGTATTTAGTTTAGTTTGGAGATACAGCACTTAAATAGGCCCTTCGGCCCACTGAGTCTGTGCCGACCATCAACCACCCATTTATACTAATCCTACACTGATCCCGTATTCCTATCACATCCCCACCTATCCCTATATATTTCCCGACCACGTACCTATACTAGGGGCAATTTATGATGGCCAATTAACCTATCAACCTGCAAGTCTTTGGCATGTGGGAGGAAACCGGAGCACCGGGAGGAAACCCACGCAGACACAGGGAGAACTTGCAAACTCTGCACAGGCAGGACCCAGAATCGAACCCGGTTCCCTGGAGCTGTGAGGCTGCGGTGCTAACCACTGCGCCAATGTGCCCACCCCCCCCAGTGTGTGCCTGTGTTACTGGGTATCAGTGTATGTCTCTGTTACTTGGTGTCAGTGTATGTCTGTGTTACTTGGTGTAAGTGTGTGTCTGTGTTACTGGGTGTCAGTGTGTGTCTGTGTTACTTGGTGTAAGTCTGTGTCTTTGTTAGTTGGTGTCCGTGTGTGTCTGTGTTACCTGGTATCAGTGTATGTCTTTGTTACTTGGTGTCAGTGGATGTCAAAATACTTGCTGTAAGTGGATGTCTTTGTTACTTGGTGTAATTGTCTGTCTTTGTTACTTGGTGTCAGTGTATGTCTGTGTTACTTGGTGTAAGTGTGTGTCTTTGTTACTTGGTGTCAGTGTGTGTCTGTGTGACTTGGTGTAAGTGTGTGTCTTTGTTACTTGTTGTAATTGTCTGTCTTTGTTACTAGGTGTAAGTGTGTGTCTGTGTTACTTGGTGTAAGTGTGTGTCTGTGTTCCTGGGTATCAGTGTATGTCTTTGTTACTTGGTGTCAGTGCTTGTCTGTGTTACTTGGTGTAAGTGTGTGTCTGTGTTACTGGGTATCAGTGCATGTTTTTGTTACTTGGTGTCAGTGCTTGTCTGTGTTACTTGGTGTAAGTGTGTGTCTGTGTTACTGGGTATCAGTGCATGTCTTTGTTACTTGGTGTCAGTGTGTGTCTGATTTACTGGGCATCAGTGTATGTCTTTGTGACTTGGTATCAGTGCATGTCTTTGTGACTTGGTGTCAGTGTATGTCTTTTTTACTGGGTGTAAGTGGATGTCAAAATACTTGGTGTAATTGTCTGTCTTTGTTACTTGGTGTCAGTGTACGTCTGTGTTACTAGGTGTAAGTGTGTGTCTTTGTTACTGGGCATCAGTGTATGTCTTTGTGACTTGGTATTAGTGTATGTCTTTGAGACTTGGTGTCAGTGTATGCCTTTTTTTCTGGGTATCAGTGTTTCTCTCTGTTACTGGGTGTCAGTGTGTGTTTGTTTGTGTTACTGGGTGTCAGTGTGTGTCTGTGACACTAGGTGTCAGTATGTAGTTTAGTTTAGAGATACAGCACTTAAACAGGCCCTTCGGCCCACCGAGTCTGTGCCGACCATCAACAACCCATTTATACTAATCCTACACTAATCCCGTATTCCTATCACATCCCCACCTATCCCTATATATTTCCCTACCACGTACCTATACTAGGGGCAATTTATAATGGCCAATTAACCTATCAAGCTGCAAGTCTTTGGCATGTGGGAGGAAACCGGAGCACCGGGAGGAAATCCACGCAGAAACAGGGAGAACTTGCAAACTCCGCACAGGCAGGACCCAGAATCGAACCCGGTTCCCTGGAGCTGTGAGGCTGCGGTGCTAACCACTGCGCCAATGTGCCCAACCCCCAGTGTGTGCCTGTGTTACTGGGTATCAGTGTAAAGCTCTGTTACTTGGTGTCAGTGCATGTCTGTGTTACTTGGTGTAAGTGTGTGTCTGTGTTACTGGGTGTCAGTGTGTGTCTGTGTTACTTGGTGTAAGCCTGTGTCTTTGTTACTTGGTGTCCGTGTGTGTCTGTGTTACCTGGTATCAGTGTATGTCTTTGTTACTTGGTGTCAGTGGATGTCAAAATACTTGGTGTAAGTGGATGTCTTTGTTACTTGGTGTAATTGTCACTTGGTGTCAGTGTATGTCTGTGTTACTTGGTGTAAGTGTGTGTCTTTGTTATCTGGTGTAAGTGCATGTCTTTGTGACTTGGTGTAAGTGTGTGTCTGTGTTACTGGGTATCAGTGCTTGTCTGTGTTACTGGGCATCAGTGTATGTCTTTGTGACTTGGTATCAGTGCATGTCTTTGTGACTTGGTGTCAGTGTATGTCTTATTTACTAGGTGTAAGTGTGTGTCTGCGTTACTGGGTGTCAGTGTGTGTTTGTTTGTGTTACTGGGTATCAGTGTATGTCTTTGTGACTTGGTGTCAGTGTATGTCTTTGTTACTGGGTGTCAGTGTGTGTCTGTGTTACTGGGCATCAGTGTACGTCTTTGTGACTTGGTGTCAGTGTATGTCTTTTTTACTGGGTGTCAGTGTGTCTCTGTGTTACTGGGTGTCAGTGTGTGTTTGTTTGTGTTACTGGGTATCAGTGTATGTCTTTGTGACTTGGTATCAGTGTATGTCTTTGTTACTGGGTGTCAGTGTGTGTCTGTGTTACTTGGTGTAAGTGTATGTCTTTGTTACTTGGTGTAATTGTCTGTCTTTGTTACTTGGTGTCAGTGTATGTCTGTGTTTCTTGGTGTAAGAGTGTGTCTTTGTTACTTGGTGTCAGTGTATGTCTGTGTTACCTGGTGTTAGTGTGTGTCTGTGTTACTGGGCATCAGTGTATGTCTTTGTGACTTGGTGTCAGTGTGTGTCTGTGTTACTTGGTGTAAGTGTGTGTCTGTGTTCCTGGGTATCAGTGTATGTCTTTGTTACTTGGTGTCAGTATATGTCTGTGTTACTTGGTGTAAGTGTGTGTCTGTGTTACTGGGTATCAGTGCATGAATTTGTTACTTGGTGTCAGTGTATGTCTGTGTTACTTGGTGTAAGTGTGTGTCTGTGTTACTGGGTGTCAGTGTGTGTCTGTGTTACTTGGTGTCCGTGTGTGTCTGCGTGACTTGGTGTAAGTGTGTGTCTTTGTTACTTGGAGTAATTGTATGTCATTGTTACTTGTTGTCAGTGTATGCCTGTGTTACTTGGTGTAAGTGTGTGTCTTTGTTACTTGGTGTAATTGTATGTCTTTGTTACTTGGTGTCAGTGTATGTCTGTGTTACTTGGTGTAACTGTATGTGTTTGTTACTTGGTGTCAGTGTATGTCTGTGTTACTTGGTGTAAGTGTGCGTCTGTGTTACTGGGTATCAGTGTCTGTCTTTGTTACATGGCGTCAGTGTATGTCTGTGTTGCTTGGTGTAAGTGTGTGTCTGTGTTACTGGGTATCAGTGTCTGTCTTTGTTACTTGGTGTAAGTGTGTGTCTGTGTTTCTGGGTATGAGTTTATGTCTTTGTTACTTGGTGTCAGTGTATGTCTGTGTTACTTGGTGTAAGTGTGTGCCTGTGTTACTGGGTGTCAGTGTGTTTCTGTGTTACTTGGTGTAAGTGTGTGTCTTTGTTACTTGGTGTCAGTGTGTGTCTGTGTGACTTGGTGTAAGTGTGTGTCTTTGTTACTTGTTGTAATTGTCTGTCTTTGTTACTAGGTGTAAGTGTGTGTCTGTGTTACTTGGTGTAAGTGTGTGTCTGTGTTCCTGGGTATCAGTGTATGTCTTTGTTACTTGGTGTCAGTGCTTGTCTGTGTTACTTGGTGTAAGTGTGTGTCTGTGTTACTGGGTATCAGTGCATGTTTTTGTTACTTGGTGTCAGTGCTTGTCTGTGTTACTTGGTGTAAGTGTGTGTCTGTGTTACTGGGTATCAGTGCATGTCTTTGTTACTTGGTGTCAGTGTGTGTCTGATTTACTGGGCATCAGTGTATGTCTTTGTGACTTGGTATCAGTGCATGTCTTTGTGACTTGGTGTCAGTGTATGTCTTTTTTACTGGGTGTAAGTGGATGTCAAAATACTTGGTGTAATTGTCTGTCTTTATTACTTGGTGTCAGTGTACGTCTGTGTTACTAGGTGTAAGTGTGTGTCTTTGTTACTGGGCATCAGTGTATGTCTTTGTGACTTGGTATTAGTGTATGTCTTTGAGACTTGGTGTCAGTGTATGCCTTTTTTTCTGGGTATCAGTGTTTCTCTCTGTTACTGGGTGTCAGTGTGTGTTTGTTTGTGTTACTGGGTGTCAGTGTGTGTCTGTGACACTAGGTGTCAGTATGTAGTTTAGTTTAGAGATACAGCACTTAAACAGGCCCTTCGGCCCACCGAGTCTGTGCCGACCATCAACAACCCATTTATACTAATCCTACACTAATCCCGTATTCCTATCACATCCCCACCTATCCCTATATATTTCCCTACCACGTACCTATACTAGGGGCAATTTATAATGGCCAATTAACCTATCAAGCTGCAAGTCTTTGGCATGTGGGAGGAAACCGGAGCACCGGGAGGAAATCCACGCAGAAACAGGGAGAACTTGCAAACTCCGCACAGGCAGGACCCAGAATCGAACCCGGTTCCCTGGAGCTGTGAGGCTGCGGTGCTAACCACTGCGCCAATGTGCCCAACCCCCAGTGTGTGCCTGTGTTACTGGGTATCAGTGTAAAGCTCTGTTACTTGGTGTCAGTGCATGTCTGTGTTACTTGGTGTAAGTGTGTGTCTGTGTTACTGGGTGTCAGTGTGTGTCTGTGTTACTTGGTGTAAGCCTGTGTCTTTGTTACTTGGTGTCCGTGTGTGTCTGTGTTACCTGGTATCAGTGTATGTCTTTGTTACTTGGTGTCAGTGGATGTCAAAATACTTGGTGTAAGTGGATGTCTTTGTTACTTGGTGTAATTGTCACTTGGTGTCAGTGTATGTCTGTGTTACTTGGTGTAAGTGTGTGTCTTTGTTATCTGGTGTAAGTGCATGTCTTTGTGACTTGGTGTAAGTGTGTGTCTGTGTTACTGGGTATCAGTGCTTGTCTGTGTTACTGGGCATC
This sequence comes from Heterodontus francisci, assembly GCF_036365525.1. Classification (NCBI taxonomy): domain Eukaryota; kingdom Metazoa; phylum Chordata; class Chondrichthyes; order Heterodontiformes; family Heterodontidae; genus Heterodontus; species Heterodontus francisci. The sequence goes on along the minus strand of NW_027140867.1, from coordinate 8,292,518 downwards.
AGTGTATGTCTTTGTGACTTGGTATCAGTGCATGTCTTTGTGACTTGGTGTCAGTGTATGTCTTATTTACTAGGTGTAAGTGTGTGTCTGCGTTACTGGGTGTCAGTGTGTGCTTGTTTGTGTTACTGGGTATCAGTGTATGTCTTTGTGACTTGGTGTCAGTGTATGTCTTTGTTACTGGGTGTCAGTGTGTGTCTGTGTTACTGGGCATCAGTGTACGTCTTTGTGACTTGGTGTCAGTGTATGTCTTTTTTACTGGGTGTCAGTGTGTCTCTGTGTTACTGGGTGTCAGTGTGTGTTTGTTTGTGTTACTGGGTATCAGTGTATGTCTTTGTGACTTGGTATCAGTGTATGTCTTTGTTACTGGGTGTCAGTGTGTGTCTGTGTTACTTGGTGTAAGTGTATGTCTTTGTTACTTGGTGTAATTGTCTGTCTTTGTTACTTGGTGTCAGTGTATGTCTGTGTTTCTTGGTGTAAGAGTGTGTCTTTGTTACTTGGTGTCAGTGTATGTCTGTGTTACCTGGTGTTAGTGTGTGTCTGTGTTACTGGGCATCAGTGTATGTCTTTGTGACTTGGTGTCAGTGTGTGTCTGTGTTACTTGGTGTAAGTGTGTGTCTGTGTTCCTGGGTATCAGTGTATGTCTTTGTTACTTGGTGTCAGTATATGTCTGTGTTACTTGGTGTAAATGTGTGTCTGTGTTACTGGGTATCAGTGCATGAATTTGTTACTTGGTGTCAGTGTATGTCTGTGTTACTTGGTGTAAGTGTGTGTCTGTGTTACTGGGTGTCAGTGTGTGTCTGTGTTACTTGGTGTCCGTGTGTGTCTGCGTGACTTGGTGTAAGTGTGTGTCTTTGTTACTTGGAGTAATTGTATGTCATTGTTACTTGTTGTCAGTGTATGCCTGTGTTACTTGGTGTAAGTGTGTGTCTTTGTTACTTGGTGTAATTGTATGTCTTTGTTACTTGGTGTCAGTGTATGTCTGTGTTACTTGGTGTAACTGTATGTGTTTGTTACTTGGTGTCAGTGTATGTCTGTGTTACTTGGTGTAAGTGTGCGTCTGTGTTACTGGGTATCAGTGTCTGTCTTTGTTACATGGCGTCAGTGTATGTCTGTGTTGCTTGGTGTAAGTGTGTGTCTGTGTTACTGGGTATCAGTGTCTGTCTTTGTTACTTGGTGTAAGTGTGTGTCTGTGTTACTGGGTATGAGTTTATGTCTTTGTTACTTGGTGTCAGTGTATGTCTGTGTTACTTGGTGTAAGTGTGTGCCTGTGTTACTGGGTGTCAGTGTGTGTCTGTGTTACTTGGTGTAAGTGTGTGTCTTTGTTACTTGGTGTCAGTGTGTGTCTGTGTGACTTGGTGTAAGTGTGTGTCTTTGTTACTTGTTGTAATTGTCTGTCCTTGTTACTAGGTGTAAGTGTGTGTCTGTGTTACTTGGTGTAAGTGTGTGTCTGTGTTCCTGGGTATCAGTGTATGTCTTTGTTACTTGGTGTCAGTGCTTGTCTGTGTTACTTGGTGTAAGTGTGTGTCTGTGTTACTGGGTATCAGTGCATGTTTTTGTTACTTGGTGTCAGTGTATGTCTGTGTTGCTTGGTGTAAATGTGTGTCTGTGTTACTGGGTATCAGTGTCTGTCTTAGTTACTTGGTGTAAGTGTGTCTTTGTTACTTGGTGTAAGTGTGTGTCTTTGTTACTTGGTGTAATTGTATGTCTTTGTTACTTTGTGTAAGTGTATGTCTGTGTTACTTGGTGTAAGTGGATGTCTTTGTTACTTGGTGTCAGTGTATGTCTGTGTTACTAGGTGTAAGTGTGTGTCTGTGTTACTGGGTATCAGTGTATGACTTTGTTACTTGGTGTCAGTGTATGTCTGTGCTGCTTGGTGTAAGTGTGTGTCTGTTGTACTGGGTATCAGTGTCTGTCTTTGTTACTTGGTGTAAGTGTGTGTCTGTGTTGCTGGGAATCAGTGTATGTCTTTGTTACTTGTTGTCATTGTATGTCTGTGTTACTTGGTGTAAGATTGTGTCTTTGTTACTTGGTGTCAGTGTGTGTCTGTGTTCCTGGGTATCAGTGTATGTCTTTGTTACTTGGTGTCAGTGCATGTCTGTGTTACTTGGTGTAAGTGTGTGTCTGTGTTACTGGGTATCAGTGCATGTTTTTGTTACTTGGTGTCAGTGTATGTCTGTGTTGCTTGGTGTAAGTGTTTGTCTGTGTTACTGGGTATCAGTGTCTGTCTTAGTTACTTGGTGTAAGTGTGTGTCTTTGTTACTTGGTGTAAGTGTTTGTCTTTGTTACTTGGTGTAATTGTATGTCTTTGTTACTTGGTGTAAGTGTATGTCTGTGTTACTTGGTGTAAGTGTATGTCTTTGTTACTTGGTGTCAGTGTATGTCTGTGTTACTAGGTGTAAGTGTGTGTCTGTGTTACTGGGTATCAGTGTATGTCTTTGTTACTTGGTGTCAGTGTATGTCTGTGCTGCTTGGTGTAAGTGTGTGTCTGTGTTACTGGGTATCAGTGTCTGTCTTTGTTACTTGGTGTAAGTGTGTGTCTGTGTTGCTGGGAATCAGTGTATGTCTTTGTTACTTGTTGTCAGTGTATGTCTGTGTTACTTGGTGTAAGTGTGTGTCTGTGTTCCTGGGTATCAGTGTATGTCTTTGTTACTTGGTGTCAGTATATGTCTGTGTTACTTGGTGTAAGTGTGTGTCTGTGTTACTGGGTATCAGTGCATGTCTTTGTTACTTGTTGTCATTGTATGTCTGTGTTACTTGGTGTAAGATTGTGTCTTTGTTACTTGGTGTCAGTGTGTGTCTGTGTTCCTGGGTATCAGTGTATGTCTTTGTTACTTGGTGTCAGTGCATGTCTGTGTTACTTGGTGTAAGTGTGTGTCTGTGTTACTGGGTATCAGTGCATGTTTTTGTTACTTGGTGTCAGTGTATGTCTGTGTTGCTTGGTGTAAGTGTTTGTCTGTGTTACTGGGTATCAGTGTCTGTCTTAGTTACTTGGTGTAAGTGTGTGTCTTTGTTACTTGGTGTAAGTGTGTGTCTTTGTTACTTGGTGTAATTGTATGTCTTTGTTACTTGGTGTAAGTGTATGTCTGTGTTACTTGGTGTAAGTGTATGTCTTTGTTACTTGGTGTCAGTGTATGTCTGTGTTACTAGGTGTAAGTGTGTGTCTGTGTTACTGCGTATCAGTGTATGTCTTTGTTACTTGGTGTCAGTGTATGTCTGTGCTGCTTGGTGTAAGTGTGTGTCTGTGTTACTGGGTATCAGTGTCTGTCTTTGTTACTTGGTGTAAGTGTGTGTCTGTGTTGCTGGGAATCAGTGTATGTCTTTGTTACTTGTTGTCAGTGTATGTCTGTGTTACTTGGTGTAAGTGTGTGTCTGTGTTCCTGGGTATCAGTGTATGTCTTTGTTACTTGGTGTCAGTATATGTCTGTGTTACTTGGTGTAAGTGTGTGTCTGTGTTACTGGGTATCAGTGCATGTCTTTGTTACTTGGTGTCAGTGTATGTCTGTGTTACGTGGTGTAAGTGTGTGTCTGTGTTACTGGGTGTCAGTGTGTGTCTGTGTTACTTGGTTTCCGTGTGTGTCTGTGTGACTTGGTGTAAGTGTGTGTCTGTGTTACTTGGTGTAATTGTATGTCTTTGTTACTTGGTGTCACTGTATGTCTGTGTTACTTGGTGTAAGTTTGTGTCTTTGTTACTTGGTGTAATTGTATGTCTTTGTTACTTGGTGTCAGTGTATGTCTGTGTTACTTGGTGTAAGTGTATGTCTTTGTTACTTGGTGTCAGTGTATGTCTGTGTTACTTGGTGTAAGTGTGTGTCTGTGTTACTGGGTATCAGTGTCTGTCTTTGTTACTTGGTGTAAGTGTGTGTCTGTGTTACTGGGTATCAGTGTATGTCTTTGTTACTTGGTGTCAGTGTATGTCTGTGTTACTTGGTGTTAGTGTATGTCTTTGTTACTTGGTGTAAGTGTGTGTCTGTGTTACTTGTTGTAAGTGTGTATCTGCGTTCCTGGGTATCATTGTATGTCTTTGTTACTTGGTGTCAGTATATGTCTGTGTTACTTGGTGTAAGTGTGTGTCTGTGTTACTGGGTATCAGTGCATGTCTTTGTTACTTGGTGTCAGTGTATGTCTGTGTTACTTGGTGTAAGTGTGTGTCTGTGTTACTGGGTGACAGTGTGTGTCTGTGTTACTTGATGTGTGTGTGTCTGTGTGACTTGGTGTAAGTGTGTGTCTGTGTTACTTGGTGTAATTGTATGTCTTTGTTACTTGGTGTCAGTGTATGTCTGTGTTACTTGGAGTAAGTGTGTGTCTTTGTTACTTGGTGTAATTGTATGTCTTTGTTACTTGGTGTCAGTGTATATCTGTGTTACTTTGTGTAAGTGTATGTCTTGTTACTTGGTGTCTGTGTATGTCTGTGTTACTTGGTGTAAGTGTGTGTCTGTGTTACTGGGTATCAGTGTATGTCTTTGTTACTTGGTGTCAGTGTATGTCTGTGTTGCTTGTTGTAAGTGTGTGTCTGTGTTACCGGGTATCAGTGTCTGTCTTTGTTACTTGGTGTAAGTGTGTGTCTGTGTTACTGGGTATCAGTGTATGTCTTTTTTACTTGGTGTCAGTGCATGTCTGTGTTACTTGGTGTAATTGTGTGTCTGTGTTACTGGGTGTCAATGTGTGTCTGTGTTACTGGGTCTCAGTGTGTGTCTTTGTTACTTGGTGTCGGTGTGTGTCTGTGTGACTTGGTGTAAATGTGTGTCTGTGTTACTTTGTGTAATTGTATGTCTTTGTTACTTGGTGTCACTGTATGTCTTTGTTACTTGGTGTCAGTGTATGTCTGTGTTACTTGGTGTAAGTGTATGTCTTTGTTACTTGGTGTAAGTGTGTGTCTGTGTTACTTGGTATCAGTGAATGTCTTTGCTGCTTGGTGTCAGTGTATGTCTGTGTTACTTGGTGTAATTGTGTGTCTGTGCTAATGGGTATCAGTGTATGTCTTTGTTACTTGGTGTCAGCGTATGTCAGTGTTGCTTGGTGTAAGTGTGTGTCTGTGTTACTGGGTTTCAGTGTCTGTCTTTGTTACTTGGTGTAAGTGTGTGTCTGTGTTACTGGGTATCAGTGTATGTCTTTCTTACTTGGTGTCAGTGTATGTCTGTGTTACTTGGTGTAAGTGTGTGTCTGTGTTACTGGGTGTCAGTGTGTGTCTGTGTTACTTGGTGTAAGTCTGTGTCTTTGTTACTTGGTGTCCGTGTGTGTCTGTGTTACCTGGTATCAGTGTATGTCTTTGTTACTTGGTGTCAGTGGATGTCAAAATACTTGGTGTCAGTGGATGTCTTTGATACTTGGTGTAATTGTCTGTCTTTGTTACTTGGTGTCAGTGTATGTCTGTGTTACTTGGTGTAAGTGTGTGTCTTTGTTACCTGGTGTAAGTGTATGTCTTTGTTACTTGGTGTCAGTGTATGTCTTTGTTACTTGGTGTCAGTGTGTGTCTGTGTTACTGGGCATCAGTGTATGTCTTTGTGACTTGGTATCAGTGCATGTCTTTGTGACTTGGTGTCAGTGTATGTCTTATTTACTAGGTGTAAGTGTGTGTCTGCGTTACTGGGTATCAGTGTATGTCTTTGTTACTTGGTGTCAGTGGATGTCAAAATACTTGGTGTAAGTGTATGTCTTTGTTACTTGGTGTAATTGTCTGTCTTTGTTACTTGGTGTCAGCATGTGTCTTTGTTACTTGGTGTGAGTGCATGTCTTTGTTACTTGGTGTCAGTGTATGTCTTTGTTACTTGGTGTCAGTGTCTGTCTGTGTTACTGGGTGTACGTGTGTGTCTGCGTTACTTGGTGTCAGTGTATGTCTGTGTTACTTGGTGCAAGTGTGTGTCTTTGTCAATGGGCATCAGTGTATGTCTTTGTGACTTGGTATCAGTGTATGTCTTTGTGACTTGGTGTCAGTGTATGTCTTCTTTACAGGGTGTCAGTGTGTGTCTGTGTTACTTGGTGTCAGTGTATGTCTTTGTTACTGTGTATCAGTGTTTCTCTGTGTTACTGGGTGTCAGTGTGTGTTTGTTTGTGGTACTCGGTATCAGTGTGTGTCTGTGACACTAGGTGTCAGTATATAGTTTAGTTTCGAGAAACAGCACTTCAACAGGCCCTTCGGCCCACCGAGTCTGTGCCGACCATCAACCACCCATTTACACTAATCCTACACTAATCCCATATTCCTTTCAAATCCCCACCTATCCCTATATATTTCCCTACCACCTACCTATACTTGGGGCAATTTATGCTGGCCAATTAACCTATCAACCTGCAAGTCTTTGGCATGTGGGAGGAAATCGGAGCACAGGGAGGAAACCCACGCAGACACAGGGAGAACTTGCAAACTCCGCACAGGCAGTACCCAGAATCTAACCCGAGTCCCTGGAGCTGTGAGGCTGCGGTGCTAACCACTGCGCCAATGTGCCCCCCCCTCCCCCCCCGCCAGTGTGTGCCTGTGTTACTGGGTATCAGTGTATGTCTTTGTTACTTGGTGTCAGTGGATGTCAAAATACTTGGGGTTAGTGGATGTCTTTGTTACTTGGTGTAATTGTCTGTCTTTGTCACTTGGTGTCAGTGTATGTCTGTGTTACTTGGTGTAAGTGTGTGTCTTTGTTATTGGGTATCAGTGTCTGTCTTTGTGACTTGGCATCAATGTATGTCTTTGTTACTTGGTGTCAGTGTATGTCTTTGTTACTGGGTGTCAGTGTGTGTCTGTGTTACTTGGTGTCAGTGTATGTCTTTGTTACTTGGTATCAGTGTATGTCTTTGTGACTTGGTGTCAGTGTATGTCTTCTTTACAGGGTGTCAGTGTGTGTCTGTGTTACTAGGTGTCAGTGTATGTCTTTGTTACTGTGTATCAGTTTTTCTCTGTGTTAATGGGTTTCAGTGTCTGGTTGTTTGTGTTACTGGCTGTCAGTGTGTGTCTGTGACACTAGGTGTCAGTATTTAGTTTAGTTTTGAGACACAGCACTCAAACAGGCCCTTCGGCCCACCGAGTCTGTGCCGACCATCAACCACCCATTTATACTAATCCTGCACTAATTCCGTATTCCTATCACATCCCCACCTATCCCTATATATTTCCCGACCACCTACAAATACTAGGGGCAATATATGATGGCCAATTAACCTATCAACCTGCAAGTCTTTGGCATGTGGGAGGAAAACGGAGCACCCGGAGGAAACCCACGCAGACACAGGGAGAACTTGCAAACTACGCACAGGCAGTACCCAGAATCGAACCCGGGTCCCTGGAGCTGTGAGGCTGCACTGCTAACCAATGCGCCAATGTGCCCCCCGCAGTGCGTGCCTTTGTAACTTGGTGTCAGTGTGTGTCTGTGTTACTGGGCATCAGTGTACGTCTTTGTGACTTGGTGTCAGTGTATGTCTTTTTTACTGGGTGTCAGTGTGTCTCTGTGTTACTGGGTGTCAGTGTGTGTTTGTTTGTGTTACTGGGTATCAGTGTATGTCTTTGTGACTTGGTATCAGTGTATGTCTTTGTTACTGGGTGTCAGTGTGTGTCTGTGTTACTGGGCATCAGTGTACGTCTTTGTGACTTGGTGTCAGTGTATGTCTTTTTTACTGGGTGTCAGTGTGTCTCTGTGTTACTGGGTGTCAGTGTGTGTTTGTTTGTGTTACTGGGTATCAGTGTATGTCTTTGTGACTTGGTATCAGTGTATGTCTTTGTTACTGGGTGTCAGTGTGTGTCTGTGTTACTTGGTGTAAGTGTATGTCTTTGTTACTTGGTGTAATTGTCTGTCTTTGTTACTTGGTGTCAGTGTATGTCTGTGTTTCTTGGTGTAAGAGTGTGTCTTTGTTACTTGGTGTCAGTGTATGTCTGTGTTACCTGGTGTTAGTGTGTGTCTGTGTTACTGGGCATCAGTGTATGTCTTTGTGACTTGGTGTCAGTGTGTGTCTGTGTTACTTGGTGTAAGTGTGTGTCTGTGTTCCTGGGTATCAGTGTATGTCTTTGTTACTTGGTGTCAGTATATGTCTGTGTTACTTGGTGTAAGTGTGTGTCTGTGTTACTGGGTATCAGTGCATGACTTTGTTACTTGGTGTCAGTGTATGTCTGTGTTACTTGGTGTAAGTGTGTGTCTGTGTTACTGGGTGTCAGTGTGTGTCTGTGTTACTTGCTTTCCGTGTGTGTCTGTGTGACTTGGTGTAAGTGTGTGTCTGTGTTACTTGGTGTAATTGTTAGTCTTTACTTGTTGTCAGTGTATGTCTGTGTTACTTGGTGTAAGTGTGTGTCTTTGTTACTTGGTGTAATTGTATGTCTTTGTTACTTGGTGTCAGTGTATGTCTGTGTTACTTGGTGTAACCTTATGTGTTTGTTACTTGGTGTCAGTGTATGTCTGTGTTACTTGGTGTAAGTGTGTGTCTGTGTTACTGGGTATCAGTGTCTGTCTTGGTTACATGGTGTCAGTGTATGTCTGTGTTGCTTGGTGTAAGTGTGTGTCTGTGTTACTGGGTATCAGTGTCTGTCTTTGTTACTTGGTGTAAGTGTGTGTCTGTGTTACTGGGTATCAGTTTATGTCTTTGTTACTTGGTGTCAGTGTATGTCTGTGTTACTTGGTGTAAGTGTGTGCCTGTGTTACTGGGTGTCAGTGTGTGTCTGTGTTACTTGGTGTAAGTGTGTGTCTTTGTTACTTGGTGTCAGTGTGTGTCTGTGTGACTTGGTGTAAGTGTGTGTCTTTGTTACTTGTTGTAATTGTCTGTCTTTGTTACTTGGTGTAAGTGTGTGTCTGTGTTACTTGGTGTAAATGTGTGTCTGTGTTCCTGGGTATCAGTGTATGTCTTTGTTACTTGGTGTCAGTGCTTGTCTGTGTTACTTGGTGTAAGTGTGTGTCTGTGTTACTGGGTATCAGTGCATGTTTTTGTTACTTGGTGTCAGTGTATGTCTGTGTTGCTTGGTGTAAGTGTGTGTCTGTGTTACTGGGTATCAGTGTCTGTCTTAGTTACTTGGTGTAAGTGTGTCTTTGTTACTTGGTGTAAGTGTGCGTCTTTGTTACTTGGTGTAATTGTATGTCTTTGTTACTTGGTGTAAGTGTATGTCTGTGTTACTTGGTGTAAGTGGATGTCTTTGTTACTTGGTGTCAGTGTATGTCTGTGTTACTAGGTGTAAGTGTGTGTCTGTGTTACTGGGTATCAGTGTATGACTTTGTTACTTGGTGTCAGTGTATGTCTGTGCTGCTTGGTGTAAGTGTGTGTCTGTGTTACTGGGTATCAGTGTCTGTCTATGTTACTTGGTGTAAGTGTGTGTCTGTCATGCTGGGAATCAGTGTATGTCTTTGTTACTTGTTGTCATTGTATTTCTGTGTTACTTGGTGTAAGATTGTGTCTTTGTTACTTGGTGTCAGTGTGTGTCTGTGTTCCTGGGTATCAGTGTATGTCTTTGTTACTTGGTGTCAGTGCATGTCTGTGTTACTTGGTGTAAGTGTGTGTCTGTGTTACTGGGTATCAGTGCATGTTTTTGTTACTTGGTGTCAGTGTATGTCTGTGTTGCTTGGTGTAAGTGTTTGTCTGTGTTACTGGGTATCAGTGTCTGTCTTAGTTACTTGGTGTAAGTGTGTGTCTTTGTTACTTGGTGTAAGTGTGTGTCTTTGTTACTTGGTGTAATTGTATGTCTTTGTTACTTGGTGTCAGTGTATGTCTGTGTTACTAGGTGTAAGTGTGTGTCTGTGTTACTGGGTATCAGTGTATGTCTTTGTTACTTGGTGTCAGTGTATGTCTGTGCTGCTTGGTGTAAGTGTGTGTCTGTGTTACTGGGTATCAGTGTCTGTCTTTGTTACTTGGTGTAAGTGTGTGTCTGTGTTGCTGGGAATCAGTGTATGTCTTTGTTACTTGTTGTCAGTGTATGTCTGTGTTACTTGGTGTAAGTGTGTGTCTGTGTTCCTGGGTATCAGTGTATGTCTTTGTTACTTGGTGTCAGTATATGTCTGTGTTACTTGGTGTAAGTGTGTGTCTGTGTTACTGGGTATCAGTGCATGTCTTTGTTACTTGGTGTCAGTGTATGTCTGTGTTACGTGGTGTAAGTGTGTGTCTGTGTTACTGTGTGTCAGTGTGTGTCTGTGTTACTTGGTTTCCGTGTGTGTCTGTGTGACTTGGTGTAAGTGTGTGTCTGTGTTACTTGGTGTAATTGTATGTCTTTGTTACTTGGTGTCAGTGTATGTCTGTGTTACTTGGTGTAAGTTTGTGTCTTTGTTACTTGGTGTAATTGTATGTCTTTGTTACTTGGTGTCAGTGTATGTCTGTGTTGCTTGGTGTAAGTGTATGTCTTTGTTACTTGGTGTCAGTGTATGTCTGTGTTACTTGGTGTAAGTGTGTGTCTGTGTTACTGGGTATCAGTGTATGTCTTTGGTACATGGTGTCAGTGTATGCCTGTGTTGCTTGGTGTAAGTGTGTGTCTGTGTTACTGGGTATCAGTGTCTGTCTTTGTTACTTGGTGTAAGTGTGTGTCTATGTTACTGGGTATCAGTGTATGTCTTTGTTACTTGGTGTCAGTGTATGTCTGTGTTACTTGGTGTTAGTGTATGTCTTTGTTACTTGGTGTAAGTGTGTGTCTGTGTTACTTGTTGTAAGTGTGTGTCTGTGTTCCTGGGTATCATTGTATGTCTTTGTTACTTGGTGTCAGTATATGTCTGTGTTACTTGGTGTAAGTGTGTGTCTGTGTTACTGGGTATCAGTGCATGTCTTTGTTACTTGGTGTCAGTGTATGTCTGTGTTACTTGGTGTAAGTGTGTGTCTGTGTTACTGGGTGACAGTGTGTGTCTGTGTTACTTGGTGTGATTGTGTCTGTGTGACTTGGTGTAAGTGTGTGTCTGTGTTACTTGGTGTAATTGTATGTCTTTGTTACTTGGTGTCAGTGTATGTCTGTGTTACTTGGTGTAAGTGTGCGTCTTTGTTACTTGGTGTAATTGTATGTCTTTGTTACTTGGTGTCAGTGTATATCTGTGTTACTTTGTGTAAGTGTATGTCTTGTTACTTGGTGTCAGTGTATGTCTGTGTTACTTGGTGTAAGTGTGTGTCTGTGTTACTGGGTATCAGTGTATGTCTTTGTTACTTGGTGTCAGTGTATGTCTGTGTTGCTTGTTGTAAGTGTGTGTCTGTGTTACCGGGTATCAGTGTCTGGCTTTGTTACTTGGTGTATGTGTGTGTCTGTGTTACTGGGTATCAGTGTATGTCTTTTTTACTTGGTGTCAGTGCATGTCTGTGTTACTTGGTGTAATTGTGTGTCTGTGTTACTGGGTGTCAATGTGTGTCTGTGTTACTTGGTGTAAGTGTGTGTCTTTGTTACTTGGTGTCGGTGTGTGTCTGCGTGACTTGGTGTAAATGTGTGTCTGTGTTACTTTGTGTAATTGTATGTCTTTGTTACTTGGTGTCAGTGTATGTCTTTGTTACTTGGTGTCAGTGTATGTCTGTGTTACTTGGTGTAAGTGTATGTCTTTGTTACTTGGTGTAAGTGTGTGTCTGTGTTCCTGGGTATCAGTGAATGTCTTTGCTGCTTGGTGTCAGTGTATGTCTGTGTTACTTGGTGTAATTGTGTGTCTGTGTTACTGGGTATCAGTGTATGTCTTTGTTACTTGGTGTCAGCGTATGTCAGTGTTGCTTGGTGTAAGTGTGTGTCTGTGTTACTGGGTATCAGTGTCTGTCTTTGTTACTTGGTGCAAGTGTGTGTCTGTGTTACTGGGTATCAGTGTATGTCTGTGTTACTGGGTGTCAGTGTATGTCTTTGTTACTTGGTGTAAGTGTGTGTCTGTGTTACTGGGTATCAGTGTCTGTCTTTGTTACTTGGTGTAAGTGTGTGTCTGTGTTACTGGGTATCAGTGTATGTCTTTCTTACTTGGTGTCAGTGTATGTCTGTGTTACTTGGTGTAAGTGTGTGTCTTTGATACTTGGTGAAAGTGTATGTATTTGTTACTTGGTGTAATTGTCTGTCTTTGATACTTGGTGTAACTGCATGTCTTTGTTACTTGGTGTCAGTGTTTGTCTTTTCTCCTTGGTGTCAGTGTATGTCTGTGTTATTGGTGTAAGTGTGTGTCTTTGTTACATGGTGTAATTGTATGTCTTTGTTACTTGGTGTCAGTGTATGTCTTTGTTACTTGGTGTCAGTGTGTGTCTGTGTTACTGGGTATCAGTGTATGTCTTTGTGACTTGGTATCAGTGTATGTCTTTGTTACTGCGTGTCAGTGTGTGTCTGTGTTACTGGGTATCAGTGTATGTCTTTGTGACTTGGTATCAGTGTATGTCTTTGTGACTTAGTGTCAGTGTTTGTCTGTGTTACTGGGTATCAGTGTATGTCTTTGTGACTTGGTATCAGTGTTTGTCTTTGTTACTGTGTATCAGTGTTTCTCTTTGTTACTGGGTGTCAGTGAGTGTTTGTTTGTGTTACTGGGTGTCAGTGTGTGTCTTTGTGACTTGGTGTCAGTGTATGTCTTTGTTACTTGGTGTCAGTGTGTGTCTATGTTACTGGGTATCAGTGTATGTCTTTGTTACTTGGTGTCAGTGTATGTCAAAATACTTGGTGTAAGTGTATGTCTTTGTTACTTGGTGTAATTGTCTGTCTTTGTTACTTGGTGTCAGTGTATGTCTGTGTTACTTGGTGTAAGTGTGTGTCTTTGTTACTTGGTGTCAGTGTATGTATTTGTTACTGGGTGTCAGTGTGTGTCTTTGTGACTTGGTGTCAGTGTATGTCTTTGTTACTTGGTGTCAGCGTATGTCAGTGTTGCTTGGTGTAAGTGTGTGTCTGTGTTACTGGGTATCAGTGTATGTCTTTGTTACTTGGTGTCAGCGTATGTCAGTGTTGCTTGGTGTAAGTGTGTGTCTGTGTTACTGGGTATCAGTGTCTGTCTTTGTTACTTGGTGCAAGTGTGTGTCTGTGTTACTGGGTATCAGTGTATGTCTGTGTTACTGGGTGTCAGTGTATGTCTTTGTTACTTGGTGTAAGTGTGTGTCTGTGTTACTGGGTATCAGTGTCTGTCTTTGTTACTTGGTGTAAGTGTGTGTCTGTGTTACTGGGTATCAGTGTATGTCTTTCTTACTTGGTGTCAGTGTATGTCTGTGTTACTTGGTGTAAGTGTGTGTCTTTGATACTTGGTGAAAGTGTATGTATTTGTTACTTGGTGTAATTGTCTGTCTTTGATACTTGGTGTAACTGCATGTCTTTGTTACTTGGTGTCAGTGTTTGTCTTTTCTCCTTGGTGTGAGTGTATGTCTGTGTTACTTGGTGTAAGTGTGTGTCTTTGTTACATGGTGTAATTGTATGTCTTTGTTACTTGGTGTCAGTGTATGTCTTTGTTACTTGGTGTCAGTGTGTGTCTGTGTTACTGGGTATCAGTGTATGTCTTTGTGACTTGGTATCAGTGTATGTCTTTGTTACTGCGTGTCAGTGTGTGTCTGTGTTACTGGGTATCAGTGTATGTCTTTGTGACTTGGTATCAGTGTATGTCTTTGTGACTTGGTGTCAGTGTTTGTCTGTGTTACTGGGTATCAGTGTATGTCTTTGTGACTTGGTATCAGTGTTTGTCTTTGTTACTGTGTATCAGTGTTTCTCTTTGTTACTGGGTGTCAGTGTGTGTTTGTTTGTGTTACTGGGTGTCAGTGTGTGTCTTTGTGACTTGGTGTCAGTGTATGTCTTTGTTACTTGGTGTCAGTGTGTGTCTATGTTACTGGGTATCAGTGTATGTCTTTGTTACTTGGTGTCAGTGTATTTCAAAATACTTGGTGTAAGTGTATGTCTTTGTTACTTGGTGTAATTGTCTGTCTTTGTTACTTGGTGTCAGTGTATGTCTGTGTTACTTGGTGTAAGTGTGTGTCTTTGTTACTTGGTGTCAGTGTATGTATTTGTTACTGGGTGTCAGTGTGTGTCTTTGTGACTTGGTGTCAGTGTATGTCTTTGTTACTTGGTGAAAGTGTGTGTCTGCGTTACTGGGTATCAGTGTATGTCTTTGTGACAAGGTATCAGTCTCTGTCTTTGTTACTGGGTGTCAGTGTGTGTCTGTGTTACTTGGTGTCAGTGTCTCAGTGTTTCTCTGTGTGACTGGGTGTCAGTGTGTGTTTGCTTGTGTTACTGGGTGTCAGTAACACCAGGTGTCAGTATTTAGTTTAGTTTAGAGATACAGCACTTAAACAGGCCTTTCTGCCCACCGAGTCTGTGCCGACCATCAACCACCCATTTATCCTAATCCTACACTAATCCCGTATTCCTATCACATCCCCACCTATCCCTATATATTTCCCTACCACCTACCTATACTAGGGGCAATTTATGATGGCCAATTAACATATTAACATGCAAGTCTTTGGCATGTGGGAGGAAAGCGGAGCACCGGGAGGAAACCCACGCAGACACAGGGAGAACTTGGTGTAAGTGTGTGTCTTTGTTACTTGGTGTAATTGTATGTCTTTGTTACTTGCTGTAAGTGTATGTCTGTGTTACTTGGTGTACGTGTATGTCTTTGTTACTTGGTGTCAGTGTATGTCTGTGTTACTAGGTGTAAGTGTGTGTCTGTGTTACTGGGTCTCAGTGTATGTCTTTGATACTTGGTGTCAGTGTATGTCTGTGCTGCTTGGTGTAAGTGTGTGTCTGTGTTACTGGGTAACAGTGTCTGTCTTTGTTACTTGGTGTAAGTGTGTGTCTGTGTTGCTGGGAATCAGTGTATGTCTTTGTTACTTGTTGTCAGTGTATGTCTGTGTTACTTGGTGTAAGATTGTGTCTTTGTTACTTGGTGTCAGTGTGTGTCTGTGTTCCTGGGTATCAGTGTATGTCTTTGTTACTTGGTGTCAGTGCATGTCTGTGTTACTTGGTGTAAGTGTGTGTCTGTGTTACTGGGTATCAGTGCATGTTTTTGTTACTTGGTGTCAGTGTATGTCTGTGTTGCTTGGTGCAAGTGTGTGTCTGTGTTACTGGGTATCAGTGTCTGTCTTAGTTACTTGGTGTAAGTGTGTGTCTTTGTTACTTGGTGTAAGTGTGTGTCTTTGTTACTTGGTGTAATTGTATGTCTTTGTTACTTGGTGTAAGTGTATGTCTGTGTTACTTGATGTAAGTGTATGTCTTTGTTACTTGGTGTCAGTGTGTGTCTGTGTTACTGGGTATCAGTGTATGTCTTTGTTACTTGGTGTCAGTGTATGTCTGTGTTACTTGGTGTAAGATTGTGTCTTTGTTACGTGGTGTCAGTGTGTGTCTGTGTGACTTGGTGTAAGTGTGTGTCTGTGTTACTTGGTGTAATTGTATGTCTTTGTTACTTGGTGTAAGTGTGTGTCTGTGTTACTTGGTGTAAGAGTGTGTCTGTGTTCCTGGGTATCAGTGTATGTCTTTGTTACTTGGTGTCAGTGCATGTCTGTGTTACTTGGTGTAAGTGTGTGTCTGTGTTACTGGGTATCAGTGTATGTCTTTGTTACTTGGTGTCAGTGTATGTCTGTGTTGCTTGGTGTAAGTGTGTGTCTGTGTTACTGGGTATCAGTGTCTGTCTTTGTTACTTGGAGTAAGTGTGTGCCTGTGTTACTGGGTATCAGTGTATGTCTTTGTTACTTGGTGTCAGTGTATGTCTGTGTTACTGGGTGTCAGTGTGTGTCTGTGTTACTTGGTGTAAGTGCGTGTCTTTGTTACTTGGTGTCCGTGTGTGTCTGTGTTACTGGGTGTCAGTGTATGTCTTTGTTACTTGGTGTAAGTGTGTGTCTGTGTTACTGGGTATCAGTGTCTGTCTTTGTTACTTGGTATAAGTGTGTGTCTGTGTTACTGGGTATCAGTGTATGTCTTTGTTACTTGGTGTCAGTGTATGTCTGTGCTGCTTGGTGTAAGTGTGTGTCTGTGTTACTGGGTATCAGTGTCTGTCTTTGTTACTTGGTGTAAGTGTGTGTCTGTGTTACTGGGAATCAGTGTATGTCTTTGTTACTTGTTCTCAGTGTATGTCTGTGTTACTTGGTGTAAGATTGTGTCTTTGTTACTTGGTGTCAGTGTGTGTCTGTGTGACTTGGTGTAAGTGTGTGTCTGTGTTACTTGGTGTAATTGTATGTCTTTGTTACTTGGTGTAAGTGTGTGTCTGTGTTACTTGGTGTAAGTGTGTGTCTGTGTTCCTGGGTATCAGTGTATGTCTTTATTACTTGGTGTCAGTGCATGTCTGTGTTACTTGGTGTAAGTGTGTGTCTGTGTTACTGGGTATCAGTGTACGTCTTTGTTACTTGGTGTCAGTGTATGTCTGTGTTGCTTGGTGTAAGTGTGTGTCTGTGTTACTGGGTATCAGTGTATGTCTTTGTTTCTTGGTGTAAGTGTGTGTCTGTATTACTGGGTATCAGTGTATGTCTGTGTTACTGGGTGTCAGTGTGTGTCTGTGTTACTTGGTGTAAGTGCGTGTCTTTGTTACTTGGTGTCCGTGTGTGTCTGTGTTACTGGGTGTCAGTGTATGTCTTGGTTACTGGGTGTCAGTGTATGTCTTTGTTACTTGGTGTAAGTGTGTGTCTGTGTTACTGGGTATCAGTGTCTGTCTTTGTTACTTGGTGTAAGTGTGTGTCTGTGTTACTGGGTATCGGTGCATGTCTTTGTTACTGGGTGTCAGTGTGTGTCTTTGTGACTTGGTGTCAGTGTATGTCTTTGTTACTCGGTGTAAGTGTGTGTCTGTGTTACTAGGTATCAGTGTATGTCTTTGTTACTTGATGTCAGTGTATGTCAAAATACTTGGTGAAAGTGTATGTCTTTGTTACTTCGTGTAATTGTCTGTCTTTGTTACTTGGTGTAAGTATATGTCTTTGTTACTTGGTGTCAGTGTATGTCTTTGCTACTTGGTGACAGTGTATGTCTGTGTTACTTGGTGTAAGTGTATGTCTTTGTTACTTGTTGTAAGTGTATGTCTTTGTTACTTGGTGTCAGTGTCTGTCTTTGTTACTTGGTGTAAGTGTGTGTCTTTGTTACTTGGTGTAAGTGTGTGTCTTTGTTACTTGGTGTAATTGTATGTCTTTGTTACTTGGTGTCAGTGTATGTCTGTGTTACTTGGTGTAAGTGTATGTCTTTGTTACTTGGTGTCAGTGTATGTCTGTGTTACTTGGTGGAAGTGTGTGTCTGTGTTACTGGGTATCAGTGTATGTCTTTGTTACTTGGTGTCAGTGTATGTCTGTGCTGCTTGGTGTAAGTGTGTGTCTGTGTTACTGGGTATCATTGTCTGTCTTTGTTACTTGGTGTATGTGTGTGTCTGTGTTACTGGGAATCAGTGTATGTTTTTGTTACTTGTTGTCAGTGTATGTCTGTGTTACTTGGTGTAAGATTGTGTCTTTGTTACTTGGTGTCAGTGTGTGTCTGTGTGACTTGGTGTAAGTGTGTGTCTGTGTTACTTGGTGTAATTGTATGTCTTTGTTACTTGGTGTAAGTGGATGTCTGTGTTACTTGGTGTAAGTGTGTGTCTGTCTTCCTGGGTATCAGTGTATGTCTTTGTTACTTGGTGTCAGTGCATGTCTGTGTTACTTGGTGTAAGTGTGTGTCTGTGTTACTGGGTATCAGTGTATGTCTTTGTTACTTGGCGTCAGTGTATGTCTGTGTTGCTTGGTGTAAGTGTGTGTCTGTGTTCCTGGGTATAAGTGTCTGTCTTTGTTACTTGGTGTAAGTGTTTGTCTGTGTTACTGGGTATCAGTGTATGTCTGTGTTACTGGGTGTCAGTGTGTGTCTGTGTTACTTGGTGTAAGTGCGTGTCTTTGTTACTTGGTGTCCGTGTGTGTCTGTGTTACTGGGTATCAGTGTCTGTCTTTGTTACTTGGTGTAAGTGTGTGTCTGTGTTACTGGGTATCAGTGTCTGTCTTTGTTACTTGGTGTAAGTGTGTGTCTGTGTTACTGGGTATCAGTGAATGTCTTTGTTACTTGGTGTCAGTGTATGTCTGTGTTACTTGGTGTAAGTTGTGTCTGTTTTACTGGGTATCAGTGTATGTCTTTGTGACTTGGTATCAGTGTATGTCTTTATTACTGGGTGTCAGTGTGTGTCTTTGTGACTTCGTGTCAGTATATGTCTTTGTTACTTGGTGTCAGTGTGTGTCTGTGTTACTGGGTATCAGTGTATGTCTTTGTGACTTGGTATCAGTGTATGTCTTAGTTACTGGGTGTCAGTGTCGTTCTGTGTTACTGGGTATCTGTGTATGTCTTTGTGACTTGGTATCAGTGTTTGTCTTTATTACTTGGTGCAAGTGTGTGTCTGTGTTACTGGGTATAAGTGTATGTCTTTGTGACTTGGTATCAGTGTATATCTTTGTTACTGTGTATCAGTGTTTCTCTTTGTTACTGGGTGTCAGTGTGTGTTTGTTTGTGTTACTGGGTGTCATTGTGTGTCTTTGTGACTTGGTGTCGGTGTATGTCTTTGTTACCTGGTGTCAGTGTGTGTCTATGTTACTGGGTATCAGTGTATGTCTTTGTTACTTGGTCTCAGTGTATGTCAAAATACTTGGTGTAAGTGTATGTCTTTGTTACTTGGTGTAATTGTCTGTCTTTGTTACTTGGTGTCAGTGTATGTCTGTGTTACTTGGTGTAAGTATGTGTCTTTGTTACTTGGTGTAAGTGTATGTCTTTGTTACTGGGTATCAGTGTATGTCTTTGTGACTTGGTGTCAGTGTATGTCTTTGTTATTTGGTGTAAGTGTGTGTCTGTGTTACTGGGTATCAGTGTATGTCTGTGTTACTGGGTGTCAGTGTGTGTCTGTGTTACTTGGTGTAAGTGCGTGTCTTTGTTACTTGGTGTCCGTGTGTGTCTGTGTTACTGGGTATCAGTGTATGTCTTTGTTACTTGGTGTCAGTGTATGTCTTTGTTACTGGGTGTCAGTTTGTGTCTTTGTCACTTGGTGTCAGTGTATGTCTTTGTTACTTGGTGTAAGTGTGTGTCTGTGTTACTGAGTTACTGTGCATGTCTTTGTTCCTGGGTATCAGTGTATGTCTTTGTGACTTGGTGTCAGTGTATGTCTTTGTTCGTGGGTATCAGTGTATTTCTTTGTGACTTGGTGTCAGTGTATGTCTTTGTTATTTGGTGTAAGTGTGTGTCTTTGTTACTTGGTGTCCGTGTGTGTCTGTGTTACTGGGTGTCAGTGCATGTCTTTGTTACTGGGTGTCAGTGTATGTCTTTGTTACTTGGTGTAAGTGTGTGTCTGTGTTACTGGGTATCAGTGTGTGTCTTTGTGACTTGGTGTCAGTGTATGTCTTTTTTACTGGGTGTCAGTGTCTGTCTTTGTGACTTGGTATCAGTGTATGTCTTTGTTACTTGGTGTAAGTGTGTGTCTGTGTTACTTGGTGTCAGTGTGTGTCTTTGTGACTTGGTATCAGTGTATGTCTTTGTTACTTGGTGTAATTGTCTGTCTCTGTTACTGGGTGTAAGTGCATGTCTTTGTTACTGGGTGTCAGTGTGTGTCTGTGTTCCTGGGTATCAGTGTATGTCTTTGTGACTTGGTGTCAGTGTATGTCTTTGTTACTGGGTGTCGGTGTGTATCTTTGTGACTTGGTGTCAGTGTATGTCTTTGTTACTTGGTGTATGTGTGTGTCTGTTATACTGGGTATCAGTGTATGTCTTTGTTACTTGCTGTCAGTTTATGTCTTTGTTACTTGGTGTAAGTGTATGTCTTTGTTACTTGGTGTCAGTGTATGTGTTTGCGACTTGTTGTCAGTGCATGTCTTTGTTACTGGGTGTCAGTGTATGTCTTTGTTACTTGGTGTAAGTGTATGTCATAATACTTGGTGTAAGTGTATGTCTGTGTTACTTGGTGTAAGTGTATGTCTTTGTTACTTGGTGTAAGTGTGCGTCTGTGTTACTGGGTATCAGTGTTTGTCTTTGTTACTGGGTATCAGTGTATGTCTTTGAGACTTGGTGTCAGTGTATCTCTTTGTTACTTGGTGTAAATGTGCGTCTGTGATACTGGGTATCAGTGTATGACATTGTTACTGGGCATCAGTGTATGTCTTTGCGACTTGGTGTCAGTGTATGTCTTTGTTACTGGGTGTCAGTGTGTGTCTTTGTGACTTGGTGTCAGTGTATGTCTTTGTTACTTGGTGTAAGTGTGTGTCTGTGTTACTGGGTTTCAGTGTATGTCTTTGATACTTGGTGTCAGTGTATGTCTTTTTTACTGGGTGTCAGTGTGTGTCTTTGTGACTTGGTGCCAGTGTACGTCTTTGTTACTTGGTGTAAGTGTGTGTCTGTGTTACTGGGTATCAGTGTATGTCTTTGTTACTTGGTGTCAGTGTACGTCTTTGTTACTTGGTGGAAGTGTATGTCAAAATACTTGGTGTAAGTGTATGTCTGTGTTACTTGGTGTAAGTGTATGTCTTTGTTACTTGGTGGAAGTGTGCGTCTGTGTTACTGGGTGTCAGTGTATGTCTTTGTTACTTGGTGTCAGTGTATGTCTTTGTTACGTGGTGTAAGTGTGCGTCTGTGTTAGTGGGTATCCGTGTATGTCTTTGTTACTTGGTGTCAGTGTATGTCTTTGTTACTTGGTGCAAGTGTATGTCAAAATACTTGGTGTAAGTGTATGTCTTTGTTACTTGGTGTAATTGTCTGTCTTTGTTACTTGGTGTCAGTGTATGTCTGTGTTACTTGGTGTAAGTATGTCTCTTTGTTACTTGGTGTAAGTATATGTCTTTGTTACTTGGTGTCAGTGTGTGTCTTTGTTATTTCTTGTCAGTATACGTCTTTGTTACTTGGTGTAAGTGTGTGTCTTTGTTACCTGGTGTCAGTGTGTGTCTGTGTTCCTGGGTGTCAGTGTATGTCTTTGTTGCTTGGTGTAAGTGTATGTCTTTGTCAGTTGGTGTCAGTGTATGTGTTTGTGACTTGTTGTCAGAGGATTTCTTTCTTGCTGGGTGTCAGTGTGTCTTTGTTACTTGGTGTAAGTGTATGTCCAAATTCTTGGTGTAAGTGTATGTCTGTGTTACTTGGTGTAAGTGTATGTCTTTGTTACTTGGTGTAAGTGTGCGTCTGTGTTACTGGGTATCAGTGTATGTCTTTGTTACTTGGTGTCAGTGTATGTCTTTGTTACCTGGTGTAAGTGTATGTCTGTGTTACTGGGGGTCAGTGTGTGTCTGTGTTACTGGGGGTTATTGTGTGTTTCTAACTGGTTGTCAGTGTGTGTCTGTGTTACTGGGTATCAATGTATGTCTTTGTTACTTCGTGTAAGTGTATGTCTTTTTTACTTGGTGTCAGTGTTTGTGTTTGTGACTTGCTGTCATTGTATGTCTTAGTTACTGGGTGCCAGTGTATGTCTTTGTTACTTGGTGTCAGTTTATGTCTTTGTTACTTGGTGTAAGTGTATGTCTTTGTTACTTGGTGTAAGTGTGTGTCTGTGTTACTGAGTTACTGTGCAAGTCTTTGTTCCTGGGTATCAGTGTATGTCTTTGTGACTTGGTGTCAGTGTATGTCTTTGTTCGTGGGTGTCAGTGTGTGTCTGTTTTCCTGGGTGTCAGCGTATGTCTTTGTTACTTGGTGTCAGTGGATTTCTTTGTTACTGGGTGTCAGTGTATGTCTTTGTTACTTGGTGTAAGTGTATGTCAAAATACTTGGTGGAGGTGGATGTCTGTGTTACTTGGTGTAAGTGTGCGTCTGTGTTACTGGTTTTCAGTGTATGTCTATGTTACTTGTTGTAAGTGCATGTCTTCGTTACTTGGTGTCAGTGTGTGTCTGTGTTACTGGGTATCAGTGTCTGTCTGTGTTACTGTGTATCACTGTATGTCTGTGTTCCTGTGCATCCGTGCGTGTTACTGGGTGTCAGTGTGTGTCTGTGACACTAGGTGTCAGTATTTAGTTTAGTTTAGAGATACAGCACTGAAACAGGCCCTTCGGCCCACCGATTCTGTGCCGACCATCAACCAACAATTTATACTAATCCGACACGAATCCCATATTCCAATAAAATCCCCACCGGTCCCTATATATTTCCCGACCACCTACCTATACTAGGGGCAATTTATAATGGCCAATTAACCTACCAACCTGCAAGTCTTTGGCGTGTGGGAGGAAACCGGAGCACACGGAGGAAACCCACGCAGACACAGGGAGAACCTGCAAACTCCGCACAGGCAGTACCCAGAATCGAACCGGTTCCCTGGAGCTGTGAGGCTTCAGTGCTAACGCTGCACCACTGTGCCGCCCAGTGTGTATCTGTGTTACTGGGTGTCAGTGTATGTCTATGTTACTAGGTGTCAGTGTGTGTCTGTGTTACTGGGTGTCAGTGTGTTTGTTTGTCTTACTTGGTGTCAGTGTGTGTCTGTGTTACTTGGTGTAAGTGTGTGTCTTTGTTACTTGGTGTCCGTGTGTGTCTGTGTTACTGGGTGTCAGTGCATGTCTTTGTTACTGGGTGTCAGTGTATGTCTTTGTTACTTGGTGTAAGTGTGTGTCTGTGTTACTGGGTATCAGTGTGTGTCTTTGTTACTTGGTGTAAGTGTGTGTCTGTCTTCCTGGGTATCAGTGTATGTCTTTGTTACTGGGTATCAGTGTATGTCTTTGTGACTTGGTGTCAGTGTATGTCTTTGTTACTGGGTGTCAGTGTCTGTCTCTGTGACTTGGTATCAGTGTATGTCTTTGTTACTTGGTGTAAGTGTGTGTCTGAGTTACTTGGTGTCAGTGTGTGTCTTTGTGACTTGGTATCAGTGTATGTCTTTGTTACTTGGTGTAATTGTCTGTCTCTGTTACTGGGTGTAAGTGCATGTCTTTGTTACTCGGTGTCAGTGTGTGTCTGTGTTCCTGGGTATCAGTGTATGTCTTTGTGACTTGGTGTCAGTGTATGTCTTTGTTACTGGGTGTCGGTGTGTATCTTTGTGACTTGGTGTCAGTGTATGTCTTTGTTACTTGGTGTAAGTGTGTGTCTGTGATACTGGGTATCAGTGTATGTCTTTGTTACTTGGTGTCAGTTTATGTCTTTGTTACTTGGTGTAAGTGTATGTCTTTGTTACTTGGTGTCAGTGTATGTGTTTGCGACTTGTTGTCAGTGCATGTCTTTGTTACTGGGTGTCAGTGTATGTCTTTGTTACTTGGTGTAAGTGTATGTCATAATACTTGGTGTAAGTGTATGTCTGTGTTACTTGGTGTAAGTGTATGTCTTTGTTACTTGGTGTAAGTGTGCGTCTGTGTTACTGGGTATCAGTGTTTGTCTTTGTTACTGGGTATCAGTGTATGTCTTTGTTACTGGGAGTCAGTGTGTGTCTTTGTGACTTGGTGTCAGTGTATGTCTTTGTTACTTGGTGTCAGTGTATGTCTTTGTTACGTGGTGTAAGTGTGCGTCTGTGTTAGTGGGTATCCGTGTATGTCTTTGTTACTTGGTGTCAGTGTATGTCTTTGTTACTTGGTGCAAGTGTATGTCAAAATACTTGGTGTAAGTGTATGTCTTTGTTACTTGGTGTAATTGTCTGTCTTTGTTACTTGTTGTCAGTGTATGTTTGTGTTACTTGGTGTAAGTATGTGTCTTTTTTACTTGGTGTAAGTGTATGTCTTTGTTACTTGGTGTCAGTGTGTGTCTTTGTTATTTCTTGTCAGTGTATGTCTGTGTTACTTGGTGTAAGTATGTGTCTTTGTTACTTGGTGTAAGTGTGTGTCTTTGTTACTTGGTGTCAGTGTGTGTCTGTGTTCCTGGGTGTCAGTGTATGTCTTTGTTGCTTGGTGTCAGTGTATGTCTTTGTCAGTTGGTGTCAGTGTATGTGTTTGTGACTTGTTGTCAGAGGATTTCTTTCTTGCTGGGTGTCAGTGTGTCTTTGTTACTAGGTGTAAGTGTATGTCCAAATTCTTGGTGTAAGTGTATGTCTGTGTTACTTGGTGTAAGTGTATGTCTTTGTTACTTGGTGTAAGTGTGCGTCTGTGTTACTGGGTATCAGTGTATGTCTTTGTTACTTGGTGTCAGTGTATGTCTTTGTTACCTGGTGTAAGTGTATGTCTGTGTTACTGGGGGTCAGTGTGTGTCTGTGTTACTGGGGGTTATTGTGTGTTTCTAACTGGGTGTCAGTGTGTGTCTGTGTTACTGGGTATCAATGTATGTCTTTGTTACTTCGTGTAAGTGTATGTCTTTTTTACTTGGTGTCTGTGTTTGTGTTTGTGACTTGCTGTCATTGTATGTCTTAGTTACTGGGTGCCAGTGTATGTCTTTGTTACTTGGTGTCAGTTTATGTCTTTGTTACTTGGTGTAAGTGTATGTCTTTGTTACTTGGTGTCAGTGTATGTGTTTGTGACTTGTTGTCAGTGGATGTCTTTGTTACTGGGTGTCAGTGTATGTCTTTGTTACGTGGTGTAAGTGTGCGTCTGTGTTACTGGGTAACAGGGTATGCCTTTGTTACTTGGTGTCAGTGTATGTCTTTGTTA
The DNA here is from genome assembly GCF_036365525.1 of Heterodontus francisci. Taxonomy (NCBI): domain Eukaryota; kingdom Metazoa; phylum Chordata; class Chondrichthyes; order Heterodontiformes; family Heterodontidae; genus Heterodontus; species Heterodontus francisci. The sequence goes on along the minus strand of NW_027140867.1, from coordinate 8,268,211 downwards.
CATGTTGTATGTGTGTGTCTGTGTTACTGGGTATCAGTGTATGTCTTTGTTACTGGGTATCAGTGTATGTCTTTGTGACTTGGTGTCAGTGTATGTCTTTGTTACTGGGTGTCAGTGTGTGTCTTTGTGACTTGGTGTCAGTGTATGTCTTTGATACTTAGTTTCAGTGTATGTCAAAATTCTTGGTGTAAGTGTATGTCTTTGTTACTTTGTGTAATTGTCTGTCTCTGTTACTTGGTGTAAGTGTATGTCTTTGTTACTGGGTGTCAGTGTGTGTCTGTGTTACTGGGTATCAGTGTATGTCTTTGTGACTTGGTATCAGTGTATGTCTTCGTTACTGTGTGTCAGTGTGTGTCTGTGTTCCTGGGTATCAGTGTATGTCTTTGTGACTTGGTGTCAGTGTAAGTCTTTGTTTCTGGGTGTCGGTGTTTGTCTTTGTGACTTGGTGTCAGTGTATGTCTTTGTTACTTGGTGTAAGTGTGTGTCTGTGATACTGGGTATCAGTGTATGTCTTTGTTACTTGGTGTCAGTTTATGTCTTTGTTACTTGGTGTAAGTGTATGTCTTTGTTACTTGGTGTCAGTGTATGTCAAAATACTTGGTGTAAGTGTATGTCTGTGTTACTTGGTGTAAGTGTATGTCTTTGTTACTTGGTGTAAGTGTGCGTCTGTGTTACTGGGTATCAGTGTATGTCTTTGTTACTGGGTATCAGTGTATGTCTTTGTTAATTGGTGTAAGTATGCGTCTGTGTTACTTGGTATCAGTGTATGGCTTTGTTACTTGGTGTCAGTGTATGTCTGTGTTACTTGGTGTAAGTGTGTGTCTGTATTACTGGGTCTCAGTGTATGTCTTTGATACTTCGGGTCAGTGTATGTCTTTGTTCCTGGGTGTCAGTGTGTGTCTTTGTGACTTGGTGCCAGTGTACGTCTTTGTTACTTGGTGTAAGTGTGTGTCTGTGTTACTGGGTATCAGTGTATGTCTTTGTTACTTGGTGTCAGTGTATGTCAAAATACTTGGTGTAAGTGTATGTCTTTGTTACTTGGTGTAATTGCCTGTCTTTGTTACTTGGTGTCAGTGTATGTCTGTGTTACTTGGTGTAAGTGTGTGTCTTTGTTATTTCTTGTCAGTGTACGTCTTTGTTACTTGGTGTAAGTGTGTGTCTTTGTTACTTGGTGTCAGAGTGTGTCTGTGTTCCTGGGTGTCAGTGTATGTCTTTGTTACTTGGTGTAAGTGTATGTCTTTGTCAGTTGGTGTCAGTGTATGTGTTTGTGACTTGTTGTCAGTGGATTTCTTTGTTACTGGGTGTCAGTGTGTCTTTGTTACTTGGTGTAAGTGTATGTCCAAATTCTTGGTGTAAGTGTATGTCTGTGTTACTTGGTGTAAGTGTATGTCTTTGTTACTTGGTGTAAGTGTGCGTCTGTGTTACTGGGTATCAGAGTATGTCTTTGTTACTTGGTGTCAGTGTATGTCTTTGTTACCTGGTGTAAGTGTGTGTCTGTGTGACTGGGGGTCAGTGTGTGGCTGTGTTACTGGGGGTTATTGTGTGTTTCTAACTGGGTGTCAGTGTGTGTCTGTGTTACTGGGTATCAATGTATGTCTTTGTTACTTCGTGTAAGTGTATGTCTTTGTTACTTGGTGTCAGTGTATGTGTTTGTGACTTGTTGTCAGTGGATGTCTTTGTTACAGGATGTCAGTGTATGTCTTTGTTACGAGGTGTAAGTGTGCGTCTGTGTTACTGGGTATCAGTGTATGCCTTTGTTACTTGGTGTCAGTGTATGTCTTTGTTACTTGTTGTATGTGTGTGTCTGTGTTACTGGGTATCAGTGTATGTCTTTGTTACCGGGTATCAGTGTATGTCTTTGTGACTTGGTGTCAGTGTATGTCTTTGTTACTGGGTGTCAGTGTGTGTCTTTGTGAATTGGTGCCAGTGTACGTCTTTGTTACTTGGTGTAAGTGTGTGTCTGTGTTACTGGGTATCAGTGTATGTCTTTGTTACTTGGTGTAAGTGTATGTCAAAATGCTTGGTGTAAGTGTATGTCTGTGTTACTTGGTGTAAGTTTATGTCTTTGTTACTTTGTGTAAGTGTGTGTCTGTGTTACTGGGTATCTGTGTATGTCTTTGTTACTTGGTGTCAGTGTATGTCATTGTTACTTGGTGTAAGTGTGTGCCTGTGTTACTGGGGGTCAGTGTATGTCTGTTTTACTGGGGGTCATTGTGTGTTTCTAACTGGGTGTCAGTGTGTGTCTGTTTTACTGGGTATCAATGTATGTCTTTGTTACTGGGTGTAAGTGTATGTCTTTGTTACTTGGTGACAGTGTATGTGTTTGTGACTTGGTGTCATTGTATTTCTTAGTTACTGCGTGTCAGTGTATGTCTTTGTTACTTGGTGCAAGTGTTTGTCAAAATACTAGGTGTAAGTGTATGTCTTTGTTACTTGGTGTAATTGTCTGTCTTTGTTACTTGGTGTAAGTGTATGTCTTTGTTACTTGGTGTCAGTGTATGTCTGTGTTACTTGGTGTAAGTATGTGTCTTTGTTACTTGGTGTAAGTGTATGTCTTTGTTACTTGGTGTAAGTGTGCGTCTGTGTTACTGGGTATCAGTGTATGTCTTTGTTACTGGGTGTCAGTGTGTGTCTTTGTGACTTGGTGTCAGTGTATGTCTTTGTTACTTGGTGTAAGTGTGTGCCTGTGTTACTGGGGGTCAGTGTATGTCTGTGTTACTGGGGGTCATTGTGTGTTTCTAACTGGGTGTCAGTGTGTGTCTGTTTTACTGGGTATCAATGTATGTCTTTGTTACTGGGTGCAAGTGTATGTCTTTGTTACTTGGTGACAGTGTATGTGTTTGTGACTTGTTGTCATTGTATTTCTTAGTTACTGGGTGTCAGTGTATGACTTTGATACTTGGTGCAAGTGTTTGTCAAAATACTAGGTGTAAGTGTATGTCTTTGTTACTTGGTGTAATTGTCTGTCTTTGTTACTTGGTGTAAGTGTATGTCTTTGTTACTTGGTGTCAGTGTATGTATTTGTTACTTGGTGTAAGTGTATGTCTTTGTTACTTTGTGTAAGTGTGCGTCTCTGTTACTGGGTATCAGTGTATGCCTTTGTTACTTGGTGTCATTGTATGTCTTTGTTACTTGGTATAAGTGTGCGTATGTGTTACTGGGTATCAGTGTATGTCTTTTTTACTTGGTGTCAGTGTATGTCTTTGTTACTTGGTGTAAGTGTGTGTCTGTGTTACTGGGGGTCAGTGTATGTCTTTGTTACTGGGTATCAGTGTATGTCTTTGTGACTTGGTGTCAGTGTATGTCTTTGTTACTGGGTGTCAGTGTCTGTCTTTGTGACTTGGTGTCAGTGTATGTCTTTGTTACTTGGTGTCAGTGTCTGTCTTTGTTACTTGGTGTAAGTGTGTGTCTGTCTTACTGGGTATCAGTGTATGTCTTTGTTACTGGTTATCAGTGTATGTCTTTGTGACTTGGTGTCAGTGTATGTCTTTGTTACTGGGTGTCAGTGTCTGTCTTTGTGACTTGGTGTCAGTGTATGTCTTTGTTACTTGGTGTAAGTGTGTGTCTGTGTTACTGGGTGTCAGTGTGTGTCTCTGTGACTTGGTGTCAGTGTATGACTTTGTTACTTGGTGTAAGTGTGTGTCTGTGTTACTTGGTGTAATTGTCTGTCTCTGTTACTTGGTGTAAGTGTATGTATTTGTTACTGGGTGTCAGTGTCTGTCTTTGTGACTTGGTGTCAGTGTATGTCTTTGTTACTTGGTGCAAGTGTGTGTCTGTGTTACTGGGTATCAGTGTATGTCTTTGTGACTTGGTATCAGTGTATGTCTTTGTTACTGGGTGTCAGTGTGTGTCTGTGTTACTGGGTATTAGTGTATGTCTTTGTTACTTGGTATCAGTGTATGTCTTTGTTACTGGGTGTCAGTGTGTGTCTGTGTTCCTGGGTATCAGTGTATGTCTTTGTGTCTTGGTGTCAGTGTATGTCTTTGTTACTGGGTGTCGGTGTGTGTCTTTGTGACTTGGTGTAAGTGTATGTCTTTGTTACTTTGTGTAATTGTCTGTCTCTGTTACTTGGTGTAAGTGTATGTATTTGTTACTTGGTGCAAGTGTATGTCTTTGTTACTTTGTGTAAGTGTGCGTCTGTGTTACTGGGTATCAGTGTATGTCTTTGTTACTTGGTCTCATTGTATGTCTTTGTTACTTGGTATAAGTTTGCGTATGTGTTACTGGGTATCAGTGTATGTCTTTTTTACTTGGTGTCAGTGTATGTCTTTGTTACTTGGTGTAAGTGTGTGTCTGTGTTACTGGGGGTCAGTGTGTGTCTGTGTTACTGGGTGTCAGTGCATTTCTTTGTTACTGGGTGTCAGTGTATGTCTTTGTTACTTGGTGTCAGTGTATGTCTTTGTTACTTGGTGTAAGTGGGTGTCTGTGTTACTGGGTATCAGTGTGTGTCTTTGTTACTTGGTGTATGTGTGTGTCTGTCTTACTGGGTATCAGTGTGTGTCTTTGTTACTGGGTATCAGTGTATGTCTTTGTGAATTGGTGTCAGTGTATGTTTTTGTTACTGGGTGTCAGTGTCTGTCTTTGTGACTTGGTGTCAGTGTATGTCTTTGTTACTTGGTGTCAGTGTATGTCTTTGTTACTTGGTGTAAGTGTGTGTCTGTCTTACTGGGTATCAGTGTATGTCTTTGTTACTGGGTATCAGTGTATGTCTTTGTGACTTGGTGTCAGTGTATGTCTTTGTTACTGGGTGTCAGTGTCTGTCTTTGTGACTTGGTGTCAGTGTATGTCTTTGTTACTTGGTGTAAGTGTGTGTCTTTGTTACTGGGTGTCAGTGTGTGTCTCTGTGACTTGGTGTCAGTGTATGTCTTTGTTAGTTGGTGTAAGTGTGTGTCTGTGTTACTTGGTGTAATTGTCTGTCTCTGTTACTTGGTGTAAGTGTATGTCTTTGTTACTGGGTGTCAGTGTCTGTCTTTGTGACTTGGTGTCAGTGTATGTCTTTGTTACTTGGTGAAAGTGTGTGTCTGTGTTACTGGGTATCAGTGTATGTCTTTGTGCCTTGGTATCAGTGTATGTCTTTGTTACTGGGTGTCTGTGTGTGTCTGTGTTACTGGGTATTAGTGTATGTCTTTGTTACTTGGTATCAGTGTATGTCTTTGTTACTGGGTGTCAGTGTGTGTCTGTGTTCCTGGGTGTCAGTGTTTGTCTTTGTTACTTGGTGTAAGTGTATGTCTTTGTCAGTTGGTGTCAGTGTATGTGTTTGTGACTTGTTGTCAGTGGATTTCCTTGTTACTGGGTGTCAGTGTATGTCTTTGTTACTTGGTGTCAGTGTATGTATTTGTTACTTGGTGTAAGTGTATGTCTTTGTTACTTTGTGTAAGTGTGCGTCTCTGTTACTGGGTATCAGTGTATGCCTTTGTTACTTGGTGTCATTGTATGTCTTTGTTACTTGGTATAAGTGTGCGTATGTGTTACTGGGTATCAGTGTATGTCTTTTTTACTTGGTGTCAGTGTATGTCTTTGTTACTTGGTGTAAGTGTGTGTCTGTGTTACTGGGGGTCAGTGTATGTCTTTGTTACTGGGTGTCAGTGTATGTCTTTGTTACTGGGTGTCAGTGTCTGTCTTTGTGACTTGGTGTCAGTGTATGTCTTTGTTACTTGGTGTCAGTGTCTGTCTTTGTTACTTGGTGTAAGTGTGTGTCTGTCTTACTGGGTATCAGTGTATGTCTTTGTTACTGGTTATCAGTGTATGTCTTTGTGACTTGGTGTCAGTGTATGTCTTTGTTACTGGGTGTCAGTGTCTGTCTTTGTGACTTGGTGTCAGTGTATGTCTTTGTTACTTGGTGTAAGTGTGTGTCTGTGTTACTGGGTGTCAGTGTGTGTCTCTGTGACTTGGTGTCAGTGTATGACTTTGTTACTTGGTGTAAGTGTGTGTCTGTGTTACTTGGTGTAATTGTCTGTCTCTGTTACTTGGTGTAAGTGTATGTATTTGTTACTGGGTGTCAGTGTCTGTCTTTGTGACTTGGTGTCAGTGTATGTCTTTGTTACTTGGTGCAAGTGTGTGTCTGTGTTACTGGGTATCAGTGTATGTCTTTGTGACTTGGTATCAGTGTATGTCTTTGTTACTGGGTGTCAGTGTGTGTCTGTGTTACTGGGTATTAGTGTATGTCTTTGTTACTTGGTATCAGTGTATGTCTTTGTTACTGGGTGTCAGTGTGTGTCTGTGTTCCTGGGTATCAGTGTATGTCTTTGTGTCTTGGTGTCAGTGTATGTCTTTGTTACTGGGTGTCGGTGTGTGTCTTTGTGACTTGGTGTAAGTGTATGTCTTTGTTACTTTGTGTAATTGTCTGTCTCTGTTACTTGGTGTAAGTGTATGTATTTGTTACTTGGTGCAAGTGTATGTCTTTGTTACTTTGTGTAAGTGTGCGTCTGTGTTACTGGGTATCAGTGTATGTCTTTGTTACTTGGTCTCATTGTATGTCTTTGTTACTTGGTATAAGTTTGCGTATGTGTTACTGGGTATCAGTGTATGTCTTTTTTACTTGGTGTCAGTGTATGTCTTTGTTACTTGGTGTAAGTGTGTGTCTGTGTTACTGGGGGTCAGTGTGTGTCTGTGTTACTGGGTGTCAGTGCATTTCTTTGTTACTGGGTGTCAGTGTATGTCTTTGTTACTTGGTGTCAGTGTATGTCTTTGTTACTTGGTGTAAGTGGGTGTCTGTGTTACTGGGTATCAGTGTGTGTCTTTGTTACTTGGTGTATGTGTGTGTCTGTCTTACTGGGTATCAGTGTGTGTCTTTGTTACTGGGTATCAGTGTATGTCTTTGTGAATTGGTGTCAGTGTATGTTTTTGTTACTGGGTGTCAGTGTCTGTCTTTGTGACTTGGTGTCAGTGTATGTCTTTGTTACTTGGTGTCAGTGTATGTCTTTGTTACTTGGTGTAAGTGTGTGTCTGTCTTACTGGGTATCAGTGTATGTCTTTGTTACTGGGTATCAGTGTATGTCTTTGTGACTTGGTGTCAGTGTATGTCTTTGTTACTGGGTGTCAGTGTCTGTCTTTGTGACTTGGTGTCAGTGTATGTCTTTGTTACTTGGTGTAAGTGTGTGTCTTTGTTACTGGGTGTCAGTGTGTGTCTCTGTGACTTGGTGTCAGTGTATGTCTTTGTTAGTTGGTGTAAGTGTGTGTCTGTGTTACTTGGTGTAATTGTCTGTCTCTGTTACTTGGTGTAAGTGTATGTCTTTGTTACTGGGTGTCAGTGTCTGTCTTTGTGACTTGGTGTCAGTGTATGTCTTTGTTACTTGGTGAAAGTGTGTGTCTGTGTTACTGGGTATCAGTGTATGTCTTTGTGCCTTGGTATCAGTGTCTGTCTTTGTTACTGGGTGTCTGTGTGTGTCTGTGTTACTGGGTATTAGTGTATGTCTTTGTTACTTGGTATCAGTGTATGTCTTTGTTACTGGGTGTCAGTGTGTGTCTGTGTTCCTGGGTGTCAGTGTTTGTCTTTGTTACTTGGTGTAAGTGTATGTCTTTGTCAGTTGGTGTCAGTGTATGTGTTTGTGACTTGTTGTCAGTGGATTTCCTTGTTACTGGGTGTCAGTGTATGTCTTTGTTACTTGGTGTAAGTGTATGTCAAAATACTTGGTGTAAGTGGATGTCTTTGTTACTTGGTGTCAGTGTATGTCTTTGTTACTTGGTGTAAGTGTGTGTCTGTGTTACTGGGTATCAGTGTCTGTCCTTGTTACTTGGTGGCAGTGTATGTCAAAATACTTGGTGTAAGTGTATGTCTTTGTTCCTGGGTGTCAGTGTATGTCTTTGTTACTTGGTGTCAGTGGATTTCTTTGTTACTGGGTGTCAGTGTATGTCTTTGTTACTTGGTGTAAGTGTATGTCAAAATACTTGGTGTAGGTGTATGTCTGTGTTACTTGGTGTAAGTGTATGTCTTTGTTACTTTGTGTAAGTGTGCGTCTGTGTTACTGGGTATCAGTGTAAGTCTTTGTTACTTGGTGTCATTGTATGTCTTTGTTACTTGGTATAAGTGTGCGTCTGTGTTACTGGGTATCAGTGTATGTCTTTGTTACTTGGTGTCAGTGTATATCTTTGTTACTTGGTGTAAGTGTGTGTCTGTGTTACTGGGGGTCAGTGTGTGTCTGTGTTACTGGGTGTCAGTGCATGTCTTTGTTACTGGGTGTCAGTGTATGTCTTTGTTACTTGTTGTAAGTGTGTGTCTGTGTTACTGGGTATCAGTGTGTGTCTTTGTTACTTGGTGTATGTGTGTGTCTGTCTTCCTGGGTATCAGTGTATGTCTTTGTTACTGGGTGTCGGTGTGTGTCTTTGTGACTTGGTGGTCAGTGTATGTCTTTGTTACTTGGTGTAAGTGTGTGTCTGTGATACTGGGTATCTTTGTATGTCTGTGTTACTCGGTGTAAGTATGTGTCTTTGTTACTTGGTGTAAGTGTATGTATTTGTTACTTGGTGCAAGTGTATGTCTTTGTTACTTTGTGTAAGTGTGCGTCTGTGTTACTGGGTATCAGTGTATGTCTTTGTTACTTGGTGTCATTGTATGTCTTTGTTGCTTGGTATAAGTTTGCGTATGTGTTACTGGGTATCAGTGTATGTCTTTTTTACTTTGTGTCAGTGTATGTCTTTGTTACTTGGTGTAAGTGTGTGTCTGTGTTACTGGGGGTCAGTGTGTGTCTGTGTTACTGGGTTTCAGTGCATGTCTTTGTTACTGAGTGTCAGTGTATGTCTTTGTTACTTGGTGTCAGTGTATGTCTTTGTTACTTGGTGTAAGTGGGTGTCTGTGTTACTGGGTATCAGTGTGTGTCTTTGTTACTTGGTGTATGTGTGTGTCTGTCTTACTGGGTATCAGTGTGTGTCTTTGTTACTGGGTATCAGTGTATGTCTTTGTGACTTGGTGTCAGTGTATGTCTTTGTTACTGGGTGTCAGTGTCTGTCTTTGTGACTTGGTGTCAGTGTATGTCTTTGTTACTTGGTGTCAGTGTATGTCTTTGTTACTTGGTGTAAGTGTGTGTCTGTCTTACTGGGTATCAGTGTATGTCTTTGTTACTGGGTATCAGTGTATGTCTTTGTGACTTGGTGTCAGTGTATGTCTTTGTTACTGGGTGTCAGTGTCTGTCTTTGTGACTTGGTGTCAGTGTATGTCTTTGTTACTTGGTGTAAGTGTGTGTCTTTGTTACTGGGTGTCAGTGTGTGTCTCTGTGACTTGGTGTCAGTGTATGTCTTTGTTCGTTGGTGTAAGTGTGTGTCTGTGTTACTTGGTGTAATTGTCTGTCTCTGTTACTTGGTGTAAGTGTATGTCTTTGTTACTGGGTGTCAGTGTCTGTCTTTGTGACTTGGTGTCAGTATATGTCTTTGTTACTTGGTGCAAGTGTGTGTCTGTGTTTCTGGGTATCAGTGTATGTCTTTGTGACTTGGTATCAGTGTATGTCTTTGTTACTGGGTGTCAGTGTGTGTCTGTGTTACTGGGTATTAGTGTATGTCTTTGTTACTTGGTATCAGTGTATGTCTTTGTTACTGGGTGTCAGTGTGTGTCTGTGTTCCTGGGTGTCAGTGTTTGTCTTTGTTTCTTGGTGTAAGTGTATGTCTTTGTCAGTTGGTGTCAGTGTATGTGTTTGTGACTTGTTGTCAGTGGATTTCTTTGTTACTGGGTGTCAGTGTATGTATTTGTTACTTGGTGTAAGTGTATGTCAAAATACTTGGTGTAAGTGGATGTCTTTGTTACTTGGTGTCAGTGTATGTCTTTTTTACTTGGTGTAAGTGTGTGTCTGTGTTACTGGGTATCAGTGTCTGTCCTTGTTACTTGGTGGCAGTGTATGTCAAAATACTTGGTGTAAGTGTATGTCTTTGTTCCTGGGTGTCAGTGTATGTCTTTGTTACTTGGTGTCAGTGGATTTCTTTGTTACTGGGTGTCAGTGTATGTCTTTGTTACTTGGTGTAAGTGTATGTCAAAATACTTGGTGTAGGTGTATGTCTGTGTTACTTGGTGTAAGTGTATGTCTTTGTTACTTTGTGTAAGTGTGCGTCTGTGTTACTGGGTATCAGTGTAAGTCTTTGTTACTTGGTGTCATTGTATGTCTTTGTTACTTGGTATAAGTGTGCGTCTGTGTTACTGGGTATCAGTGTATGTCTTTGTTACTTGGTGTCAGTGTATATCTTTGTTACTTGGTGTAAGTGTGTGTCTGTGTTACTGGGGGTCAGTGTGTGTCTGTGTTACTGGGTGTCAGTGCATGTCTTTGTTACTGGGTGTCAGTGTATGTCTCTGTTACTTGGTGTAAGTGTGTGTCTGTGTTACTGGGTATCAGTGTGTGTCTTTGTTACTTGGTGTATGTGTGTGTCTGTCTTCCTTGGTATCAGTGTATGTCTTTGTTACTGGGTATCAGTGTATGTCTTTGTGACTTGGTGCCAGTGTATGTCTTTGTTACTGGGTGTCAGTGTCTGTCTTTGTGACTTGGTGTCAGTGTACGTCTTTGTTACTTGGTGTCAGTGTATGTCTTTGTTACTTGGTGTCAGTGTATGTCTTTGTTACTTGGTGTAAGTGTGTGTCTGTCTTGCTGGGTATCAGTGTATGTCTTTGTTACTGGGTATCAGTGTATGTCTTTGTGACTTGGTGTCAGTGTATGTCTTTGTTACTGGGTGTCAGTGTCTGTCTTTGTGACGTGGTGTCAGTGTATGTCTTTGTTACCTGGTGTAAGTGTGTGTCTGTGTTACTGGGTGTCAGTGTGTGTCTCTGTGACTTGGTGTCAGTGTATGTCTTTGTTACTTGGTGTAAGTGTGTGTCTGTGTTACTTGGTGTAATTATCTGTCTCTGTTACTTGGTGTAAGTGTATGTCTTTGTTACTGGGTGTCAGTGTCGGACTTTGTGACTTGGTGTCAGTGTATGTCTTTGTTACTGGGTGTCAGTCTTTGTTACTAGGTGTCAGTGTGTGTCTGTGTTACTTGGTGTAAGTGTGTGTCTTTGTTACTTGGTGTCCGTGTGTGTCTGTGTTACTGGGTGTCAGTGCATGTCTTTGTTACTGGGTGTCAGTGTATGTCTTTGTTACTTGGTGTAAGTGTGTGTCTGTGTTACTGGGTATCAGTGTGTGTCTCAGTTACTTGGTGTAAGTGTGTGTCTGTCTTACTGGGTATCAGTGTATGTCTTTGTTACTGGGTATCAGTGTATGTCTTTGTGACTTGGTGTCAGTATATGTCTTTGTTACTGGGTGTCAGTGTCTGTCTTTGTGACTTGGTGTCAGAGTATGTCTTTGTTACTTGGTGTAAGTGTGTGTCTGTGTTACTTGGTATCAGTGTATGTCTTTATCACTTGGTGTCAGTGGATTTCTTTGTTACTGGGTGTCAGTGTATGTCTTTGTAACTTGGTGTAAGTGTATGTCAAAATACTTGGTGTAGGTGTATGTCTGTGTTACTTGGTGTAAGTGTGCGTCTGTGTTCCTGGGTATCAGTGTATGTCTTTGTTACTTGTTGTAAGTGTATGTCTTTGTTACTTGGTGTCAGTGTGTGTCTGTGTTACTGGGTATCAGTGTCTGTCTGTGTTACTGTGTATCAGTGTTTGTCTGTGTTCCTGTGTTTCAGTGCGTGTTCCTGGGTGTCAGTGTGTGTCTGTGACACTAGGTGTCAGTATTTAGTTTAGTTTGGAGACACAGCACTGAAACAGGCCCTTCGGCCCACCGAGTCTGTGCCGACCATCAACCAACAATTTATACTAATCCCACACGAATCTCATATTCCAATAACATCTCCACCGGTCCCTATATATTTCCCGACCACCTACCTATACTAGGGGCAATTTATAATGGACAATTAAACTACCAACCTGCAAGTCTTTGGCATGTGGGAGGAAACCGGCCCACATGGAGGAAACCCACGCAGACACAGGGAGAACTTGCAAACTCCGCACAGGCAGTACCCAGAATCGAACCCGGGTCCCTGGAGCTGTGAGGCTTCAGTGCTAACCGCTGCACCACTGTGCCACCCAGTGTGTATCTGTGTTACTGGGTGTCAGTGTATGTCTTTGTTACTAGGTGTCAGTGTGTGTCTGTCTTACTGGGTGTCAGTGTGTTTGTTTGTCTTACTTGGTGTCAGTGTGTGTCTTTGTTACTTGGTGTAAGTGTGTGTCTTTGTTACTTGGTGTCCGTGTGTGTCTGTGTTACTGGGTGTCAGTGCATGTCTTTGTTACTGGGTGTCAGTGTATGTCTTTGTTACTTGGTGTAAGTGTGTGTCTGTGTTACGGGGTATCAGTGTGTGTCTTTGTTACCTGGTGTAAGTGTATGTCTTTGTGACTTGGTGTCAGTATATGTCTTTGTTACTGGGTGTCAGTGTCTGTCTTTGTGACTTGGTGTCAGTGTATGTCTTTGTTACTTGGTGTAAGTGTGTGTCTTTGTTACTGGGTGTCAGTGTATGGCTTTGTTACTTGGTGTAAGTGTGTGCCTGTGTTACTGGGTATCAGTGTATGTCTTTGTTACTTGGTGTAAGTGTATGTCTTTGTTACTTGATGTAAGTGTGTGTCTTTGTGACTTGGTGTAAGTGGATGTCTTTGTTACTTGGTGTCAGTGTGTGTCTGTGTTACTGGGTATCAGTGTATGTCTTTGTGACTTGGTATCAGTGTATGTCTTTGTTACTTGGTATCAGTGTATGTCTTTGTTACTGGGTGTCAGTGTGTGTCTGTGTTACTGGGTATCAGTGTATGTCTTTGTGACTTGGTATCAGTGTATGTCTTTGTTACTGGGTGTCAGTGTGTGTCTGCGTTACTGGGTATCAGTTTATGTCTTTGTTACTTGGTGTAAGTGTGTGTCTTTGTGACTTGGTGTCAGTGTTTGTCTTTCTTACATGGTGTAATTGTAAGTCTTTGTTACTTGGTGTCAGTGTATGTCTTTGTTACTTGGTGTCAGTGTGTGTCTGTGTTACTGGGTATCAGTGTATGTCTTTGTGACTTGGTATCAGTGTATGTCTTTGTTACTGGGTGTCAGTGTGTGTCTGCGTTACTGGGTATCAGTGTATGTCTTTGTGACTTGGTATCAGTGTCTGTCTTTGTTACTGGGTGTCAGTGTGTGTCTGTGTTCCTTGGTATCAGTGCATGTCTTTGTTACTTGGTGTAAGTGTGTGTCTGTGATACTGGGTGTCAGTGTATGTCTTTGTTACTTGGTGTAAGTGTGTGTCTGTGATACTGGGTATCAGTGTATGTCTTTGTTACTTGGTGTAAGTGTATGTCTTTGTTACTTGGTGTCAGTGCATGTGTTTGTGACTTGTTGTCAGTGGATGTCTTCGTTGCTGGGTGTCAGTGTATGTCTTTGTTACTTGGTGTAAGTGTATGTCTGTGTTATTTGGTGTAAGTGGATGTCTTTGTTACTTGGTGACAGTGCATGTGTTTGTGACTTGTTGTCAGTGGATGTCTTCGTTGCTGGGTGTCAGTGTATGTCTTTGTTACTTGGTGTAAGTGGATGTCTTTGTTACTGGGTGTCTGTGACACTGGGTGTCAGTATTTAGTTTAGTTTAGAGATACAGCACTGAAACAGGCCCTCCGGCCCACCGAGTCTGTGCCGACCATCAACCAAACATTTATACTAATCCTACACGAATCCCATATTCCAATAACATCCCCACCGGCCTCTATATATTTCCCTACCACCTACCTATACTAGGGGCAATTTATAATGGCCAATTAACCTACCAACCTGCAAGTCTTTGGGATGTGGGAGGAAACCGGAGCACCCGGAGGAAACCCACGCAGACACAGGGAGAACTTGCAAACTCCGCACAGGCAATACCCAGAATCGAACCCGGGTCCCTGGAACTGTGAGGCTGCAGTGCTAACCACTGCGCCACTGTGCCGCCCAGTGTGTATTTGTGTTAATGGGTGTCAGTGTATGTCTTTGTTACTTGGTGTCAGTGTATGTCTTTGTTACTGGGTGTCAGTGTATGGCTTTGTTACTTGGTGTAAGTGTGTGTCTGTGTTACTGGGTATCAGTGTATGTCTTTGTTACTTGGTGTAAGTGTATGTCTTTGTTACTTGATGTAAGTGTGTGTCTTTGTGACTTGGTGTAAGTGGATGTCTTTGTTACTTGGTGTCAGTGTGTGTCTGTGTTACTGGGTGTCAGTGTATGTCTTTGTGACTTGGTATCAGTGTATGTCTTTGTTACTTGGTGTCAGTGTATGTCTTTGTTAATTGGTGTCAGTGTGTGTCTGTGTTACTGGGTATCAGTGTATGTCTTTGTGACTTGGTATCAGTGTATGTCTTTGTTACTGGGTGTCAGTGTGTGTCTGTGTTACTGGGTATCAGTGTATGTCTTTGTGACTTGGTATCAGTGTATGTCTTTGTTACTGGGTGTCAGTGTGTGTCTGCGTTACTGGGTATCAGTGTATGTCTTTGTGACTTGGTATCAGTGTCTGTCTTTGTTACTGGGTGTCAGTGTGTGTCTGTGTTCCTGGGTATCAGTGTATGTCTTTGTGACTTGGTGTCAGTGTATGTCTTTGTTACTTGGTGTCAGTGTATGTGTTTGTGACTTGGTGTCAGTGTATGTCTTTGTTACTGGGTGTCAGTGTATGTCTTTGTTACTTGGTGTAAGTGTGTGTCTGTGTTACTGGGTATCAGTGTATGTCTTTGTTACTTGGTGTAAGTGTATGTCTTTGTTACTTGGTGTAAGTGAGTGTCTTTGTGACTTGGTGTCAGTGAATGTCTTTGTTACTTGGTGTAAGTGTGTGTCTTTGTTACATGGTGTAATTGTAAGTCTTCGTTACTTGGTGTCAGTGTATGTCTTTGTTACTTTGTGTCAGTGTGTGTCTGTGTTACTGGGTATCAGTGTATGTCTTTGTGACTTGTTATCAGTGTATGTCTTTGTTACTGGGTGTCAGTGAGTGTCTGTGTTACTGGGTATCAGTGTATGTCTTTCTGTCTTGGTATCAGTGTATGTCTTTATACTGGGTTTCAGTGTGTGTCTGTGTTCCTGGGTATCAGTGTATGTCTTTGTGACTTGGTGTCAGTGTATGTCTTTGTTACTGGGTGTCAGTGTGTGTCTTTGTGACTTGGTGTCAGTTTATGTCTTTGTTACTTGGTGTAAGTGTGTGTCTGTGATACTGGGTATCAGTGCATGTCTTTGTTACTGGGTGTCAGTGTGTGTCTTTGTGACTTGGTGTCAGTGTATGCCTTTGTTACTTGGTGTAAGTGTGTGTCTGTGATACTGGGTATCAGTGTATGTCTTTGTTACTTGGTGTCAGTTTATGTCTTTGTAACTTGGTGTCAGTGTATGTGTTTGTGACTTGTTGTCAGTGGATGTCTTTGTTACTGGGTGTCAGTGTGTGTCTTTGTTACTTGGTGTAAGTGTATGTCTGTGTTACTTGTTGTAAGTGTATGTATTTGTTACTTGGTGTAAGTGTGCGTCTGTGTTACTGGGTATCAGTGTGTGTCTTTGTTACTGGGTATCTGTGTATGTCTTTGTTACTTGGTGTCAGTGTGTGTATCTGTGACTTGGTGTCAGTGTATGTCTTTGTTACTGGGTATCAGTGTATGTCAAAATAATTGGTGTTAGTGTATGTCTTTGTGACTTGGTGTCAGTGTATGTCTTTGTTACATGGTGTAATTGTATGTCTTTGTTACTTGGTGTCAATGTATGTCTTTGTTACTTGGTGTCAGTGTGTGTATCTAACTGGGTGTCAGTGTGTGTCTCTGTTACTGGGTAGCAGTGTATGTCTTTGTTACTTGGTGTCAGTGTATGTGTTTGTGACTTGGTGTCAGTGTATGTCTTTGTTACTGGGTGTCAGTGTATGTCTTTGTCACTTGGTGTAAGTGTGTGTCTGTGTTACTGGGTACCAGTGTATGTCTTTGTTACTTGTTGTAAGTGTATGTCTTTGTTACTTGGTGTAAGTGTTTGTCTTTGTGACTTGGTGTCAGTGTATGTCTTAGTTACTTGGTGTAAGTGTGTGTCTTTGTTACATGGTGTAATTGTATGTCTTTGTTACTTGGTGTCAGTGTATGTCTTTGTTACTTGGCGTCAGTGTGTGTCTTTGTTACTGGGTATCAGTGTATGTCTTTGTGACTTGGTATCAGTGTATGTCTTTGTTACTGGGTGTCAGTGTGTGTCTGTGTTACTGGGTATCAGTGTATGTCTTTGTGACTTGGTATCAGTGTATGTCTTTGTTACTGGGTGTCAGTGTGTGTCTGCGTTACTGGGTATCAGTGTTTGTCTTTGTGACTTGGTATCAGTGTCTGTCTTTGTTACTGGGTGTCAGTGCGTGTCTGTGTTCCTGGGTATCAGTGTATGTCTTTGTGACTTGGTGTCTGTGTATTTCTTTGTTACTGGATGTCAGTGTGTGTCTTTGTGACTTGGTGTCAGTGTATGTCTTTGTTACTTGGTGTAAGTGTGTGTCTGTGATACTGGGTATCAGTGTATGTCTTTGTGACTTGGTATCAGTGTATGTCTTTGTTACTGGGTGTCAGTGTGTGTCTGCGTTAATGGGTATCAGTGTATGTCTTTGTGACTTGGTATCAGTGTCTGTCTTTGTTACTGGGTGTCAGTGTGTGTCTGTGTTCCTGGGTATCAGTGTATGTCTTTGTGACTTGGTGTCAGTGTATGTCTTTGTTACTTGGTGTCAGTGTATGTGTTTGTGACTTGGTGTCAGTGTATGTCTTTGTTACTGGGTGTCAGTGTATGTCTTTGTTACTTGGTGTAAGTGTGTGTCTGTGTTACTGGGTATCAGTGTATGTCTTTGTTACTTGGTGTAAGTGTATGTCTTTGTTACTTGGTGTAAGTGAGTGTCTTTGTGACGTGGTGTCAGTGAATGTCTTTGTTACTTGGTGTAAGTGTGTGTCTTTGTTACATGGTGTAATTGTAAGTCTTCGTTACTTGGTGTCAGTGTATGTCTCTGTTACTTTGTGTCAGTGTGTGTCTGTGTTACTGGGTATCTGTGTATGTCTTTGTGACTTGGTATCAGTGTATGTCTTTTTTACTGGGTGTCAGTGTGTGTCTGTGTTACTGGGTATCAGTGTATGTCTTTGTGACTTGGTATCAGTGTATGTCTTTGTTACTGGGTGTCAGTGTGTGTCTGCGTTACTGGGTATCAGTGTATGTCTTTGTGACTTGGTATCAGTGTCTGTCTTTGTTACTGGGTGTCAGTGTGTGTCTGTGTTCCTGGGTATCAGTGCATGTCTTTGTGACTTGGTGTCAGTGTATCTCTTTGTTACTTGGTGTAAGTGTGTGTCTGTGATACTGGGTGTCAGTGTATGTCTTTGTTACTTGGTGTAAGTGTGTGTCTATGATACTGGGTATCAGTGTATGCCTTTGTTACTTTGTGTCAGTTTATGTCTTTGTTACTTGGTGTAAGTGTATGTCTTTGTTACTTGGTGTCAGTGCATGTGTTTGTGACTTGTTGTCAGTGGATGTCTTTGTTACTGGGTGTCAGTGTATGTCTTTGTTACTTGGTGTAAGTGTATGTCTGTGTTATTTGGTGTAAGTGTATGTCTTTGTTACTTGGTGTAAGTGTGCGTCTGTGTTACTGGGTATCAGTGTGTGTCTTTGTTACTGGGTATCAGTGCATGTCTTTGTGACTTGGTGTCAGTGTATGTCTTTGATACTTGGTGTAAGTGTGTGTCTGTGATACTGGGTATCAGTGTATGTCTTTGTGACTTGGTATCAGTGTATGTCTTTGCTACTGGGTGTCAGTGTGTGTCTGTGTTCCTGGGTATCAGTGTATGTCTTTGTGACTTGGTGTCAGTGTATGTCTTTGTTACTTGGTGGAAGTGTGTGTCTGTGATACTGGGTGTCAGTGTATGTCTTTGTTACTTGGTGTAAGTGTGTGTCTGTGATACTGGGTATCAGTGTATGTCTTTGTTACTTGGTGTAAGTGTATGTCTTTGTTACTTGGTGTCAGTGCATGTGTTTGTGACTTGCTGTCAGTGGATGTCTTCGTTACTGGGTGTCAGTGTATGTCTTTGTTACTTGGTGTAAGTGTATGTCTTTGTTACTTGATGTAAGTGTGTGTCTTTGTGACTTGGTGTCAGTGTATGTCTTTGTTACTTGGTGTCAGTGTGTGTCTGTGTTACTGGGTATCAGTGTATGTCTTTGTGACTTGGTATCAGTGTATGTCTTTGTTACTTGGTGTCAGTGTATGTCTTTGTTACTTGGTGTCAGTGTGTGTCTGTGTTACTGGGTATCAGTGTATGTCTTTGTGACTTGGTATCAGTGCATGTCTTTGTTACTGGGTGTCAGTGTGTGTCTGTGTTACTGGGTATCAGTGTATGTCTTTGTGACTTGGTATCAGTGTATGTCTTTGTTACTGGGTGTCAGTGTGTGTCTGCGTTACTGGGTATCAGTGTATGTCTTTGTGACTTGGTATCAGTGTATGTCTTTGTTACTTGGTGTCAGAGTATGTCTTTGTTACTTGGTGTCAGTGTGTGTCTGTGTTACTGGGTATCAGTGTATGTCTTTGTGACTTGGTATCAGTGTCTGTCTTTGTTACTGGGTGTCTGTGTGTGTCTGTGTTCCTGGGTATCAGTGTATGTCTTTGTGACTTGGTGTCAGTGTATGTCTTTGTTACTTGGTGTCAGTGTATGTGTTTGTGACTTGGCGTCAGTGTATGTCTTTGTTACTTGGTGTCAGTGTATGTCTTTGTTACTTGGTGTAAGTGTGTGTCTGTGTTACTGGGTATCAGTGTATGTCTTTGTTACTTGGTGTAAGTGAGTGTCTTTGTGACTTGGTGTCAGTGTATGTCTTTGTTACTTGGTGTAAGTGTGTGTCTTTGTTACATGGTGTAATTGTAAGTCTTCGTTACTTGGTGTCAGTGTATGTCTTTGTTACTTGGTGTCAGTGTGTGTCTGTGTTACTGGGTATCAGTGTATGTCTTTGTGACTTGGTATCAGTGTCTGTCTTTGTGACTTGCTGTCAGTGTATGTCTTTGTTACTTGGTGTAAGTGTGTGTCTGTGATACTGGGTATCAGTGTATGTCTTTGTTACTTTGTGTAAGTGTATGTCTTTGTTACTTGGTGTCAGTGCATGTGTTTGTGACTTGTTGTCAGTGGTTGTCTTCGTTACTGGGTGTCAGTGTATGTCTTTGTTACTTGGTGTAAGTGTATGTCTGTGTTATTTGGTGTAAGTGAATGTCTTTGTTACTTGGTGTAAGTGTGCGACTGTGTTACTGGGTATCAGTGTGTGTCTTTGTTACTGGGTATCAGTGTATGTCTTTGTGACTTGGTGTCATTGTGACTTGGTGTCAGTGTATGTCTTTGTTACTGGGTATCAGTGCATGTCAAAATACTTGGTGTTAGTGTATGTCTTTGTTACTTGGTGTCAGTGTGTTTCTGTGTATCAGTTTATGTCTTTGTTACTGTGTATCAGTGTGTGTTACTGGGTGTCAGATTGTGTGTCTGTGACACTGGGTGTCAGTATTTAGTTTAGTTTAGAGATACAGCACTGAAACAGGCCCTCCGGCCCACCGAGTCTGTGCCGACGATCAACCAAACATTTATACTAATCCTACACGAATCCCATATTCCAATAACATCCCCACCGGCCTCTATATATTTCCCTACCACCTACCTATACTAGGGGCAATTTATAATGGCCAATTAACCTACCAACCTACAAGTCTTTGGGATGTGGGAGGAAACCGGAGCACCCGGAGGAAACCCACGCAGACACAGGGAGAACTTGCAAACTCCGCACAGGCAGTACCCAGAATCGAACCCGGGTCCATGGAGCTGTGAGGCTGCAGTGCTAACCACTGCGCCACTGTGCCGCCCAGTGTGTATCTGTGTTACTGGGTGTCAGTGTATGTCTTTGTTACTTGGTGTCAGTGTGTGTCTGTGTTACTTGGTGTAAGTGTGTGTCTGTGTTACTGGGTATCAGTGTATGTCTTTGTTACTTGGTGTAAGTGTATGTCTTTGTTACTTGATGTAAGTGTGTGTCTTTGTGACTTGGTGTAAGTGTATGTCTTTTTTACTTGGTGTAAGTGTGTGTCTTTGTTACATGGTGTAATTGTAAGTCTTTGTTACTTGGTGTCAGTGTATGTCTTTGTTACTTGGTGTAAGTGTATGTCTTTGTTACTTGATGTAAGTGTGTGTCTTTGTGACTTGGTGTCAGTGTATGTCTTTGTTACTTGGTGTCAGTCTGTGTCTGTGTTACTGGGTATCAGTGTATGTCTTTGTGACTTGGTATCAGTGTATGTCTTTGTTACTGGGTGTCAGTGTGTGTCTGCGTTACTGGGTATCAGTGTATGTCTTTGTGACTTGGTATCAGTTTCTGTCTTTGTTACTGGGTGTCAGTGTGTGTCTGTGTTCCTTGGTATCAGTGTATGTCTTTGTGACTTGCTGTCAGTGTATGTCTTTGTTACTTGGTGTAAGTGTTTGTCTGTGATACTGGGTGTCAGCGTATGTCTTTGTTACTTGGTGTAAGTGTGTGTCTGTGATACTGGGTATCAGTGTATGTCTTTGTTACTTGGTGTAAGTGTATGTCTTTGTTACTTGGTGTCAGTGCATGTGTTTGTGACTTGTTGTCAGTGGATGTCTTCGTTACTGGGTGTCAGTGTATGTCTTTGTTACTTGGTGTAAGTGTATGTCTGTGTTATTTGGTGTAAGTGTATGTCTTTCTTACTTGGTGTAAGTGTGCGACTGTGTTACTGGGTATCAGTGTGTGTCTTTGTTATTGGGTATCAGTGTATGTCTTTGTGAATTGGTATCAGTGTATGTCTTTGTTACTTGGTGTCAGTGTATGTCTTTGTTAATTGGTGTCAGTGTGTGTCTGTGTTACTGGTTATCAGTGTATGTCTTTGTGACTTGGTATCAGTGTATGTCTTTGTTACTTGGTGTCAGTGTATGTCTTTGTTAATTGGTGTCAGTGTGTGTCTGTGTTACTGGGTATCAGTGTATGTCTTTGTGACTTGGTATCAGTGTATGTCTTTGTTACTGGGTGTCAGTGTGTGTCTGTGTTACTGGGTATCAGTGTATGTCTTTGTGACTTGGTATCAGTGTCTGTCTTTGTTGCTGGGTGTCAGTGTGTGTCTGCGTTACTGGGTATCAGTGTATGTCTTTGTGACTTGGTATCAGTGTCTGTCTTTGTTACTGGGTGTCAGTGTGTGTCTGTGTTCCTGGGTATCAGTGTATGTCTTTGTGACTTGGTGTCAGTGTATGTCTTTGTTACTTGGTGTCAGTGTATGTGTTTGTGACTTGGTGTCAGTGTATGTCTTTGTTACTGGGTGTCAGTGTATGTCTTTGTTACTTGGTGTAAGTGTGTGTCTGTGTTACTGGGTATCAGTGTATGTCTTTGTTACTTGGTGTAAGTGTATGTCTTTGTTACTTGGTGTAAGTGAGTGTCTTTGTGACTTGGTGTCAGTGAATGTCTTTGTTACTTGGTGTAAGTGTGTGTCTTTGTTACATGGTGTAATTGTAAGTCTTCGTTACTTGGTGTCAGTGTATGTCTTTGTTACTTGGTGTCAGTGTGTGTCTGTGTTACTGGGTATCAGTGTATGTCTTTGTGACTTGGTATCAGTGTATGTCTTTGTTACTGGGTGTCAGTGAGTGTCTGTGTTACTGGGTATCAGTGTATGTCTTTCTGTCTTGGTATCAGTGTATGTCTTTATACTGGGTTTCAGTGTGTGTCTGTGTTCCTGGGTATCAGTGTATGTCTTTGTGACTTGGTGTCAGTGTATGTCTTTGTTACTGGGTGTCAGTGTATGTCTTTGTGACTTGGTGTCAGTTTATGTCTTTGTTACTTGGTGTAAGTGTGTGTCTGTGATACTGGGTATCAGTGTATGTCTTTGTTACTGGGTGTCAGTGTGTGTCTTTGTGACTTGGTGTCAGTGTATGCCTTTGTTACTTGGTGTAAGTGTGTGTCTGTGATACTGGGTATCAGTGTATGTCTTTGTTACTTGGTGTCAGTTTATGTCTTTGTAACTTGGTGTCAGTGTATGTGTTTGTGACTTGTTGTCAGTGGATGTCTTTGTTACTGGGTGTCAGTGTATGTCTTTGTTACTTGGTGTAAGTGTATGTCTGTGTTACTTGTTGTAAGTGTATGTATTTGTTACTTGGTGTAAATGTGCGTCTGTGTTACTGGGTATCAGTGTGTGTCTTTGTTACTGGGTATCAGTGTATGTCTTTGTTACTTGGTGTCAGTGTGTGTATCTGTGACTTGGTGTCAGTGTATGTCTTTGTTACTGGGTATCAGTGTATGTCAAAATACTTGGTGTTAGTGTATGTCTTTGTGACTTGGTGTCAGTGTATGTCTTTGTTACATGGTGTAATTGTATGTCTTTGTTACTTGGTGTCAATGTATGTCTTTGTTACTTGGTGTCAGTGTGTGTATCTAACTGGGTGTCAGTGTGTGTCTGTGTTACTGGGTAGCAGTGTATGTCTTTGTTACTTGGTGTCAGTGTATGTGTTTGTGACTTGGTGTCAGTGTATGTCTTTGTTACTGGGTGTCAGTGTATGTCTTTGTCACTTGGTGTAAGTGTGTGTCTGTGTTACTGGGTATCAGTGTATGTCTTTGTTACTTGTTGTAAGTGTATGTCTTTGTTACTTGGTGTAAGTGTTTGTCTTTGTGACTTGGTGTCAGTGTATGTCTTTGTTACTTGGTGTAAGTGTGTGTCTTTGTTACATGGTGTAATTGTATGTCTTTGTTACTTGGTGTCAGTGTATGTCTTTGTTACTTGGCGTCAGTGTGTGTCTGTGTTACTGGGTATCAGTGTATGTCTTTGTGACTTGGTATCAGTGTATGTCTTTGTTACTGGGTGTCAGTGTGTGTCTGCGTTACTGGGTATCAGTGTATGTCTTTGTGACTTGGTATCAGTGTCTGTCTTTGTTACTGGGTGTCAGTGTGTGTCTGTGTTCCTGGGTATCAGTGTATGTCTTTGTGACTTGGTGTCTGTGTATTTCTTTGTTACTGGGTGTCAGTGTGTGTCTTTGTGACTTGGTGTCAGTGTATGCCTTTGTTACTTGGTGTAAGTGTGTGTCTGTGATACTGGGTATCAGTGTATGTCTTTGTGACTTGGTATCAGTGTATGTCTTTGTTACTGGGTGTCAGTGTGTGTCTGCGTTAATGGGTATCAGTGTATGTCTTTGTGACTTGGTATCAGTGTATGTCTTTGTTACTGGGTGTCAGTGTGTGTCTGCGTTACTGGGTATCAGTGTATGTCTTTGTGACTTGGTATCAGTGTCTGTCTTTGTTACTGGGTGTCAGTGTGTGTCTGTGTTCCTGGGTATCAGTGCATGTCTTTGTGACTTGGTGTCAGTGTATCTCTTTGTTACTTGGTGTAAGTGTGTGTCTGTGATACTGGGTGTCAGTGTATGTCTTTGTTACTTGGTGTAAGTGTGTGTCTATGATACTGGGTATCAGTGTATGCCTTTGTTACTTTGTGTCAGTTTATGTCTTTGTTACTTGGTGTAAGTGTATGTCTTTGTTAATTGGTGTCAGTGCATGTGTTTGTGACTTGTTGTCAGTGGATGTCTTTGTTACTGGGTGTCAGTGTATGTCTTTGTTACTTGGTGTAAGTGTATGTCTGTGTTATTTGGTGTAAGTGTATGTCTTTGTTACTTGGTGTAAGTGTGCGTCTGTGTTACTGGGTATCAGTGTGTGTCTTTGTTACTGGGTATCAGTGCATGTCTTTGTGACTTGGTGTCAGTGTATGTCTTTGATACTTGGTGTAAGTGTGTGTCTGTGATACTGGGTATCAGTGTATGTCTTTGTGACTTGGTATCAGTGTATGTCTTTGCTACTGGGTGTCAGTGTGTGTCTGTGTTCCTGGGTATCAGTGTATGTCTTTGTGACTTGGTATCAGTGTATGTCTTTGTTACTGGGTGTCAGTGTGTGTCTGCGTTACTGGGTATCAGTGTATTTCTTTGTGACTTGGTATCAGTGTATGTCTTTGTTACTTGGTGTCAGAGTATGTCTTTGTTACTTGGTGTCAGTGTGTGTCTGTGTTACTGGGTATCAGTGTATGTCTTTGTGACTTGGTATCAGTGTCTGTCTTTGTTACTGGGTGTCTGTGTGTGTCTGTGTTCCTGGGTATCAGTGTATGTCTTTGTGACTTGGTGTCAGTGTATGTCTTTGTTACTTGGTGTCAGTGTATGTGTTTGTGACTTGGCGTCAGTGTATGTCTTTGTTACTTGGTGTCAGTGTATGTCTTTGTTACTTGGTGTAAGTGTGTGTCTGTGTTACTGGGTATCAGTGTATGTCTTTGTTACTTGGTGTAAGTGAGTGTCTTTGTGACTTGGTGTCAGTGTATGTCTTTGTTACTTGGTGTAAGTGTGTGTCTTTGTTACATGGTGTAATTGTAAGTCTTCGTTACTTGGTGTCAGTGTATGTCTTTGTTACTTGGTGTCAGTGTGTGTCTGTGTTACTGGGTATCAGTGTATGTCTTTGTGACTTGGTAACAGTGTCTGTCTTTGTGACTTGCTGTCAGTGTATGTCTTTGTTACTTGGTGTAAGTGTGTGTCTGTGATACTGGGTATCAGTGTATGTCTTTGTTACTTTGTGTAAGTGTATGTCTTTGTTACTTGGTGTCAGTGCATGTGTTTGTGACTTGTTGTCAGTGGTTGTCTTCGTTACTGGGTGTCAGTGTATGTCTTTGTTACTTGGTGTAAGTGTATGTCTGTGTTATTTGGTGTAAGTGAATGTCTTTGTTACTTGGTGTAAGTGTGCGACTGTGTTACTGGGTATCAGTGTGTGTCTTTGTTACTGGGTATCAGTGTATGTCTTTGTGACTTGGTGTCATTGTGACTTGGTGTCAGTGTATGTCTTTGTTACTGGGTATCAGTGCATGTCAAAATACTTGGTGTTAGTGTATGTCTTTGTTACTTGGTGTCAGTGTGTTTCTGTGTATCAGTTTATGTCTTTGTTACTGTGTATCAGTGTGTGTTACTGGGTGTCAGATTGTGTGTCTGTGACACTGGGTGTCAGTATTTAGTTTAGTTTAGAGATACAGCACTGAAACAGGCCCTCCGGCCCACCGAGTCTGTGCCGACGATCAACCAAACATTTATACTAATCCTACACGAATCCCATATTCCAATAACATCCCCACCGGCCTCTATATATTTCCCTACCACCTACCTATACTAGGGGCAATTTATAATGGCCAATTAACCTACCAACCTGCAAGTCTTTGGGATGTGGGAGGAAACCGGAGCACCCGGAGGAAACCCACGCAGACACAGGGAGAACTTGCAAACTCCGCACAGGCAGTACCCAGAATCGAACCCGGGTCCATGGAGCTGTGAGGCTGCAGTGCTAACCACTGCGCCACTGTGCCGCCCAGTGTGTATCTGTGTTACTGGGTGTCAGTGTATGTCTTTGTTACTTGGTGTCAGTGTGTGTCTGTGTTACTTGGTGTAAGTGTGTGTCTGTGTTACTGGGTATCAGTGTATGTCTTTGTTACTTGGTGTAAGTGTATGTCTTTGTTACTTGATGTAAGTGTGTGTCTTTGTGACTTGGTGTAAGTGTATGTCTTTTTTACTTGGTGTAAGTGTGTGTCTTTGTTACATGGTGTAATTGTAAGTCTTTGTTACTTGGTGTCAGTGTATGTCTTTGTTACTTGGTGTAAGTGTATGTCTTTGTTACTTGATGTAAGTGTGTGTCTTTGTGACTTGGTGTCAGTGTATGTCTTTGTTACTTGGTGTCAGTCTGTGTCTGTGTTACTGGGTATCAGTGTATGTCTTTGTGACTTGGTATCAGTGTATGTCTTTGTTACTGGGTGTCAGTGTGTGTCTGCGTTACTGGGTATCAGTGTATGTCTTTGTGACTTGGTATCAGTTTCTGTCTTTGTTACTGGGTGTCAGTGTGTGTCTGTGTTCCTTGGTATCAGTGTATGTCTTTGTGACTTGCTGTCAGTGTATGTCTTTGTTACTTGGTGTAAGTGTTTGTCTGTGATACTGGGTGTCAGCGTATGTCTTTGTTACTTGGTGTAAGTGTGTGTCTGTGATACTGGGTATCAGTGTATGTCTTTATTACTTGGTGTAAGTGTATGTCTTTGTTACTTGGTGTCAGTGCATGTGTTTGTGACTTGTTGTCAGTGGATGTCTTCGTTACTGGGTGTCAGTGTATGTCTTTGTTACTTGGTGTAAGTGTATGTCTGTGTTATTTGGTGTAAGTGTATGTCTTTCTTACTTGGTGTAAGTGTGCGACTGTGTTACTGGGTATCAGTGTGTGTCTTTGTTATTGGGTATCAGTGTATGTCTTTGTGAATTGGTATCAGTGTATGTCTTTGTTACTTGGTGTCAGTGTATGTCTTTGTTAATTGGTGTCAGTGTGTGTCTGTGTTACTGGTTATCAGTGTATGTCTTTGTGACTTGGTATCAGTGTATGTCTTTGTTACTTGGTGTCAGTGTATGTCTTTGTTAATTGGTGTCAGTGTGTGTCTGTGTTACTGGGTATCAGTGTATGTCTTTGTGACTTGGTATCAGTGTATGTCTTTGTTACTGGGTGTCAGTGTGTGTCTGTGTTACTGGGTATCAGTGTATGTCTTTGTGACTTGGTATCAGTGTCTGTCTTTGTTGCTGGGTGTCAGTGTGTGTCTGCGTTACTGGGTATCAGTGTATGTCTTTGTGACTTGGTATCAGTGTCTGTCTTTGTTACTGGGTGTCAGTGTGTGTCTGTGTTCCTGGGTATCAGTGTATGTCTTTGTGACTTGGTCTCAGTGTATGTCTTTGTTACTTGGTGTCAGTGTATGTGTTTGTGACTTGGTGTCAGTGTATGTCTTTGTTACTGGGTGTCAGTGTATGTCTTTGTTACTTGGTGTAAGTGTATGTCTTTGTTACTTGGTGTAAGTGAGTGTCTTTGTGACTTGGTGTCAGTGAATGTCTTTGTTACTTGGTGTAAGTGTGTGTCTTTGTTACATGGTGTAATTGTAAGTCTTCGTTACTTGGTGTCAGTGTATGTCTTTGTTACTTGGTGTCAGTGTGTGTCTGTGTTACTGGGTATCAGTGTATGTCTTTGTGACTTGGTATCAGTGTATGTCTTTGTTACTGGGTGTCAGTGAGTGTCTGTGTTACTGGGTATCAGTGTATGTCTTTCTGTCTTGGTATCAGTGTATGTCTTTATACTGGGTTTCAGTGTGTGTCTGTGTTCCTGGGTATCAGTGTATGTCTTTGTGACTTGGTGTCAGTGTATGTCTTTGTTACTGGGTGTCAGTGTATGTCTTTGTGACTTGGTGTCAGTTTATGTCTTTGTTACTTGGTGTAAGTGTGTGTCTGTGATACTGGGTATCAGTGTATGTCTTTGTTACTGGGTGTCAGTGTGTGTCTTTGTGACTTGGTGTCAGTGTATGCCTTTGTTACTTGGTGTAAGTGTGTGTCTGTGATACTGGGTATCAGTGTATGTCTTTGTTACTTGGTGTCAGTTTATGTCTTTGTAACTTGGTGTCAGTGTATGTGTTTGTGACTTGTTGTCAGTGGATGTCTTTGTTACTGGGTGTCAGTGTATGTCTTTGTTACTTGGTGTAAGTGTATGTCTGTGTTACTTGTTGTAAGTGTATGTATTTGTTACTTGGTGTAAATGTGCGTCTGTGTTACTGGGTATCAGTGTGTGTCTTTGTTACTGGGTATCAGTGTATGTCTTTGTTACTTGGTGTCAGTGTGTGTATCTGTGACTTGGTGTCAGTGTATGTCTTTGTTACTGGGTATCAGTGTATGTCAAAATACTTGGTGTTAGTGTATGTCTTTGTGACTTGGTGTCAGTGTATGTCTTTGTTACATGGTGTAATTGTATGTCTTTGTTACTTGGTGTCAATGTATGTCTTTGTTACTTGGTGTCAGTGTGTGTATCTAACTGGGTGTCAGTGTGTGTCTGTGTTACTGGGTAGCAGTGTATGTCTTTGTTACTTGGTGTCAGTGTATGTGTTTGTGACTTGGTGTCAGTGTATGTCTTTGTTACTGGGTGTCAGTGTATGTCTTTGTCACTTGGTGTAAGTGTGTGTCTGTGTTACTGGGTATCAGTGTATGTCTTTGTTACTTGTTGTAAGTGTATGTCTTTGTTACTTGGTGTAAGTGTTTGTCTTTGTGACTTGGTGTCAGTGTATGTCTTTGTTACTTGGTGTAAGTGTGTGTCTTTGTTACATGGTGTAATTGTATGTCTTTGTTACTTGGTGTCAGTGTATGTCTTTGTTACTTGGCGTCAGTGTGTGTCTGTGTTACTGGGTATCAGTGTATGTCTTTGTGACTTGGTATCAGTGTATGTCTTTGTTACTGGGTGTCAGTGTGTGTCTGCGTTACTGGGTATCAGTGTATGTCTTTGTGACTTGGTATCAGTGTCTGTCTTTGTTACTGGGTGTCAGTGTGTGTCTGTGTTCCTGGGTATCAGTGTATGTCTTTGTGACTTGGTGTCTGTGTATTTCTTTGTTACTGGGTGTCAGTGTGTGTCTTTGTGACTTGGTGTCAGTGTATGCCTTTGTTACTTGGTGTAAGTGTGTGTCTGTGATACTGGGTATCAGTGTATGTCTTTGTGACTTGGTATCAGTGTATGTCTTTGTTACTGGGTGTCAGTGTGTGTCTGCGTTAATGGGTATCAGTGTATGTCTTTGTGACTTGGTATCAGTGTATGTCTTTGTTACTGGGTGTCAGTGTGTGTCTGCGTTACTGGGTATCAGTGTATGTCTTTGTGACTTGGTATCAGTGTCTGTCTTTGTTACTGGGTGTCAGTGTGTGTCTGTGTTCCTGGGTATCAGTGCATGTCTTTGTGACTTGGTGTCAGTGTATCTCTTTGTTACTTGGTGTAAGTGTGTGTCTGTGATACTGGGTGTCAGTGTATGTCTTTGTTACTTGGTGTAAGTGTGTGTCTATGATACTGGGTATCAGTGTATGCCTTTGTTACTTTGTGTCAGTTTATGTCTTTGTTACTTGGTGTAAGTGTATGTCTTTGTTACTTGGTGTCAGTGCATGTGTTTGTGACTTGTTGTCAGTGGATGTCTTTGTTACTGGGTGTCAGTGTATGTCTTTGTTACTTGGTGTAAGTGTATGTCTGTGTTATTTGGTGTAAGTGTATGTCTTTGTTACTTGGTGTAAGTGTGCGTCTGTGTTACTGGGTATCAGTGTGTGTCTTTGTTACTGGGTATCAGTGCATGTCTTTGTGACTTGGTGTCAGTGTATGTCTTTGATACTTGGTGTAAGTGTGTGTCTGTGATACTGGGTATCAGTGTATGTCTTTGTGACTTGGTATCAGTGTATGTCTTTGCTACTGGGTGTCAGTGTGTGTCTGTGTTCCTGGGTATCAGTGTATGTCTTTGTGACTTGGTGTCAGTGTATGTCTTTGTTACTTGGTGGAAGTGTGTGTCTGTGATACTGGGTGTCAGTGTATGTCTTTGTTACTTGGTGTAAGTGTGTGTCTGTGATACTGGGTATCAGTGTATGTCTTTGTTACTTGGTGTAAGTGTATGTCTTTGTTACTTGGTGTCAGTGCATGTGTTTGTGACTTGCTGTCAGTGGATGTCTTCGTTACTGGGTGTCAGTGTATGTCTTTGTTACTTGGTGTAAGTGTATGTCTTTGTTACTTGATGTAAGTGTGTGTCTTTGTGACTTGGTGTCAGTGTATGTCTTTGTTACTTGGTGTCAGTGTGTGTCTGTGTTACTGGGTATCAGTGTATGTCTTTGTGATTTGGTATCAGTGTATGTCTTTGTTACTTGGTGTCAGTGTATGTCTTTGTTACTTGGTGTCAGTGTGTGTCTGTGTTACTGGGTATCAGTGTATGTCTTTGTGACTTGGTATCAGTGCATGTCTTTGTTACTGGGTGTCAGTGTGTGTCTGTGTTACTGGGTATCAGTGTATGTCTTTGTGACTTGGTATCAGTGTATGTCTTTGTTACTGGGTGTCAGTGTGTGTCTGCGTTACTGGGTATCAGTGTATGTCTTTGTGACTTGGTATCAGTGTATGTCTTTGTTACTTGGTGTCAGAGTATGTCTTTGTTACTTGGTGTCAGTGTGTGTCTGTGTTACTGGGTATCAGTGTATGTCTTTGTGACTTGGTATCAGTGTCTGTCTTTGTTACTGGGTGTCTGTGTGTGTCTGTGTTCCTGGGTATCAGTGTATGTCTTTGTGACTTGGTGTCAGTGTATGTCTTTGTTACTTGGTGTCAGTGTATGTGTTTGTGACTTGGCGTCAGTGTATGTCTTTGTTACTTGGTGTCAGTGTATGTCTTTGTTACTTGGTGTAAGTGTGTGTCTGTGTTACTGGGTATCAGTGTATGTCTTTGTTACTTGGTGTAAGTGAGTGTCTTTGTGACTTGGTGTCAGTGTATGTCTTTGTTACTTGGTGTAAGTGTGTGTCTTTGTTACATGGTGTAATTGTAAGTCTTCGTTACTTGGTGTCAGTGTATGTCTTTGTTACTTGGTGTCAGTGTGTGTCTGTGTTACTGGGTATCAGTGTATGTCTTTGTGACTTGGTATCAGTGTCTGTCTTTGTGACTTGCTGTCAGTGTATGTCTTTGTTACTTGGTGTAAGTGTGTGTCTGTGATACTGGGTATCAGTGTATGTCTTTGTTACTTTGTGTAAGTGTATGTCTTTGTTACTTGGTGTCAGTGCATGTGTTTGTGACTTGTTGTCAGTGGTTGTCTTCGTTACTGGGTGTCAGTGTATGTCTTTGTTACTTGGTGTAAGTGTATGTCTGTGTTATTTGGTGTAAGTGAATGTCTTTGTTACTTGGTGTAAGTGTGCGACTGTGTTACTGGGTATCAGTGTGTGTCTTTGTTACTGGGTATCAGTGTATGTCTTTGTGACTTGGTGTCATTGTGACTTGGTGTCAGTGTATGTCTTTGTTACTGGGTATCAGTGCATGTCAAAATACTTGGTGTTAGTGTATGTCTTTGTTACTTGGTGTCAGTGTGTTTCTGTGTATCAGTTTATGTCTTTGTTACTGTGTATCAGTGTGTGTTACTGGGTGTCAGATTGTGTGTCTGTGACACTGGGTGTCAGTATTTAGTTTAGTTTAGAGATACAGCACTGAAACAGGCCCTCCGGCCCACCGAGTCTGTGCCGACGATCAACCAAACATTTATACTAATCCTACACGAATCCCATATTCCAATAACATCCCCACCGGCCTCTATATATTTCCCTACCACCTACCTATACTAGGGGCAATTTATAATGGCCAATTAACCTACCAACCTGCAAGTCTTTGGGATGTGGGAGGAAACCGGAGCACCCGGAGGAAACCCACGCAGACACAGGGAGAACTTGCAAACTCCGCACAGGCAGTACCCAGAATCGAACCCGGGTCCATGGAGCTGTGAGGCTGCAGTGCTAACCACTGCGCCACTGTGCCGCCCAGTGTGTATCTGTGTTACTGGGTGTCAGTGTATGTCTTTGTTACTTGGTGTCAGTGTGTGTCTGTGTTACTTGGTGTAAGTGTGTGTCTGTGTTACTGGGTATCAGTGTATGTCTTTGTTACTTGGTGTAAGTGTATGTCTTTGTTACTTGATGTAAGTGTGTGTCTTTGTGACTTGGTGTAAGTGTATGTCTTTTTTACTTGGTGTAAGTGTGTGTCTTTGTTACATGGTGTAATTGTAAGTCTTTGTTACTTGGTGTCAGTGTATGTCTTTGTTACTTGGTGTAAGTGTATGTCTTTGTTACTTGATGTAAGTGTGTGTCTTTGTGACTTGGTGTCAGTGTATGTCTTTGTTACTTGGTGTCAGTCTGTGTCTGTGTTACTGGGTATCAGTGTATGTCTTTGTGACTTGGTATCAGTGTATGTCTTTGTTACTGGGTGTCAGTGTGTGTCTGCGTTACTGGGTATCAGTGTATGTCTTTGTGACTTGGTATCAGTTTCTGTCTTTCTTACTGGGTGTCAGTGTGTGTCTGTGTTCCTTGGTATCAGTGTATGTCTTTGTGACTTGCTGTCAGTGTATGTCTTTGTTACTTGGTGTAAGTGTTTGTCTGTGATACTGGGTGTCAGCGTATGTCTTTGTTACTTGGTGTAAGTGTGTGTCTGTGATACTGGGTATCAGTGTATGTCTTTGTTACTTGGTGTAAGTGTATGTCTTTGTTACTTGGTGTCAGTGCATGTGTTTGTGACTTGTTGTCAGTGGATGTCTTCGTTACTGGGTGTCAGTGTATGTCTTTGTTACTTGGTGTAAGTGTATGTCTGTGTTATTTGGTGTAAGTGTATGTCTTTCTTACTTGGTGTAAGTGTGCGACTGTGTTACTGGGTATCAGTGTGTGTCTTTGTTATTGGGTATCAGTGTATGTCTTTGTGAATTGGTATCAGTGTATGTCTTTGTTACTTGGTGTCAGTGTATGTCTTTGTTAATTGGTGTCAGTGTGTGTCTGTGTTACTGGTTATCAGTGTATGTCTTTGTGACTTGGTATCAGTGTATGTCTTTGTTACTTGGTGTCAGTGTATGTCTTTGTTAATTGGTGTCAGTGTGTGTCTGTGTTACTGGGTATCAGTGTATGTCTTTGTGACTTGGTATCAGTGTATGTCTTTGTTACTGGGTGTCAGTGTGTGTCTGTGTTACTGGGTATCAGTGTATGTCTTTGTGACTTGGTATCAGTGTCTGTCTTTGTTGCTGGGTGTCAGTGTGTGTCTGCGTTACTGGGTATCAGTGTATGTCTTTGTGACTTGGTATCAGTGTCTGTCTTTGTTACTGGGTGTCAGTGTGTGTCTGTGTTCCTGGGTATCAGTGTATGTCTTTGTGACTTGGTGTCAGTGTATGTCTTTGTTACTTGGTGTCAGTGTATGTGTGTGTGACTTGGTGTCAGTGTATGTCTTTGTTACTGGGTGTCAGTGTATGTCTTTGTTACTTGGTGTAAGTGTGTGTCTGTGTTACTGGGTATCAGTGTATGTCTTTGTTACTTGGTGTAAGTGTATGTCTTTGTTACTTGGTGTAAGTGAGTGTCTTTGTGACTTGGTGTCAGTGAATGTCTTTGTTACTTGGTGTAAGTGTGTGTCTTTGTTACATGGTGTAATTGTAAGTCTTCGTTACTTGGTGTCAGTGTATGTCTTTGTTACTTGGTGTCAGTGTGTGTCTGTGTTACTGGGTATCAGTGTATGTCTTTGTGACTTGGTATCAGTGTATGTCTTTGTTACTGGGTGTCAGTGAGTGTCTGTGTTACTGGGTATCAGTGTATGTCTTTCTGTCTTGGTATCAGTGTATGTCTTTATACTGGGTTTCAGTGTGTGTCTGTGTTCCTGGGTATCAGTGTACGTCTTTGTGACTTGGTGTCAGTGTATGTCTTTGTTACTGGGTGTCAGTGTATGTCTTTGTGACTTGGTGTCAGTTTATGTCTTTGTTACTTGGTGTAAGTGTGTGTCTGTGATACTGGGTATCAGTGTATGTCTTTGTTACTGGGTGTCAGTGTGTGTCTTTGTGACTTGGTGTCATTGTGACTTGGTGTCAGTGTATGTCTTTGTTACTGGGTATCAGTGCATGTCAAAATACTTGGTGTTAGTGTATGTCTTTGTTACTTGGTGTCAGTGTGTATCAGTGTATGTCTTTGTTACTGTGTATCAGTGTGTGTTACTGGGTGTCAGATTGTGTGTCTGTGACACTGGGTGTCAGTATTTAGTTTAGTTTAGAGATACAGCACTGAAACAGGCCCTCCGGCCCACCGAGTCTGTGCCGACGATCAACCAAACATTTATACTAATCCTACACGAATCCCATATTCCAATAACATCCCCACCGGCCTCTATATATTTCCCTACCACCTACCTATACTAGGGGCAATTTATAATGGCCAATTAACCTACCAACCTGCAAGTCTTTGGGATGTGGGAGGAAACCGGAGCACCCGGAGGAAACCCACGCAGACACAGGGAGAACTTGCAAACTCCGCACAGGCAGTACCCAGAATCGAACCCGGGTCCATGGAGCTGTGAGGCTGCAGTGCTAACCACTGCGCCACTGTGCCGCCCAGTGTGTATCTGTGTTACTGGGTGTCAGTGTATGTCTTTGTTACTTGGTGTCAGTGTGTGTCTGTGTTACTTGGTGTAAGTGTGTGTCTGTGTTACTGGGTATCAGTGTAT
Source organism: Heterodontus francisci (assembly GCF_036365525.1). Lineage (NCBI taxonomy): Eukaryota > Metazoa > Chordata > Chondrichthyes > Heterodontiformes > Heterodontidae > Heterodontus > Heterodontus francisci. The sequence continues at coordinate 8,234,273 of NW_027140867.1, read as the reverse complement.
GTCTTTGTTACTTGGTGTAAGTGTATGTCTTTGTTACTTGATGTAAGTGTGTGTCTTTGTGACTTGGTGTAAGTGTATGTCTTTTTTACTTGGTGTAAGTGTGTGTCTTTGTTACATGGTGTAATTGTAAGTCTTTGTTACTTGGTGTCAGTGTATGTCTTTGTTACTTGGTGTAAGTGTATGTCTTTGTTACTTGATGTAAGTGTGTGTCTTTGTGACTTGGTGTCAGTGTATGTCTTTGTTACTTGGTGTCAGTCTGTGTCTGTGTTACTGGGTATCAGTGTATGTCTTTGTGACTTGGTATCAGTGTATGTCTTTGTTACTGGGTGTCAGTGTGTGTCTGCGTTACTGGGTATCAGTGTATGTCTTTGTGACTTGGTATCAGTTTCTGTCTTTCTTACTGGGTGTCAGTGTGTGTCTGTGTTCCTTGGTATCAGTGTATGTCTTTGTGACTTGCTGTCAGTGTATGTCTTTGTTACTTGGTGCAAGTGTTTGTCTGTGATACTGGGTGTCAGCGTATGTCTTTGTTACTTGGTGTAAGTGTGTGTCTGTGATACTGGGTATCAGTGTATGTCTTTGTTACTTGGTGTAAGTGTATGTCTGTGTTATTTGGTGTAAGTGTATGTCTTTCTTACTTGGTGTAAGTGTGCGACTGTGTTACTGGGTATCAGTGTGTGTCTTTGTTATTGGGTATCAGTGTATGTCTTTGTGAATTGGTATCAGTGTATGTCTTTGTTACTTGGTGTCAGTGTATGTCTTTGTTAATTGGTGTCAGTGTGTGTCTGTGTTACTGGGTATCAGTGTATGTCTTTGTGACTTGGTATCAGTGTATGTCTTTGTTACTTGGTGTCAGTGTATGTCTTTGTTAATTGGTGTCAGTGTGTGTCTGTGTTACTGGGTATCAGTGTATGTCTTTGTGACTTGGTATCAGTGTATGTCTTTGTTACTGGGTGTCAGTGTGTGTCTGTGTTACTGGGTATCAGTGTATGTCTTTGTGACTTGGTATCAGTGTCTGTCTTTGTTACTGGGTGTCAGTGTGTGTCTGCGTTACTGGGTATCAGTGTATGTCTTTGTGACTTGGTATCAGTGTCTGTCTTTGTTACTGGGTGTCAGTGTGTGTCTGTGTTCCTGGGTATCAGTGTATGTCTTTGTGACTTGGTGTCAGTGTATGTCTTTGTTACTTGGTGTCAGTGTATGTGTTTGTGACTTGGTGTCAGTGTATGTCTTTGTTACTGGGTGTCAGTGTATGTCTTTGTTACTTGGTGTAAGTGTGTGTCTGTGTTACTGGGTATCAGTGTATGTCTTTGTTACTTGGTGTAAGTGTATGTCTTTGTTACTTGGTGTAAGTGAGTGTCTTTGTGACTTGGTGTCAGTGAATGTCTTTGTTACTTGGTGTAAGTGTGTGTCTTTGTTACATGGTGTAATTGTAAGTCTTCGTTACTTGGTGTCAGTGTATGTCTTTGTTTCTTGGTGTCAGTGTGTGTCTGTGTTACTGGGTATCAGTGTATGTCTTTGTGACTTGGTATCAGTGTATGTCTTTGTTACTGGGTGTCAGTGAGTGTCTGTGTTACTGGGTATCAGTGTATGTCTTTCTGTCTTGGTATCAGTGTATGTCTTTATACTGGGTTTCAGTGTGTGTCTGTGTTCCTGGGTATCAGTGTATGTCTTTGTGACTTGCTGTCAGTGTATGTCTTTGTTACTTGGTGCAAGTGTTTGTCTGTGATACTGGGTGTCAGCGTATGTCTTTGTTACTTGGTGTAAGTGTGTGTCTGTGATACTGGGTATCAGTGTATGTCTTTGTTACTTGGTGTAAGTGTATGTCTTTGTTACTTGGTGTCAGTGCATGTGTTTGTGACTTGTTGTCAGTGGATGTCTTCGTTACTGGGTGTCAGTGTATGTCTTTGTTACTTGGTGTAAGTGTATGTCTGTGTTATTTGGTGGAAGTGTATGTCTTTCTTACTTGGTGTAAGTGTGCGACTGTGTTACTGGGTATCAGTGTGTGTCTTTGTTATTGGGTATCAGTGTATGTCTTTGTGAATTGGTATCAGTGTATGTCTTTGTTACTTGGTGTCAGTGTATGTCTTTGTTAATTGGTGTCAGTGTGTGTCTGTGTTACTGGGTATCAGTGTATGTCTTTGTGACTTGGTATCAGTGTATGTCTTTGTTACTTGGTGTCAGTGTATGTCTTTGTTAATTGGTGTCGGTGTGTGTCTGTGTTACTGGGTATCAGTGTATGTCTTTGTGACTTGGTATCAGTGTATGTCTTTGTTACTGGGTGTCAGTGTGTGTCTGTGTTACTGGGTATCAGTGTATGTCTTTGTGACTTGGTATCAGTGTCTGTCTTTGTTACTGGGTGTCAGTGTGTGTCTGCGTTACTGGGTATCAGTGTATGTCTTTGTGACTTGGTATCAGTGTCTGTCTTTGTTACTGGGTGTCAGTGTGTGTCTGTGTTCCTGGGTATCAGTGTATGTCTTTGTGACTTGGTGTCAGTGTATGTCTTTGTTACTTGGTGTCAGTGTATGTGTTTGTGACTTGGTGTCAGTGTATGTCTTTGTTACTGGGTGTCAGTGTATGTCTTTGTTACTTGGTGTAAGTGTGTGTCTGTGTTACTGGGTATCAGTGTATGTCTTTGTTACTTGGTGTAAGTGTATGTCTTTGTTACTTGGTGTAAGTGAGTGTCTTTGTGACTTGGTGTCAGTGAATGTCTTTGTTACTTGGTGTAAGTGTGATTCTTTGTTACATGGTGTAATTGTAAGTCTTCGTTACTTGGTGTCAGTGTATGTCTTTGTTTCTTGGTGTCAGTGTGTGTCTGTGTTACTGGGTATCAGTGTATGTCTTTGTGACTTGGTATCAGTGTATGTCTTTGTTACTGGGTGTCAGTGAGTGTCTGTGTTACTGGGTATCAGTGTATGTCTTTCTGTCTTGGTATCAGTGTATGTCTTTATACTGGGTTTCAGTGTGTGTCTGTGTTCCTGGGTATCAGTGTATGTCTTTGTGACTTGGTGTCAGTGTATGTCTTTGTTACTGGGTGTCAGTGTATGTCTTTGTGACTTGGTGCCAGTTTATGCCTTTGTTACTTGGTGTAAGTGTGTGTCTGTGATACTGGGTATCAGTGTATGTCTTTGTTACTGGGTGTCAGTGTGTGTCTTTGTGACTTGGTGTCAGTGTATGCCTTTGTTACTTGGTGTAAGTGTGTGTCTGTGATACTGGGTATCAGTGTATGTCTTTGTTACTTGGTGTCAGTTTATGTCTTTGTAACTTGGTGTCAGTGTATGTGTTTGTGACTTGTTGTCAGTGGATGTCTTTGTTACTGGGTGTCAGTGTATGTCTTTGTTACTTGGTGTAAGTGTATGTCTGTGTTACTTGTTGTAAGTGTATGTATTTGTTACTTGGTGTAAATGTGCGTCTGTGTTACTGGGTATCAGTGTGTGTCTTTGTTACTGGGTATTAGTGTATGTCTTTGTTACTTGGTGTCAGTGTGTGTATCTGTGACTTGGTGTCAGTGTATGTCTTTGTTACTGGGTATCAGTGTATGTCAAAATACTTGGTGTTAGTGTATGTCTTTGTGACTTGGTGTCAGTGTATGTCTTTGTTACATGGTGTAATTGTATGTCTTTGTTACTTGGTGTCAATGTATGTCTTTGTTACTTGGTGTCAGTGTGTGTATCTAACTGGGTGTCAGTGTGTGTCTGTGTTACTGGGCAGCAGTGTATGTCTTTGTTACTTGGTGTCAGTGTATGTGTTTGTGACTTGGTGTCAGTGTATGTCTTTGTTACTGGGTGTCAGTGTATGTCTTTGTCACTTGGTGTAAGTGTGTGTCTGTGTTACTGGGTATCAGTGTATGTCTTTGTTACTTGTTGTAAGTGTATGTCTTTGTTACTTGGTGTAAGTGTTTGTCTTTGTGACTTGGTGTCAGTGTATGTCTTTGTTACTTGGTGTAAGTGTGTGTCTTTGTTACATGGTGTAATTGTATGTCTTTGTTACTTGGTGTCAGTGTATGTCTTTGTTACTTGGCGTCAGTGTGTGTCTGTGTTACTGGGTATCACTGTATGTCTTTGTGACTTGGTATCAGTGTATGTCTTTGTTACTGGGTGTCAGTGTGTGTCTGTGTTACTGGGTATCAGTGTATGTCTTTGTGACTTGGTATCAGTGTATGTCTTTGTTACTGGGTGTCAGTGTGTGTCTGCGTTACTGGGTATCAGTGTATGTCTTTGTGACTTGGTATCAGTGTCTGTCTTTGTTACTGGGTGTCAGTGTGTGTCTGTGTTCCTGGGCATCAGTGTATGTCTTTGTGACTTGGTGTCTGTGTATTTCTTTGTTACTGGGTGTCAGTGTGTGTCTTTGTGACTTGGTGTCAGTGTATGCCTTTGTTACTTGGTGTAAGTGTGTGTCTGTGATACTGGGTATCAGTGTATGTCTTTGTGACTTGGTATCAGTGTATGTCTTTGTTACTGGGTGTCAGTGTGTGTCTGCGTTAATGGGTATCAGTGTATGTCTTTGTGACTTGGTATCAGTGTCTGTCTTTGTTACTGGGTGTCAGTGTGTGTCTGTGTTCCTGGGTATCAGTGTATGTCTTTGTGACTTGGTGTCAGTCTATGTCTTTGTTACTTGGTGTCAGTGTATGTGTTTGTGACTTGGTGTCAGTGTATGTCTTTGTTACTGGGTGTCAGTGTATGTCTTTGTTACTTGGTGTAAGTGTGTGTCTGTGTTACTGGGTATCAGTGTATGTCTTTGTTACTTGGTGTAAGTGTATGTCTTTGTTACTTGGTGTAAGTGAGTGTCTTTGTGACGTGGTGTCAGTGAATGTCTTTGTTACTTGGTGTAAGTGTGTGTCTTTGTTACATGGTGTAATTGTAAGTCTTCGTTACTTGGTGTCAGTGTATGTCTTTGTTACTTTGTGTCAGTGTGTGTCTGTGTTACTGGGTATCTGTGTATGTCTTTGTGACTTGGTATCAGTGTATGTCTTTGTTACTGGGTGTCAGTGTGTGTCTGTGTTACTGGGTATCAGTGTATGTCTTTGTGACTTGGTATCAGTGTATGTCTTTGTTACTGGGTGTCAGTGTGTGTCTGCGTTACTGGGTATCAGTGTATGTCTTTGTGACTTGGTATCAGTGTCTGTCTTTGTTACTGGGTGTCAGTGTGTGTCTGTGTTCCTGGGTATCAGTGTATGTCTTTGTGACTTGGTGTCAGTGTATCTCTTTGTTACTTGGTGTAAGTGTGTGTCTGTGATACTGGGTGTCAGTGTATGTCTTTGTTACTTGGTGTAAGTGTGTGTCTATGATACTGGGTATCAGTGTATGCCTTTGTTACTTTGTGTCAGTTTATGTCTTTGTTACTTGGTGTAAGTGTATGTCTTTGTTACTTGGTGTCAGTGCATGTGTTTGTGACTTGTTGTCATTGGATGTCTTTGTTACTGGGTGTCAGTGTATGTCTTTGTTACTTGGTGTAAGTGTATGTCTGTGTTATTTGGTGTAAGTGTATGTCTTTGTTACTTGGTGTAAGTGTGCGTCTGTGTTACTGGGTATCAGTGTGTGTCTTTGTTACTGGGTATCAGTGCATGTCTTTGTGACTTGGTGTCAGTGTATGTCTTTGATACTTGGTGTAAGTGTGTGTCTGTGATACTGGGTATCAGTGTATGTCTTTGTGACTTGGTATCAGTGTATGTCTTTGCTACTGGGTGTCAGTGTGTGTCTGTGTTCCTGGGTATCAGTGTATGTCTTTGTGACTTGGTGTCAGTGTATGTCTTTGTTACTTGGTGGAAGTGTGTGTCTGTGATACTGGGTGTCAGTGTATGTCTTTGTTACTTGGTGTAAGTGTGTGTCTGTGATACTGGGTATCAGTGTATGTCTTTGTTATTTGGTGTCAGTTTATGTCTTTGTTACTTGGTGTAAGTGTATGTCTTTGTTACTTGGTGTCAGTGCATGTGTTTGTGACTTGTTGTCAGTGGATGTCTTCGTTACTGGGTGTCAGTGTATGTCTTTGTTACTTGGTGTAAGTGTATGTCTTTGTTACTTGATGTAAGTGTGTGTCTTTGTGACTTGGTGTAAGTGTATGTCTTTGTTACTTGGTGTCAGTGTGTGTCTGTGTTACTGGGTATCAGTGTATGTCTTTGTGACTTGGTATCAGTGTATGTCTTTGTTACTTGGTGTCAGTGTATGTCTTTGTTACTTGGTGTAAGTGTGTGTCTGTGTTACTGGGTATCAGTGTATGTCTTTGTGACTTGGTATCAGTGCATGTCTTTGTTACTGGGTGTCAGTGTGTGTCTGTGTTACTGGGTATCAGTGTATGTCTTTGTGACTTGGTATCAGTGTATGTCTTTGTTACTGGGTGTCAGTGTGTCTCTGCGTTACTGGGTATCAGTGTATGTCTTTGTGACTTGGTATCAGTGTATGTCTTTGTTACTTGGTGTCAGTGTATGTCTTTGTTACTTGGTGTCAGTGTGTGTCTGTGTTACTGGGTATCAGTGTATGTCTTTGTGACTTGGTATCAGTGTCTGTCTTTGTTACTGGGTGTCAGTGTGTGTCTGTGTTCCTGGGTATCAGTGTATGTCTTTGTGACTTGGTGTCAGTGTATGTCTTTGTTACTTGGTGTCAGTGTATGTGTTTGTGACTTGGTGTCAGTGTATGTCTTTGTTACTTGGTGTCAGTGTATGTCTTTGTTACTTGGTGTAAGTGTGTGTCTGTGTTACTGGGTATCAGTGTATGTCTTTGTTACTTGGTGTAAGTGAGTGTCTTTGTGACTTGGTGTCAGTGTATGTCTTTGTTACTTGGTGTAAGTGTGTGTCTTTGTTACATGGTGTAATTGTAAGTCTTCGTTACTTGGTGTCAGTGTATGTCTTTGTTACTTGGTGTCAGTGTTTGTCTGTGTTACTGGGTATCAGTGTATGTCTTTGTGACTTGGTATCAGTGTATGTCTTTGTTACTGGGTGTCAGTGTGTGTCTGCGTTACTGGGTATCAGTGTATGTCTTTGTGACTTGGTATCAGTGTCTGTCTTTGTGACTTGCTGTCAGTGTATGTCTTTGTTACTTGGTGTAATTGTTTGTCTGTGATACTGGGTGTCAGTGTATGTCTTTGTTACTTGGTGTAAGTGTGTGTCTGTGATACTGGGTATCAGTGTATGTCTTTGTTACTTTGTGTAAGTGTATGTCTTTGTTACTTGGTGTCAGTGCATGTCTTTGTTACTTGGTGTAAGTGTTTGTCTGTGATACTGGGTGTCAGTGTATGTCTTTGTTACTTGGTGTAAGTGTGTGTCTGTGTTACTGGGTATCAGTGTATGTCTTTGTTACTGTGCATCAGTGTGTGTTACTGGGTGTCAGTGTGTGTCTGTGACACTGGGTGTCAGTATTTAGTTTAGTTTAGAGATACAGCACTGAAACAGGCCCTCCGGCCCACCGAGTCTGTGCCGACGATCAACCAAACATTTATACTAATCCTACACGAATCCCATATTCCAATAACATCCCCACCGGCCTCTATATATTTCCCTACCACCTACCTATACTAGGGGCAATTTATAATGGCCAATTAACCTACCAACCTGCAAGACTTTGGGATGTGGGAGGAAACCGGAGCACCCGGAGGAAACCCACGCAGACACAGGGAGAACTTGCAAACTCCGCACAGGCAGTACCCAGAATCGAACCCGGGTCCATGGAACTGTGAGGCTGCAGTGCTAACCACTGCGCCACTGTGCCGCCCAATGTGTATCTGTGTTACTGGGTGTCAGTGTATGTCTTTGTTACTTGGTGTCAGTGTGTGTCTGTGTTACTTGGTGTAAGTGTGTGTCTGTGTTACTGGGTATCAGTGTATGTCTTTGTTACTTGGTGTAAGTGTATGTCTTTGTTACTTGATGTAAGTGTGTGTCTTTGTGACTTGGTGTAAGTGTATGTCTTTGTTACTTGGTGTAAGTGTGTGTCTTTGTTACATGGTGTAATTGTAAGTCTTTGTTACTTGGTGTCAGTGTATGTCTTTGTTACTTGGTGTAAGTGTATGTCTTTGTTACTTGATGTAAGTGTGTGTCTTTGTGACTTGGTGTCAGTGTATGTCTTTGTTACTTGGTGTCAGTCTGTGTCCGTGATACTGGGTATCAGTGTATGTCTTTGTGACTTGGTATCAGTGTATGTCTTTGTTACTGGGTGTCAGTGTGTGTCTGCGTTACTGGGTATCAGTGTATGTCTTTGTGACTTGGTATCAGTTTCTGTCTTTGTTACTGGGTGTCAGTGTGTGTCTGTGTTCCTTGGTATCAGTGTATGTCTTTGTGACTTGCTGTCAGTGTATGTCTTTGTTACTTGGTGTAAGTGTTTGTCTGTGATACTGGGTGTCAGCGTATGTCTTTGTTACTTGGTGTAAGTGTGTGTCTGTGATACTGGGTATCAGTGTATGTCTTTGTTACTTGGTGTAAGTGTATGTCTTTGTTACTTGGTGTCAGTGCATGTGTTTGTGACTTGTTGTCAGTGGATGTCTTCGTTACTGGGTGTCAGTGTATGTCTTTGTTACTTGGTGTAAGTGTATGTCTGTGTTATTTGGTGTAAGTGTATGTCTTTCTTACTTGGTGTAAGTGTGCGACTGTGTTACTGGGTATCAGTGTGTGTCTTTGTTATTGGGTATCAGTGTATGTCTTTGTGACTTGTTGTCAGTGTGTGTCTTTGTGACTTGGTGTCAGTGTATGTCTTTGTTACTGGGTTTCAGTGCATGTCAAAAAACTTGGTGTTAGTGTATGTCTTTGTTACTTGGTGTCAGTGTGTTTCTGGGTATCAGTGTATGTCTTTGTTACTGTGTATCAGTGTGTGTTACTGGGTGTCAGTGTGTGTCTGTGACACTGGGTGTCAGTATTTAGTTTAGTTTAGAGATACAGCACTGAAACAGGCCCTCCGGCCCACCGAGTCTGTGCCGACCATCAACCAAACATTTATACTAATCCTACACGAATCCCATATTCCAATAACATCCCCACCGGCCTCTATATATTTCCCTACCACCTACCTATAATAGGGGCAATTTATAATGGCCAATTAACCTACCAACCTGCAAGTCTTTGGGATGTGGGAGGAATCCGGAGCACCCGGAGGAAACCAACGCAGACACAGGGAGAACTTGCAAACTCCGCACAGGCAGTACCCAGAATCGAACCCGGGTCCCTGGAACTGTGAGGCTGCAGTGCTAACCACTGCGCCACTGTGCAGCCCAGTGTGTATCTGTGTTAATGGGTGTCAGTGTATGTCTTTGTTACTTAGTGTCAGTGTATGTCTTTGTTACTGGGTGTCAGTGCATGTCTTTGTTACTTGGTGTAAGTGTGTGTCTGTGTTACTGGGTATCAGTGTATGTCTTTGCTACTTGGTGTCAGTGTCTGTCTTTGTTACTTGGTGTCAGTGTGTGTCTGTGTTACTGGGTGTCAGTGTGGTCGTTTGTCTTACTGGGTGTCAGTGTGTGTCTGTGTTACTTGGTGTAAGTGTGAGTCTTTGTTTATTGGTGTCCTGGTGTGTCTGTGTTACTGGGTGTCAGTGTCTGTCTTTGTTACTGGGTGTCAGTGTATGTCTTTGTTACTTGGTGTAAGTGTGTGTCTGTGTTACTGGGTATCAGTGTATGTGTTTGTTACTTGGTGTAAGTGTATGTCTTTGTTACTTGGTGTAAGTGTGTGTCTTTGTTACATGGTGTAATTGTATGTCTTTGTTACTTGGTGTCAGTGTATGTCTTTGTTACTTGGTGTCAGTGTGTGTCTGTGTTACTGGGTATCAGTGTATGTCTTTCTGTCTTGGTATCAGTGTATGTCTTTATACTGGGTTTCAGTGTGTGTCTGTGTTCCTGGGTATCAGTGTATGTCTTTGTGACTTGCTGTCAGTGTATGTCTTTGTTACTTGGTGCAAGTGTTTGTCTGTGATACTGGGTGTCAGCGTATGTCTTTGTTACTTGGTGTAAGTGTGTGTCTGTGATACTGGGTATCAGTGTATGTCTTTGTTACTTGGTGTAAGTGTATGTCTTTGTTACTTGGTGTCAGTGCATGTGTTTGTGACTTGTTGTCAGTGGATGTCTTCGTTACTGGGTGTCAGTGTATGTCTTTGTTACTTGGTGTAAGTGTATGTCTGTGTTATTTGGTGGAAGTGTATGTCTTTCTTACTTGGTGTAAGTGTGCGACTGTGTTACTGGGTATCAGTGTGTGTCTTTGTTATTGGGTATCAGTGTATGTCTTTGTGAATTGGTATCAGTGTATGTCTTTGTTACTTGGTGTCAGTGTATGTCTTTGTTAATTGGTGTCAGTGTGTGTCTGTGTTACTGGGTATCAGTGTATGTCTTTGTGACTTGGTATCAGTGTATGTCTTTGTTACTTGGTGTCAGTGTATGTCTTTGTTAATTGGTGTCAGTGTGTGTCTGTGTTACTGGGTATCAGTGTATGTCTTTGTGACTTGGTATCAGTGTATGTCTTTGTTACTGGGTGTCAGTGTGTGTCTGTGTTACTGGGTATCAGTGTATGTCTTTGTGACTTGGTATCAGTGTCTGTCTTTGTTACTGGGTGTCAGTGTGTGTCTGCGTTACTGGGTATCAGTGTATGTCTTTGTGACTTGGTATCAGTGTCTGTCTTTGTTACTGGGTGTCAGTGTGTGTCTGTGTTCCTGGGTATCAGTGTATGTCTTTGTGACTTGGTGTCAGTGTATGTCTTTGTTACTTGGTGTCAGTGTATGTGTTTGTGACTTGGTGTCAGTGTATGTCTTTGTTACTGGGTGTCAGTGTATGTCTTTGTTACTTGGTGTAAGTGTGTGTCTGTGTTACTGGGTATCAGTGTATGTCTTTGTTACTTGGTGTAAGTGTATGTCTTTGTTACTTGGTGTAAGTGAGTGTCTTTGTGACTTGGTGTCAGTGAATGTCTTTGTTACTTGGTGTAAGTGTGTGTCTTTGTTACATGGTGTAATTGTAAGTCTTCGTTACTTGGTGTCAGTGTATGTCTTTGTTTCTTGGTGTCAGTGTGTGTCTGTGTTACTGGGTATCAGTGTATGTCTTTGTGACTTGGTATCAGTGTATGTCTTTGTTACTGGGTGTCAGTGAGTGTCTGTGTTACTGGGTATCAGTGTATGTCTTTCTGTCTTGGTATCAGTGTATGTCTTTATACTGGGTTTCAGTGTGTGTCTGTGTTCCTGGGTATCAGTGTATGTCTTTGTGACTTGGTGTCAGTGTATGTCTTTGTTACTGGGTGTCAGTGTATGTCTTTGTGACTTGGTGCCAGTTTATGCCTTTGTTACTTGGTGTAAGTGTGTGTCTGTGATACTGGGTATCAGTGTATGTCTTTGTTACTGGGTGTCAGTGTGTGTCTTTGTGACTTGGTGTCAGTGTATGCCTTTGTTACTTGGTGTAAGTGTGTGTCTGTGATACTGGGTATCAGTGTATGTCTTTGTTACTTGGTGTCAGTTTATGTCTTTGTAACTTGGTGTCAGTGTATGTGTTTGTGACTTGTTGTCAGTGGATGTCTTTGTTACTGAGTGTCAGTGTATGTCTTTGTTACTTGGTGTAAGTGTATGTCTGTGTTACTTGTTGTAAGTGTATGTATTTGTTACTTGGTGTAAATGTGCGTCTGTGTTACTGGGTATCAGTGTGTGTCTTTGTTACTGGGTATTAGTGTATGTCTTTGTTACTTGGTGTCAGTGTGTGTATCTGTGACTTGGTGTCAGTGTATGTCTTTGTTACTGGGTATCAGTGTATGTCAAAATACTTGGTGTTAGTGTATGTCTTTGTGACTTGGTGTCAGTGTATGTCTTTGTTACATGGTGTAATTGTATGTCTTTGTTACTTGGTGTCAATGTATGTCTTTGTTACTTGGTGTCAGTGTGTGTATCTAACTGGGTGTCAGTGTGTGTCTGTGTTACTGGGCAGCAGTGTATGTCTTTGTTACTTGGTGTCAGTGTATGTGTTTGTGACTTGGTGTCAGTGTATGTCTTTGTTACTGGGTGTCAGTGTATGTCTTTGTCACTTGGTGTAAGTGTGTGTCTGTGTTACTGGGTATCAGTGTATGTCTTTGTTACTTGTTGTAAGTGTATGTCTTTGTTACTTGGTGTAAGTGTTTGTCTTTGTGACTTGGTGTCAGTGTATGTCTTTGTTACTTGGTGTAAGTGTGTGTCTTTGTTACATGGTGTAATTGTATGTCTTTGTTACTTGGTGTCAGTGTATGTCTTTGTTACTTGGCGTCAGTGTGTGTCTGTGTTACTGGGTATCACTGTATGTCTTTGTGACTTGGTATCAGTGTATGTCTTTGTTACTGGGTGTCAGTGTGTGTCTGTGTTACTGGGTATCAGTGTATGTCTTTGTGACTTGGTATCAGTGTATGTCTTTGTTACTGGGTGTCAGTGTGTGTCTGCGTTACTGGGTATCAGTGTATGTCTTTGTGACTTGGTATCAGTGTCTGTCTTTGTTACTGGGTGTCAGTGTGTGTCTGTGTTCCTGGGCATCAGTGTATGTCTTTGTGACTTGGTGTCTGTGTATTTCTTTGTTACTGGGTGTCAGTGTGTGTCTTTGTGACTTGGTGTCAGTGTATGCCTTTGTTACTTGGTGTAAGTGTGTGTCTGTGATACTGGGTATCAGTGTATGTCTTTGTGACTTGGTATCAGTGTATGTCTTTGTTACTGGGTGTCAGTGTGTGTCTGCGTTAATGGGTATCAGTGTATGTCTTTGTGACTTGGTATCAGTGTCTGTCTTTGTTACTGGGTGTCAGTGTGTGTCTGTGTTCCTGGGTATCAGTGTATGTCTTTGTGACTTGGTGTCAGTCTATGTCTTTGTTACTTGGTGTCAGTGTATGTGTTTGTGACTTGGTGTCAGTGTATGTCTTTGTTACTTGGTGTCAGTGTATGTCTTTGTTACTTGGTGTAAGTGTGTGTCTGTGTTACTGGGTATCAGTGTATGTCTTTGTTACTTGGTGTAAGTGTATGTCTTTGTTACTTGGTGTAAGTGAGTGTCTTTGTGACGTGGTGTCAGTGAATGTCTTTGTTACTTGGTGTAAGTGTGTGTCTTTGTTACATGGTGTAATTGTAAGTCTTCGTTACTTGGTGTCAGTGTATGTCTTTGTTACTTTGTGTCAGTGTGTGTCTGTGTTACTGGGTATCTGTGTATGTCTTTGTGACTTGGTATCAGTGTATGTCTTTGTTACTGGGTGTCAGTGTGTGTCTGTGTTACTGGGTATCAGTGTATGTCTTTGTGACTTGGTATCAGTGTATGTCTTTGTTACTGGGTGTCAGTGTGTGTCTGCGTTACTGGGTATCAGTGTATGTCTTTGTGACTTGGTATCAGTGTCTGTCTTTGTTACTGGGTGTCAGTGTGTGTCTGTGTTCCTGGGTATCAGTGTATGTCTTTGTGACTTGGTGTCAGTGTATCTCTTTGTTACTTGGTGTAAGTGTGTGTCTGTGATACTGGGTGTCAGTGTATGTCTTTGTTACTTGGTGTAAGTGTGTGTCTATGATACTGGGTATCAGTGTATGCCTTTGTTACTTTGTGTCAGTTTATGTCTTTGTTACTTGGTGTAAGTGTATGTCTTTGTTACTTGGTGTCAGTGCATGTGTTTGTGACTTGTTGTCATTGGATGTCTTTGTTACTGGGTGTCAGTGTATGTCTTTGTTACTTGGTGTAAGTGTATGTCTGTGTTATTTGGTGTAAGTGTATGTCTTTGTTACTTGGTGTAAGTGTGCGTCTGTGTTACTGGGTATCAGTGTGTGTCTTTGTTACTGGGTATCAGTGCATGTCTTTGTGACTTGGTGTCAGTGTATGTCTTTGATACTTGGTGTAAGTGTGTGTCTGTGATACTGGGTATCAGTGTATGTCTTTGTGACTTGGTATCAGTGTATGTCTTTGCTACTGGGTGTCAGTGTGTGTCTGTGTTCCTGGGTATCAGTGTATGTCTTTGTGACTTGGTGTCAGTGTATGTCTTTGTTACTTGGTGGAAGTGTGTGTCTGTGATACTGGGTGTCAGTGTATGTCTTTGTTACTTGGTGTAAGTGTGTGTCTGTGATACTGGGTATCAGTGTATGTCTTTGTTATTTGGTGTCAGTTTATGTCTTTGTTACTTGGTGTAAGTGTATGTCTTTGTTACTTGGTGTCAGTGCATGTGTTTGTGACTTGTTGTCAGTGGATGTCTTCGTTACTGGGTGTCAGTGTATGTCTTTGTTACTTGGTGTAAGTGTATGTCTTTGTTACTTGATGTAAGTGTGTGTCTTTGTGACTTGGTGTAAGTGTATGTCTTTGTTACTTGGTGTCAGTGTGTGTCTGTGTTACTGGGTATCAGTGTATGTCTTTGTGACTTGGTATCAGTGTATGTCTTTGTTACTTGGTGTCAGTGTATGTCTTTGTTACTTGGTGTAAGTGTGTGTCTGTGTTACTGGGTATCAGTGTATGTCTTTGTGACTTGGTATCAGTGCATGTCTTTGTTACTGGGTGTCAGTGTGTGTCTGTGTTACTGGGTATCAGTGTATGTCTTTGTGACTTGGTATCAGTGTATGTCTTTGTTACTGGGTGTCAGTGTGTCTCTGCGTTACTGGGTATCAGTGTATGTCTTTGTGACTTGGTATCAGTGTATGTCTTTGTTACTTGGTGTCAGTGTATGTCTTTGTTACTTGGTGTCAGTGTGTGTCTGTGTTACTGGGTATCAGTGTATGTCTTTGTGACTTGGTATCAGTGTCTGTCTTTGTTACTGGGTGTCAGTGTGTGTCTGTGTTCCTGGGTATCAGTGTATGTCTTTGTGACTTGGTGTCAGTGTATGTCTTTGTTACTTGGTGTCAGTGTATGTGTTTGTGACTTGGTGTCAGTGTATGTCTTTGTTACTTGGTGTCAGTGTATGTCTTTGTTACTTGGTGTAAGTGTGTGTCTGTGTTACTGGGTATCAGTGTATGTCTTTGTTACTTGGTGTAAGTGAGTGTCTTTGTGACTTGGTGTCAGTGTATGTCTTTGTTACTTGGTGTAAGTGTGTGTCTTTGTTACATGGTGTAATTGTAAGTCTTCGTTACTTGGTGTCAGTGTATGTCTTTGTTACTTGGTGTCAGTGTTTGTCTGTGTTACTGGGTATCAGTGTATGTCTTTGTGACTTGGTATCAGTGTATGTCTTTGTTACTGGGTGTCAGTGTGTGTCTGCGTTACTGGGTATCAGTGTATGTCTTTGTGACTTGGTATCAGTGTCTGTCTTTGTGACTTGCTGTCAGTGTATGTCTTTGTTACTTGGTGTAATTGTTTGTCTGTGATACTGGGTGTCAGTGTATGTCTTTGTTACTTGGTGTAAGTGTGTGTCTGTGATACTGGGTATCAGTGTATGTCTTTGTTACTTTGTGTAAGTGTATGTCTTTGTTACTTGGTGTCAGTGCATGTCTTTGTTACTTGGTGTAAGTGTTTGTCTGTGATACTGGGTGTCAGTGTATGTCTTTGTTACTTGGTGTAAGTGTGTGTCTGTGTTACTGGGTATCAGTGTATGTCTTTGTTACTGTGCATCAGTGTGTGTTACTGGGTGTCAGTGTGTGTCTGTGACACTGGGTGTCAGTATTTAGTTTAGTTTAGAGATACAGCACTGAAACAGGCCCTCCGGCCCACCGAGTCTGTGCCGACGATCAACCAAACATTTATACTAATCCTACACGAATCCCATATTCCAATAACATCCCCACCGGCCTCTATATATTTCCCTACCACCTACCTATACTAGGGGCAATTTATAATGGCCAATTAACCTACCAACCTGCAAGACTTTGGGATGTGGGAGGAAACCGGAGCACCCGGAGGAAACCCACGCAGACACAGGGAGAACTTGCAAACTCCGCACAGGCAGTACCCAGAATCGAACCCGGGTCCATGGAACTGTGAGGCTGCAGTGCTAACCACTGCGCCACTGTGCCGCCCAATGTGTATCTGTGTTACTGGGTGTCAGTGTATGTCTTTGTTACTTGGTGTCAGTGTGTGTCTGTGTTACTTGGTGTAAGTGTGTGTCTGTGTTACTGGGTATCAGTGTATGTCTTTGTTACTTGGTGTAAGTGTATGTCTTTGTTACTTGATGTAAGTGTGTGTCTTTGTGACTTGGTGTAAGTGTATGTCTTTGTTACTTGGTGTAAGTGTGTGTCTTTGTTACATGGTGTAATTGTAAGTCTTTGTTACTTGGTGTCAGTGTATGTCTTTGTTACTTGGTGTAAGTGTATGTCTTTGTTACTTGATGTAAGTGTGTGTCTTTGTGACTTGGTGTCAGTGTATGTCTTTGTTACTTGGTGTCAGTCTGTGTCCGTGATACTGGGTATCAGTGTATGTCTTTGTGACTTGGTATCAGTGTATGTCTTTGTTACTGGGTGTCAGTGTGTGTCTGCGTTACTGGGTATCAGTGTATGTCTTTGTGACTTGGTATCAGTTTCTGTCTTTGTTACTGGGTGTCAGTGTGTGTCTGTGTTCCTTGGTATCAGTGTATGTCTTTGTGACTTGCTGTCAGTGTATGTCTTTGTTACTTGGTGTAAGTGTTTGTCTGTGATACTGGGTGTCAGCGTATGTCTTTGTTACTTGGTGTAAGTGTGTGTCTGTGATACTGGGTATCAGTGTATGTCTTTGTTACTTGGTGTAAGTGTATGTCTTTGTTACTTGGTGTCAGTGCATGTGTTTGTGACTTGTTGTCAGTGGATGTCTTCGTTACTGGGTGTCAGTGTATGTCTTTGTTACTTGGTGTAAGTGTATGTCTGTGTTATTTGGTGTAAGTGTATGTCTTTCTTACTTGGTGTAAGTGTGCGACTGTGTTACTGGGTATCAGTGTGTGTCTTTGTTATTGGGTATCAGTGTATGTCTTTGTGACTTGGTGTCAGTGTGTGTCTTTGTGACTTGGTGTCAGTGTATGTCTTTGTTACTGGGTTTCAGTGCATGTCAAAAAACTTGGTGTTAGTGTATGTCTTTGTTACTTGGTGTCAGTGTGTTTCTGGGTATCAGTGTATGTCTTTGTTACTGTGTATCAGTGTGTGTTACTGGGTGTCAGTGTGTGTCTGTGACACTGGGTGTCAGTATTTAGTTTAGTTTAGAGATACAGCACTGAAACAGGCCCTCCGGCCCACCGAGTCTGTGCCGACCATCAACCAAACATTTATACTAATCCTACACGAATCCCATATTCCAATAACATCCCCACCGGCCTCTATATATTTCCCTACCACCTACCTATAATAGGGGCAATTTATAATGGCCAATTAACCTACCAACCTGCAAGTCTTTGGGATGTGGGAGGAATCCGGAGCACCCGGAGGAAACCAACGCAGACACAGGGAGAACTTGCAAACTCCGCACAGGCAGTACCCAGAATCGAACCCGGGTCCCTGGAACTGTGAGGCTGCAGTGCTAACCACTGCGCCACTGTGCAGCCCAGTGTGTATCTGTGTTAATGGGTGTCAGTGTATGTCTTTGTTACTTAGTGTCAGTGTATGTCTTTGTTACTGGGTGTCAGTGCATGTCTTTGTTACTTGGTGTAAGTGTGTGTCTGTGTTACTGGGTATCAGTGTATGTCTTTGCTACTTGGTGTCAGTGTCTGTCTTTGTTACTTGGTGTCAGTGTGTGTCTGTGTTACTGGGTGTCAGTGTGGTCGTTTGTCTTACTGGGTGTCAGTGTGTGTCTGTGTTACTTGGTGTAAGTGTGAGTCTTTGTTTATTGGTGTCCTGGTGTGTCTGTGTTACTGGGTGTCAGTGTCTGTCTTTGTTACTGGGTGTCAGTGTATGTCTTTGTTACTTGGTGTAAGTGTGTGTCTGTGTTACTGGGTATCAGTGTATGTGTTTGTTACTTGGTGTAAGTGTATGTCTTTGTTACTTGGTGTAAGTGTGTGTCTTTGTTACATGGTGTAATTGTATGTCTTTGTTACTTGGTGTCAGTGTATGTCTTTGTTACTTGGTGTCAGTGTGTGTCTGTGTTACTGGGTGTCAGTGTGGTTGTTTGTCTTACTGGGTGTCAGTGTGTGTCTGTGTTACTTGGTGTAAGTGTGAGTCTGTGTTACTTGGTGTCCGTGTGTGTCTGTGTTACTGTGTGTCAGTGCATGTATTTGTTATTGGGTGTAACTATGTGTCTTTGTTACTTGGTGTCCGTGTTTGCCTGTGTTACTGGCTGTCAGTGTCTGTCTTTGTTACTGGGTGTCAGTGTCTGTCTTTGTTACTTGGTGTAAGTGTGTGTCTGTGTTACTTGGTGTCAGTGTATGTCTTTGTTACATTGTGTAATTGTAAGTCTTTGTTACTTGGTGTCAGTGTATGTCTTTGTTACTTGGTGTAAGTGTATGTCTTTGTTACTTGATGTAAGTGTGTGTCATTGTGACTTGGTGTCAGTGTATGTCTTTGTTACTTGGTGTCAGTGTGTGTCTGTGTTACTGGGTATCAGTGTATGTCTTTGTGACTTGGTATCAGTGTATGTCTTTGTTACTGGGTGTCAGTGTGTGTCTGTGTTACTGGGTATCAGTGTATGCCTTTGTGACTTGGTATCAGTGTATGTCTTTGTTACTGGGTGTCAGTGTGTGTCTGCGTTACTGGGTATCAGTGTATGTCTTTGTGACTTGGTATCAGTGTATGTCTTTGTTACTGGGTGTCAGTGTGTGTCTGTGTTCCTGGGTGTCAGTGTATGTCTTTGTGACTTGGTGTCAGTGTAAGTCTTTGTTACTTGGTGTCAGTGTATGTGTTTGTGACTTGGTGTCTGTGTATGTCTTTGTTACTGGGTGTCAGTGTATGTCTTTGTTACTTGGTGTAAGTGTGTGTCTGTGTTATTGGGTATCAGTGTATGTCTTTGTTACTTGGTGTAAGTGTATGTCTTTGTTACTTGGTGTAAGTGAGTGTCTTTGTGACTTGGTGTCAGTGTATGTCTTTGTTACTTGGTGTAAGTGTGTGCCTTTGTTACATGGTGTAATTGTAAGTCTTCGTTACTTGGTGTCAGTGTATGTCTTTGTTACTTGGTGTCAGTGTGTGTCTGTGTTACTGGGTATCAGCGTATGTCTTTGTGACTTGGTATCAGTGTATGTCTTTGTTACTGGGTGTCAGTGTGTGTCTGTGTTACTGGGTATCAGTGTATGTCTTTGTGACTTGGTATCAGTGTATGTCTTTGTTACTGGGTGTCAGTGTGTGTCTGTGTTACTGGGTATCAGTGTATGTCTTTGTGACTTGGTATCAGTGTCTGTCTTTGTTACTGGGTGTCAGTGTGTGTCTGTGTTCCTGGGTATCAGTGTATGTCTTTGTTACTTGGTGTCAGTTTATGTCTTTGTTACTTGGTGTAAGTGTATGTCTTTGTTACTTGGTGTCAGTGCATGTGTTTGTGACTTGTTGTCAGTGGATGTCTTCGTTACTGGGTGTCAGTGTATGTCTTTGTTACTTGGTGTAAGTGTATTTCTGTGTTATTTGGTGTAAGTGTATGTCTTTGTTACTTGGTGTAAGTGTGCGTCTGTGTTACTGGGTATCAGTGTGTGTCTTTGTTACTGGGTATCAGTGCATGTCTTTGTGACTTGGTGTCAGTGTATGTCTTTGTTGCTTGGTGTAAGTGTGTGTCTGTGATACTGGGTATCAGTGTATGTCTTTGTGACTTGGTATCAGTGTATGTCTTTGTTACTGGGTGTCAGTGTGTGTCTGTGTTCCTGGGTATCAGTGTATGTCTTTGTGACTTGGTGTCAGTGTATGTCTTTGTTACTTGGTGTAAGTGTGTGTCTGTGATACTGGGTGTCAGTGTATGTCTTTGTTACTTGGTGTAAGTGTGTGTCTGTGATACTGGGTATCAGTGTATGTCTTTGTTACTTGGTGTCAGTTTATGTCTTTGTTACTTGGTGCAAGTGTATGTCTTTGTTACTTGGTGTCAGTGCATGTGTGTGTGACTTGTTGTCAGTGGATGTCTTCGTTACTGGGTGTCAGTGTATGTCTTTGTTACTTGGTGTAAGTGTGCGTCTGTGTTACTGTGTATCAGTGTGTGTCTTTGTTACTGGGTATCAGTGTCTGTCTTTCTGACTTGGTGTCAGTGTATGTCTTTGTTACTGGGTATCAGTGCATGTCAAAATACTTGGTGTTAGTGTATTTCTTTGTTACTTGGTGTCAGTGTGTTTCTGGGTATCAGTGTATGTCTTTGTGACTGTGTATCAGTGTGTGTCTGTGACACTAGGTGTCAGTATTTAGTTTAGTTTAGAGATACTGCACTGAAACAGGCCCTCCGGCCCACCGAGTCTGTGCCGACCATCAACCAAACATTTATACTAATCCTACACGAATCCCATATTCCAACAACATCCCCACCGGTCCCTATATATTTCACTACCACCTACCTATACTAGGGGCAATTTATAATGGCCAATTAACCTACCAACCTGCAAGTCTTTGGGATGTGGGAGGAAACTGGCGCACCCGGAGGAAACCCACGCAGACACAGGGAGAACTTGCAAACTCCGCACAGGCAGTACCCAGAATCGTACCCGGGTCCCTGGAGCTGTGAGGCTGCAGTGCTAACCACTGCGCCACTGTGCCGCCCAGTGTGTATCTTTGTTACTGGGTGTCAGTGTATGTCTTTGTTACTTGGTGTCAGTGTATGTGTTTGTGACTTGGTGTCTGTGTATGTCTTTGTTACTGGGTGTCAGTGTATGTCTTTGTTACTTGGTGTAAGTGTGTGTCTGTGTTACTGGGTATCAGTGTATGTCTTTGTGACTTGGTGTAAGTGTATGTCTTTGTTACTTGGTGTAAGTGTGTGTCTTTGTGACTTGGTGTCAGTGTATGTCTTTGTTACTTGGTGTAATTGTGTGTCTTTGTTACATGGTGTAATTGTATGTCTTTGTTACTTGGTGTCAGTGTATGTCTTTGTTACTTGGTGTCAGTGTGTGTCTGTGTTACTGGGTATCATTGTATGTCTTTGTGACCTGGTATCAGTGTATGTCTTTGTTACTGGATGTCAGTGTGTGTCTGTGTTACTGGGTATCAGTGTATGTCTTTGTGACTTGGTATCAGTATCTGTCTTTGTTACTGGGTGTCAGTGTGTGTCTGTGTTCCTGGGTATCAGTGTATGTCTTTGTGAATGGTGTCAGTGTATGTCTTTGTTACTGGGTGTCAGTGTGTGTCTTTGTGACTTGGTGTCAGTGTATGTCTTTGTTACTTGGTGTAAGTGTGTGTCTGTGATACTGGGTATCAGTGTGTGTCTTTGTGACTTGGTGTCAGTGTATGTCTTTGTTACTGGGTGTCAGTGAGTGTCTGTGTTACTGGGTATCAGTGTATGTCTTTCTGTCTTGGTATCAGTGTATGTCTTTATACTGGGTTTCAGTGTGTGTCTGTGTTCCTGGGTATCAGTGTATGTCTTTGTGACCTGGTGTCAGTGTATGTCTTTGTTACTGGGTGTCAGTGTGTGTCTTTGTGACTTGGTGTCAGATTATGTCTTTGTTACTTGGTGTAAGTGTGTGTCTGTGATACTGGGTATCAGTGTATGTCTTTGTGACTTGGTATCAGTGTATGTCTTTGTTACTTGATGTAAGTGTGTGTCTTTGTGACTTGGTGTAAGTGTATGTCTTTTTTACTTGGTGTAAGTGTGTGTCTTTGTTACATGGTGTAATTGTAAGTCTTTGTTACTTGGTGTCAGTGTTTGTCTTTGTTACTTGGTGTCAGTGTGTGTCTGTGTTACTTGGTGTAAGTGTGTGTCTGTGTTACTGGGTATCAGTGTATGTCTTTGTTACTTGGTGTAAGTGTATGTCTTTGTTACTTGATGTAAGTGTGTGTCTTTGTGACTTGGTGTAAGTGTATGTCTTTTTTACTTGGTGTAAGTGTGTGTCTTTGTTACATGGTGTAATTGTAAGTCTTTGTTACTTGGTGTCAGTGTATGTCTTTGTTACTTGGTGTAAGTGTATGTCTTTGTTACTTGATGTAAGTGTGTGTCTTTGTGACTTGGTGTCAGTGTATGTCTTTGTTACTTGGTGTCAGTCTGTGTCTGTGTTACTGGGTATCAGTGTATGTCTTTGTGACTTGGTATCAGTGTATGTCTTTGTTACTGGGTGTCAGTGTGTGTCTGCGTTACTGGGTATCAGTGTATGTCTTTGTGACTTGGTATCAGTTTCTGTCTTTCTTACTGGGTGTCAGTGTGTGTCTGTGTTCCTTGGTATCAGTGTATGTCTTTGTGACTTGCTGTCAGTGTATGTCTTTGTTACTTGGTGCAAGTGTTTGTCTGTGATACTGGGTGTCAGCGTATGTCTTTGTTACTTGGTGTAAGTGTGTGTCTGTGATACTGGGTATCAGTGTATGTCTTTGTTACTTGGTGTAAGTGTATGTCTTTGTTACTTGGTGTCAGTGCATGTGTTTGTGACTTGTTGTCAGTGGATGTCTTCGTTACTGGGTGTCAGTGTATGTCTTTGTTACTTGGTGTAAGTGTATGTCTGTGTTATTTGGTGTAAGTGTATGTCTTTCTTACTTGGTGTAAGTGTGCGACTGTGTTACTGGGTATCAGTGTGTGTCTTTGTTATTGGGTATCAGTGTATGTCTTTGTGAATTGGTATCAGTGTATGTCTTTGTTACTTGGTGTCAGTGTATGTCTTTGTTAATTGGTGTCAGTGTGTGTCTGTGTTACTGGGTATCAGTGCATGTCTTTGTGACTTGGTATCAGTGTATGTCTTTGTTACTTGGTGTCAGTGTATGTCTTTGTTAATTGGTGTCAGTGTGTGTCTGTGTTACTGGGTATCAGTGTATGTCTTTGTGACTTGGTATCAGTGTATGTCTTTGTTACTGGGTGTCAGTGTGTGTCTGTGTTACTGGGTATCAGTGTATGTCTTTGTGACTTGGTATCAGTGTCTGTCTTTGTTACTGGGTGTCAGTTTGTGTCTGCGTTACTGGGTATCAGTGTATGTCTTTGTGACTTGGTATCAGTGTCTGTCTTTGTTACTGGGTGTCAGTGTGTGTCTGTGTTCCTGGGTATCAGTGTATGTCTTTGTGACTTGGTGTCAGTGTATGTCTTTGTTACTTGGTGTCAGTGTATGTGTTTGTGACTTGGTGTCAGTGTATGTCTTTGTTACTGGGTGTCAGTGTATGTCTTTGTTACTTGGTGTAAGTGTGTGTCTGTGTTACTGGGTATCAGTGTATGTCTTTGTTACTTGGTGTAAGTGTATGTCTTTGTTACTTGGTGTAAGTGAGTGTCTTTGTGACTTGGTGTCTGTGAATGTCTTTGTTACTTGGTGTTAGTGTGTGTCTTTGTTACATGGTGTAATTGTAAGTCTTCGTTACTTGGTGTCAGTGTATGTCTTTGTTACTTGGTGTCAGTGTGTGTCTGTGTTACTGGGTATCAGTGTATGTCTTTGTGACTTGGTATCAGTGTATGTCTTTGTTACTGGGTGTCAGTGAGTGTCTGTGTTACTGGGTATCAGTGTATGTCTTTCTGTCTTGGTATCAGTGTATGTCTTTATACTGGGTTTCAGTGTGTGTCTGTGTTCCTGGGTATCAGTGTATGTCTTTGTGACTTGGTGTCAGTGTATGTCTTTGTTACTGGGTGTCAGTGTATGTCTTTGTGACTTGGTGCCAGTTTATGTCTTTGTTACTTGGTGTAAGTGTGTGTCTGTGATACTGGGTATCAGTGTATGTCTTTGTTACTGGGTGTCAGTGTGTGTCTTTGTGACTTGGTGTCAGTGTATGCCTTTGTTACTTGGTGTAAGTGTGTGTCTGTGATACTGGGTATCAGTGTATGTCTTTGTTACTTGGTGTCAGTTTATGTCTTTGTAACTTGGTGTCAGTGTATGTGTTTGTGACTTGTTGTCAGTGGATGTCTTTGTTACTGGGTGTCAGTGTATGTCTTTGTTACTTGGTGTAAGTGTATGTCTGTGTTACTTGTTGTAAGTGTATGTATTTGTTACTTGGTGTAAATGTGCGTCTGTGTTACTGGGTATCAGTGTGTGTCTTTGTTACTGGGTATCAGTGTATGTCTTTGTTACTTGGTGTCAGTGTGTGTATCTGTGACTTGGTGTCAGTGTATGTCTTTGTTACTGGGTATCAGTGTATGTCAAAATACTTGGTGTTAGTGTATGTCTTTGTGACTTGGTGTCAGTGTATGTCTTTGTTACATGGTGTAATTGTATGTCTTTGTTACTTGGTGTCAATGTATGTCTTTGTTACTTGGTGTCAGTGTGTGTATCTAACTGGGTGTCAGTGTGTGTCTGTGTTACTGGGTAGCAGTGTATGTCTTTGTTACTTGGTGTCAGTGTATGTGTTTGTGACTTGGTGTCAGTGTATGTCTTTGTTACTGGGTGTCAGTGTATGTCTTTGTCACTTGGTGTAAGTGTGTGTCTGTGTTACTGGGTATCAGTGTATGTCTTTGTTACTTGTTGTAAGTGTATGTCTTTGTTACTTGGTGTAAGTGTTTGTCTTTGTGACTTGGTGTCAGTGTATGTCTTTGTTACTTGGTGTAAGTGTGTGTCTTTGTTACATGGTGTAATTGTATGTCTTTGTTACTTGGTGTCAGTGTATGTCTTTGTTACTTGGCGTCAGTGTGTGTCTGTGTTACTGGGTATCAGTGTATGTCTTTGTGACTTGGTATCAGTGTATGTCGTTGTTACTGGGTGTCAGTGTGTGTCTGTGTTACTGGGTATCAGTGTATGTCTTTGTGACTTGGTATCAGTGTATGTCTTTGTTACTGGGTGTCAGTGTGTGTCTGCGTTACTGGGTATCAGTGTATGTCTTTGTGACTTGGTATCAGTGTCTGTCTTTGTTACTGGGTGTCAGTGTGTGTCTGTGTTCCTGGGCATCAGTGTATGTCTTTGTGACTTGGTGTCTGTGTATTTCTTTGTTACTGGGTGTCAGTGTGTGTCTTTGTGACTTGGTGTCAGTGTATGCCTTTGTTACTTGGTGTAAGTGCGTGTCTGTGATACTGGGTATCAGTGTATGTCTTTGTGACTTGGTATCAGTGTATGTCTTTGTTACTGGGTGTCAGTGTGTGTCTGTGTTCCTGGGCATCAGTGTATGTCTTTGTGACTTGGTGTCTGTGTATTTCTTTGTTACTGGGTGTCAGTGTGTGTCTTTGTGACTTGGTGTCAGTGTATGCCTTTGTTACTTGGTGTAAGTGTGTGTCTGTGATACTGGGTATCAGTGTGTGTCTTTGTGACTTGGGATCAGTGTATGTCTTTGTTACTGGGTGTCAGTGTGTGTCTGCGTTAATGGGTATCAGTGTATGTCTTTGTTACTTGGTGTAATTGTTTGTCTGTGATACTGGGTGTCAGTGTATGTCTTTGTTACTTGGTGTAAGTGTGTGTCTGTGATACTGGGTATCAGTGTATGTCTTTGTTACTTTGTGTAAGTGTATGTCTTTGTTACTTGGTGTCAGTGCATGTCTTTGTTACTTGGTGTAAGTGTTTGTCTGTGATACTGGGTGTCAGTGTATGTCTTTGTTACTTGGTGTAAGTGTGTGTCTGTGTTACTGGGTATCAGTGTATGTCTTTGTTACTGTGCATCAGTGTGTGTTACTGGGTGTCAGTGTGTGTCTGTGACACTGGGTGTCAGTATTTAGTTTAGTTTAGAGATACAGCACTGAAACAGGCCCTCCGGCCCACCGAGTCTGTGCCGACGATCAACCAAACATTTATACTAATCCTACACGAATCCCATATTCCAATAACATCCCCACCGGCCTCTATATATTTCCCTACCACCTACCTATACTAGGGGCAATTTATAATGGCCAATTAACCTACCAACCTGCAAGACTTTGGGATGTGGGAGGAAACCGGAGCACCCGGAGGAAACCCACGCAGACACAGGGAGAACTTGCAAACTCCGCACAGGCAGTACCCAGAATCGAACCCGGGTCCATGGAACTGTGAGGCTGCAGTGCTAACCACTGCGCCACTGTGCCGCCCAGTGTGTATCTGTGTTACTGGGTGTCAGTGTATGTCTTTGTTACTTGGTGTCAGTGTGTGTCTGTGTTACTTGGTGTAAGTGTGTGTCTGTGTTACTGGGTATCAGTGTATGTCTTTGTTACTTGGTGTAAGTGTATGTCTTTGTTACTTGATGTAAGTGTGTGTCTTTGTGACTTGGTGTAAGTGTATGTCTTTGTTACTTGGTGTAAGTGTGTGTCTTTGTTACATGGTGTAATTGTAAGTCTTTGTTACTTGGTGTCAGTGTATGTCTTTGTTACTTGGTGTAAGTGTATGTCTTTGTTACTTGATGTAAGTGTGTGTCTTTGTGACTTGGTGTCAGTGTATGTCTTTGTTACTTGGTGTCAGTCTGTGTATGTGTTACTGGATATCAGTGTATGTCTTTGTGACTTGGTATCAGTGTATGTCTTTGTTACTGGGTGTCAGTGTGTGTCTGCGTTACTGGGTATCAGTGTATGTCTTTGTGACTTGGTATCAGTTTCTGTCTTTGTTACTGGGTGTCAGTGTGTGTCTGTGTTCCTTGGTATCAGTGAATGTCTTTGTGACTTGCTGTCAGTGTATGTCTTTGTTACTTGGTGTAAGTGTTTGTCTGTGATACTGGGTGTCAGCGTATGTCTTTGTTACTTGGTGTAAGTGTGTGTCTGTGATACTGGGTATCAGTGTATGTCTTTGTTACTTGGTGTAAGTGTATGTCTTTGTTACTTGGTGTCAGTGCATGTGTTTGTGACTTGTTGTCAGTGGATGTCTTCGTTACTGGGTGTCAGTGTATGTCTTTGTTACTTGGTGTAAGTGTATGTCTGTGTTATTTGGTGTAAGTGTATGTCTTTCTTACTTGGTGTAAGTGTGCGACTGTGTTACTGGGTATCAGTGTGTGTCTTTGTTATTGGGTATCAGTGTATGTCTTTGTGACTTGGTGTCAGTGTGTGTCTTTGTGACTTGGTGTCAGTGTATGTCTTTGTTACTGGGTTTCAGTGCATGTCAAAAAACTTGGTGTTAGTGCATGTCTTTGTTACTTGGTGTCAGTGTGTTTCTGGGTATCAGTGTATGTCTTTGTTACTGTGTATCAGTGTGTGTTACTGGGTGTCAGTGTGTGTCTGTGACACTGGGTGTCAGTATTTAGTTTAGTTTAGAGATACAGCACTGAAACAGGCCCTCCGGCCCACCGAGTCTGTGCCGACCATCAACCAAACATTTATACTAATCCTACACGAATCCCATATTCCAATAACATCCCCACCGGCCTCTATATATTTCCCTACCACCTACCTATAATAGGGGCAATTTATAATGGCCAATTAACCTACCAACCTGCAAGTCTTTGGGATGTGGGAGGAATCCGGAGCACCCGGAGGAAACCAACGCAGACACAGGGAGAACTTGCAAACTCCGCACAGGCAGTACCCAGAATCGAACCCGGGTCCCTGGAACTGTGAGGCTGCAGTGCTAACCACTG
The DNA here is from genome assembly GCF_036365525.1 of Heterodontus francisci. Taxonomy (NCBI): domain Eukaryota; kingdom Metazoa; phylum Chordata; class Chondrichthyes; order Heterodontiformes; family Heterodontidae; genus Heterodontus; species Heterodontus francisci. The sequence continues at coordinate 8,207,016 of NW_027140867.1, read as the reverse complement.
CGCCACTGTGCCGCCCAGTGTGTATCTGTGTTAATGGGTGTCAGTGTATGTCTTTGTTACTTAGTGTCAGTGTATGTCTTTGTTACTGGGTGTCAGTGCATGTCTTTGTTACTTGGTGTAAGTGTGTGTCTGTGTTACTGGGTATCAGTGTATGTCTTTGCTACTTGGTGTCAGTGTCTGTCTTTGTTACTTGGTGTCAGTGTGTGTCTGTGTTACTGGGTGTCAGTGTGGTCGTTTGTCTTACTGGGTGTCAGTGTGTGTCTGTGTTACTTGGTGTAAGTGTGAGTCTTTGTTTATTGGTGTCCTGGTGTGTCTGTGTTACTGGGTGTCAGTGTCTGTCTTTGTTACTGGGTGTCAGTGTATGTCTTTGTTACTTGGTGTAAGTGTGTGTCTGTGTTACTGGGTATCAGTGTATGTGTTTGTTACTTGGTGTAAGTGTATGTCTTTGTTACTTGGTGTAAGTGTGTGTCTTTGTTACATGGTGTAATTGTATGTCTTTGTTACTTGGTGTCAGTGTATGTCTTTGTTACTTGGTGTCAGTGTGTGTCTGTGTTACTGGGTGTCAGTGTGGTTGTTTGTCTTACTGGGTGGCAGTGTGTGTCTGTGTTACTTGGTGTAAGTGTGAGTCTGTGTTACTTGGTGTCCGTGTGTGTCTGTGTTACTGGGTGTCAGTGCATGTATTTGTTATTGGGTGTAACTATGTGTCTTTGTTACTTGGTGTCCGTGTTTGCCTGTGTTACTGGCTGTCAGTGTCTGTCTTTGTTACTGGGTGTCAGTGTCTGTCTTTGTTACTTGGTGTAAGTGTGTGTCTGTGTTACTTGGTGTCAGTGTATGTCTTTGTTACATTGTGTAATTGTAAGTCTTTGTTACTTGGTGTCAGTGTATGTCTTTGTTACTTGGTGTAAGTGTATGTCTTTGTTACTTGATGTAAGTGTGTGTCATTGTGACTTGGTGTCAGTGTATGTCTTTGTTACTTGGTGTCAGTGTGTGTCTGTGTTACTGGGTATCAGTGTATGTCTTTGTGACTTGGTATCAGTGTATGTCTTTGTTACTGGGTGTCAGTGTGTGTCTGTGTTACTGGGTATCAGTGTATGCCTTTGTGACTTGGTATCAGTGTATGTCTTTGTTACTGGGTGTCAGTGTGTGTCTGCGTTACTGGGTATCAGTGTATGTCTTTGTGACTTGGTATCAGTGTATGTCTTTGTTACTGGGTGTCAGTGTGTGTCTGTGTTCCTGGGTGTCAGTGTATGTCTTTGTGACTTGGTGTCAGTGTTAGTCTTTGTTACTTGGTGTCAGTGTATGTGTTTGTGACTTGGTGTCTGTGTATGTCTTTGTTACTGGGTGTCAGTGTATGTCTTTGTTACTTGGTGTAAGTGTGTGTCTGTGTTATTGGGTATCAGTGTATGTCTTTGTTACTTGGTGTAAGTGTATGTCTTTGTTACTTGGTGTAAGTGAGTGTCTTTGTGACTTGGTGTCAGTGTATGTCTTTGTTACTTGGTGTAAGTGTGTGCCTTTGTTACATGGTGTAATTGTAAGTCTTCGTTACTTGGTGTCAGTGTATGTCTTTGTTACTTGGTGTCAGTGTGTGTCTGTGTTACTGGGTATCAGCGTATGTCTTTGTGACTTGGTATCAGTGTATGTCTTTGTTACTGGGTGTCAGTGTGTGTCTGTGTTACTGGGTATCAGTGTATGTCTTTGTGACTTGGTATCAGTGTATGTCTTTGTTACTGGGTGTCAGTGTGTGTCTGTGTTACTGGGTATCAGTGTATGTCTTTGTGACTTGGTATCAGTGTCTGTCTTTGTTACTGGGTGTCAGTGTGTGTCTGTGTTCCTGGGTATCAGTGTATGTCTTTGTTACTTGGTGTCAGTTTATGTCTTTGTTACTTGGTGTAAGTGTATGTCTTTGTTACTTGGTGTCAGTGCATGTGTTTGTGACTTGTTGTCAGTGGATGTCTTCGTTACTGGGTGTCAGTGTATGTCTTTGTTACTTGGTGTAAGTGTATTTCTGTGTTATTTGGTGTAAGTGTATGTCTTTGTTACTTGGTGTAAGTGTGCGTCTGTGTTACTGGGTATCAGTGTGTGTCTTTGTTACTGGGTATCAGTGCATGTCTTTGTGACTTGGTGTCAGTGTATGTCTTTGTTACTTGGTGTAAGTGTGTGTCTGTGATACTGGGTATCAGTGTATGTCTTTGTGACTTGGTATCAGTGTATGTCTTTGTTACTGGGTGTCAGTGTGTGTCTGTGTTCCTGGGTATCAGTGTATGTCTTTGTGACTTGGTGTCAGTGTATGTCTTTGTTACTTGGTGTAAGTGTGTGTCTGTGATACTGGGTGTCAGTGTATGTCTTTGTTACTTGGTGTAAGTGTGTGTCTGTGATACTGGGTATCAGTGTATGTCTTTGTTACTTGGTGTCAGTTTATGTCTTTGTTACTTGGTGCAAGTGTATGTCTTTGTTACTTGGTGTCAGTGCATGTGTGTGTGACTTGTTGTCAGTGGATGTCTTCGTTACTGGGTGTCAGTGTATGTCTTTGTTACTTGGTGTAAGTGTGCGTCTGTGTTACTGTGTATCAGTGTGTGTCTTTGTTACTGGGTATCAGTGTCTGTCTTTCTGACTTGGTGTCAGTGTATGTCTTTGTTACTGGGTATCAGTGCATGTCAAAATACTTGGTGTTAGTGTATTTCTTTGTTACTTGGTGTCAGTGTGTTTCTGGGTATCAGTGTATGTCTTTGTGACTGTGTATCAGTGTGTGTCTGTGACACTAGGTGTCAGTATTTAGTTTAGTTTAGAGATACTGCACTGAAACAGGCCCTCCGGCCCACCGAGTCTGTGCCGACCATCAACCAAACATTTATACTAATCCTACACGAATCCCATATTCCAACAACATCCCCACCGGTCCCTATATATTTCACTACCACCTACCTATACTAGGGGCAATTTATAATGGCCAATTAACCTACCAACCTGCAAGTCTTTGGGATGTGGGAGGAAACTGGCGCACCCGGAGGAAACCCACGCAGACACAGGGAGAACTTGCAAACTCCGCACAGGCAGTACCCAGAATCGTACCCGGGTCCCTGGAGCTGTGAGGCTGCAGTGCTAACCACTGCGCCACTGTGCCGCCCAGTGTGTATCTTTGTTACTGGGTGTCAGTGTATGTCTTTGTTACTTGGTGTCAGTGTATGTGTTTGTGACTTGGTGTCTGTGTATGTCTTTGTTACTGGGTGTCAGTGTATGTCTTTGTTACTTGGTGTAAGTGTGTGTCTGTGTTACTGGGTATCAGTGTATGTCTTTGTGACTTGGTGTAAGTGTATGTCTTTGTTACTTGGTGTAAGTGTGTGTCTTTGTGACTTGGTGTCAGTGTATGTCTTTGTTACTTGGTGTAATTGTGTGTCTTTGTTACATGGTGTAATTGTATGTCTTTGTTACTTGGTGTCAGTGTATGTCTTTGTTACTTGGTGTCAGTGTGTGTCTGTGTTACTGGGTATCATTGTATGTCTTTGTGACCTGGTATCAGTGTATGTCTTTGTTACTGGATGTCAGTGTGTGTCTGTGTTACTGGGTATCAGTGTATGTCTTTGTGACTTGGTATCAGTATCTGTCTTTGTTACTGGGTGTCAGTGTGTGTCTGTGTTCCTGGGTATCAGTGTATGTCTTTGTGAATGGTGTCAGTGTATGTCTTTGTTACTGGGTGTCAGTGTGTGTCTTTGTGACTTGGTGTCAGTGTATGTCTTTGTTACTTGGTGTAAGTGTGTGTCTGTGATACTGGGTATCAGTGTGTGTCTTTGTGACTTGGTGTCAGTGTATGTCTTTGTTACTGGGTGTCAGTGAGTGTCTGTGTTACTGGGTATCAGTGTATGTCTTTCTGTCTTGGTATCAGTGTATGTCTTTATACTGGGTTTCAGTGTGTGTCTGTGTTCCTGGGTATCAGTGTATGTCTTTGTGACCTGGTGTCAGTGTATGTCTTTGTTACTGGGTGTCAGTGTGTGTCTTTGTGACTTGGTGTCAGATTATGTCTTTGTTACTTGGTGTAAGTGTGTGTCTGTGATACTGGGTATCAGTGTATGTCTTTGTGACTTGGTATCAGTGTATGTCTTTGTTACTGGGTGTCAGTGTGTGTCTGTGTTACTGGGTATCAGTGTATGTCTTTGTGACTTGGTATCAGTGTATGTCTTTGTTACTGGGTGTCAGTGTGTGTCTGCGTTACTGGGTATCAGTGTATGTCTTTGTGACTTGGTTTCAGTGTCTGTCGTTGTTACTGGGTGTCAGTGTGTGTCCGTGTTCCTGGGTATCAGTGTATGTCTTTGTGACTTGGTGTCAGTGTATCTCTTTGTTACTTGGTGTAAGTGTGTGTCTGTGATACTGGGTGTCAGTGTATGTCTTTGTTACTTGGTGTAAGTGTGTGTCTGTGATACTGGGTATCAGTGTATTTCTTTGTTACTTGGTGTCAGTTAATGTATTTGTTACTTGGTGTAAGTGTAGGTCTTTGTTACTTGGTGTCAGTGCATGAGTTTGTGACTTGTTGTCAGTGGATGTCTTCGTTACTGGGTGCCAGTGTATGTCTTTGTTACTTGGTGTAAGTGTATGTCTGTGTTATTTGGTGTAAGTGTATGTCTTTGTTACTTGGTGTAAGTGTGCGTCTGCGTTACTGGGTATCAGTGTGTGTCTTTGTTACTGGGTATCAGTGCATGTCTTTGTGACTTGGTGTCAGTGTATGTCTTTGATACTTGGTGTAAGTGTTTGTCTGTGATACTGGGTATCAGTGTATGTCTTTGTGACTTGGTATCAGTGTATGTCTTTGCAACTGGGTGTCAGTGTGTCTCTGTGTTCCTGGGTATCAGTGTATCTCTTTGTGACTTGGTGTCAGTGTATGTCTTTGTTACTTGGTGGAAGTGTGTGTCTGTGATACTGGGTGTCAGTGTATGTCTTTGTTACTTGGTGTAAGTGTGTGTCTGTGATACTGGGTATCAGTGTATGTCTTTGTTACTTGGTGTCAGTTTATGTCTTTGTTACTTGGTGTAAGTGTATGTCTTTGTTACTTGGTGTCAGTGCATGTGTTTGTGACTTGTTGTCAGTGGATGTCTTCGTTACTGGGTGTCAGTGTATGTCTTTGTTACTTGGTGTAAGTGTATGTCTTTGTTACTTGATGTAAGTGTGTGTCTTTGTGACTTGGTGTAAGTGTATGTCTTTGTTACTTGGTGTCAGTGTGTGTCTGTGTTACTGGTTATCAGTGTATGTCTTTGTGACTTGGGATCAGTGTATGTCTTTGTTACTTGGTGTCAGTGTATGTCTTTGTTACTTGGTGTCAGTGTGTGTCTGTGTTACTGGGTATCAGTGTATGTCTTTGTGACTTGGTATCAGTGCATGTCTTTGTTACTGGGTGTCAGTGTGTGTCTGTGTTACTGGGTATCAGTGTATGTCTTTGTGACTTGGTATCAGTGTATGTCTTTGTTACTGGGTGTCAGTGTGTGTCTGCGTTACTGGGTATCAGTGTATGTCTTTGTGACTTGGTATCAGTGTCTGTCTTTGTTCCTGGGTGTCAGTGTATGTGTTTGTGACTTGGTGTCAGTGTATGTCTTTGTTACTGGGTGTCAGTGTATGTCTTTGTTACTTGGTGTAAGTGTGTGTCTGTGTTACTGGGTATCAGTGTATGTCTTTGTTACTTGGTGTAAGTGTATGTCTTTGTTACTTGGTGTAAGTGAGTGTCTTTGTGACTTGGTGTCAGTGTATGTCTTTGTTACTTGGTGTATGTGTGTGTCTTTGTTACATGGTGTAATTGTAAGTCTTCGTTACTTGGTGTCAGTGTATGTCTTTGTTACTTGGTGTCAGTGTGTGTCTGTGTTACTGGGTATCAGTGTATGTCTTTGTGACTTGGTATCAGTGTATGTCTTTGTTACTGGGTGTCAGTGTGTGTCTGTGTTACTGGGTATCAGTGTATGTCTTTGTGACTTGGTATCAGTGTATGTCTTTGTTACTGGGTGTCAGTGTGTGTCTGCGTTACTGGGTATCAGTGTATGTCTTTGTGACTTGGTATCAGTGTCTGTCTTTGTTACTGGGTGTCAGTGTGTGTCTGTGTTCCTAGGTATCAGTGTATGTCTTTGTGACTTGGTGTCAGTGTATCTCTTTGTTACTTGGTGTAAGTGTGTGTCTGTGATACTGGGTGTCAGTGTATGTCTTTGTTACTTGGTGTAAGTGTGTGTCTGTGATACTGGGTATCAGTGTATGTCTTTGTTACTTGGTGTAAGTGTATGTCTTTGTTACTTGGTGTAAGTGTGTGTCTTTGTGACTTGGTGTCAGTGTATGTCTTTGTTACTTGGTGTAAGTGTGTGTCTTTGTTAAATGGTGTAATTGTATGTCTTTGTTACTTGGTGTCAGTGTATGTCTTTGTTACTTGGTGTCAGTTTGTGTCTGTGTTACTGGGTATCATTGTATGTCTTTGTGACCTGGTATCAGTGTATGTCTTTGTTACTGGATGTCAGTGTGTGTCTGTGTTACTGGGTATCAGTGTATGTCTTTGTGACTTGGTATCAGTGTCTGTCATTGTTACTGGGTGTCAGTGTGTGTCTGTGTTCCTGGGTATCAGTGTATGTCTTTGTGAATGGTGTCAGTGTATGTCTTTGTTACTGGGTGTCAGTGTGTGTCTTTGTGACTTGGTGTCAGTGTATGTCTTTGTTACTTGGTGTAAGTGTGTGTCTGTGATACTGGGTATCAGTGTGTGTCTTTGTGACTTGGTGTCAGTGTATGTCTTTGTGACTGGGTGTCAGTGAGTGTCTGTGTTACTGGGTATCAGTGTATGTCTTTCTGTCTTTGTATCAGTGTATGTCTTTATACTGGGTTTCAGTGTGTGTCTGTGTTCCTGGGTATCAGTGTATGTCTTTGTGACTTGGTGTCAGTGTATGTCTTTGTTACTGGGTGTCAGTGTGTGTCTTTGTGACTTGGTGTCAGTTTATGTCTTTGTTACTTGGTGTAAGTGTGTGTCTGTGATACTGGTATCAGTGTATGTCTTTGTTACTGGGTGTCAGTGTGTGTCTTTGTGACTTTGTGTCAGTGTATGTCTTTGTTACTTGGTGTAAGTGTGTGTCTGTGATACTGGGTATCAGTGTATGTCTTTGTTACTTGGTGTCAGTTTATGTCTTTGTAGCTTGGTGTCAGTGTATGTGTTTGTGACTTGTTGTCAGTGGATGTCTTTGTTACTGGGTGTCAGTGTATGTCTTTGTTACTTGGTGTAAGTGTATGTCTGTATACTTGGTGTAAGTGTATGTATTTGTTACTTGGTGTAAGTGTGCGTCTGTGTTACTGGGTATCAGTGTGTGTCTTTGTTACTGGGTATCAGTGTATGTCTTTGTTACTTGGTGTCAGTGTGTGTCTTTGTGACTTGGTGTCAGTGTATGTCTTTGTTACTGGGTATCAGTGTATGTCAAAGTACTTGGTGTTAGTGTATGTCTTTGTTACTTGGTGTCAGTGTGTGTCTTTGTGACTTGGTGTCAGTGTATGTCTTTGTTACATGGTGTAATTGTATGTCTTTGTTACTTGGTGTCAATGTATGTCTTTGTTACTTGGTGTCAGTGTGTGTATCTAACTGGGTGTCAGTGTGTGTCTGTGTTACTGGGTAGCAGTGTATGTCTTTGTTACTTGGTGTCAGTGTATGTGTTTGTGACTTGGTGTCAGTGTATGTCTTTGTTACTGGGTGTCAGTGTATGTCTTTGTCACTTGGTGTAAGTGTGTGTTTGTGTTACTGGGTATCAGTGTATGTCTTTGTTACTTGTTGTAAGTGTATGTCTTTGTTACTTGGTGTAAGTGTGTGTCTGTGTTACTGGGTATCAGTGTATGTCTTTGTGACTTGGTATCAGTGTATGTCTTTGTTACTGGGTGTCAGTGTGTGTCTGTGTTACTGGGTATCAGTGTATGTCTTTGTGACTTGGTATCAGTGTATGTCTTTGTTACTGGGTGTCAGTGTGTGTCTGCGTTACTGGGTATCAGTGTATGTCTTTGTGACTTGGTATCAGTGTCTGTCTTTGTTACTGGGTGTCAGTGTGTGTCTGTGTTCCTGAGTATCAGTGTATGTCTTTGTGACTTGGTGTCAGTGTATGTCTCTGTTACTTGGTGTCAGTGTATGTGTTTGTGACTTGGTGTCAGTGTATGTCTTTGTTACTGGGTGTCAGTGTATGTCTTTGTTACTTGGTGTAAGTGTGTGTCTGTGTTACTGGGTATCAGTGTATGTCTTTGTTACTTGGTGTAAGTGTATGTCTTTGTTACTTGGTGTAAGTGAGTGTCTTTGTGACTTGGTTTCAGTGAATGTCTTTGTTACTTGGTATAAGTGTGTGTCTTTGTTACATGGTGTAATTGTAAGTCTTCGTTACTTGGTGTCAGTGTATGTCTTTGTTACTTGGTGTCAGTGTGTGTCTGTGTTACTGGGTATCAGTGTATGTCTTTGTGACTTGGTATCAGTGTATGTCTTTGTTACTGGGTGTCAGTGTGTGTCTGTGTTACTGGGTATCAGTGTATGTCTTTGTGACTTGGTATCAGTGTATGTCTTTGTTACTGGGTGTCAGTGTGTGTCTGCGTTACTGGGTATCAGTGTATGTCTTTGTGACTTGGTTTCAGTGTCTGTCTTTGTTACTGGGTGTCAGTGTGTGTCCGTGTTCCTGGGTATCAGTGTATGTCTTTGTGACTTGGTGTCAGTGTATCTCTTTGTTACTTGGTGTAAGTGTGTGTCTGTGATACTGGGTGTCAGTGTATGTCTTTGTTACTTGGTGTCAGTGTATGTGTTTGTGACTTGGTGTCAGTGTATGTCTTTGTTACTGGGTGTCAGTGTATGTCTTTGTCACTTGGTGTAAGTGTGTGTCTGTGTTACTGGGTATCAGTGTATGTCTTTGTTACTTGTTGTAAGTGTATGTCTTTGTTACTTGGTGTAAGTGTGTGTCTGTGTTACTGGGTATCAGTGTATGTCTTTGTGACTTGGTATCAGTGTATGTCTTTGTTACTGGGTGTCAGTGTGTGTCTGTGTTACTGGGTATCAGTGTATGTCTTTGTGACTTGGTATCAGTGTATGTCTTTGTTACTGGGTGTCAGTGTGTGTCTGCGTTACTGGGTATCAGTGTATGTCTTTGTGACTTGGTATCAGTGTCTGCCTTTGTTACTGGGTGTCAGTGTGTGTCTGTGTTCCTGGGTATCAGTGTATGTCTTTGTGACTTGGTGTCAGTGTATGTCTTTGTTACTTGGTGTCAGTGTATGTGTTTGTGACTTGGTGTCAGTGTATGTCTTTGTTACTGGGTGTCAGTGTATGTCTTTGTTACTTGGTGTAAGTGTGTGTCTGTGTTACTGGGTATCAGTGTATGTCTTTGTTACTTGGTGTAAGTGTATGTCTTTGTTACTTGGTGTAAGTGAGTGTCTTTGTGACTTGGTGTCAGTGAATGTCTTTGTTACTTGGTGTAAGTGTGTGTCTTTGTTACATGGTGTAATTGTAAGTCTTCGTTACTTGGTGTCAGTGTATGTCTTTGTTACTTGGTGTCAGTGTGTGTCTGTGTTACTCGGTATCAGTGTATGTCTTTGTGACTTGGTATCAGTGTATGTCTTTGTTACTGGGTGTCAGTGTGTGTCTGTGTTACTGGGTATCGGTGTATGTCTTTGTGACTTGGTATCAGTGTATGTCTTTGTTACTGGGTGTCAGTGTGTGTCTGCGTTACTGGGTATCAGTGTATGTCTTTGTGACTTGGTTTCAGTGTCTGTCTTTGTTACTGGGTGTCAGTGTGTATCCGTGTTCCTGGGTATCAGTGTATGTCTTTGTGACTTGGTGTCAGTGTATCTCTTTGTTACTTGGTGTAAGTGTGTGTCTGTGATACTGGGTGTCAGTGTATGTCTTTGTTACTTGGTGTAAGTGTGTGTCTGTGATACTGGGTATCAGTGTATGTCTTTGTTACTTGGTGTCAGTTTATGTCTTTGTTACTTGGTGTAAGTGTATGTCTTTGTTACTTGGTGTCAGTGTGTGTCTGTGTTACTGGGTATCATTGTATGCCTTTGTGACCTGGTATCAGTGTATGTCTTTGTTACTGGATGTCAGTGTGTGTCTGTGTTACTGGGTATCAGTGTATGTCTTTGTGACTTGGTATCAGTGTCTGTCTTTGTTACTGGGTGTCAGTGTGTGTCTGTGTTCCTGGGTATCAGTGTATGTCTTTGTGAATGGTATCAGTGTATGTCTTTGTTACTGGGTGTCAGTGTGTGTCTTTGTGACTTGGTGTCAGTGTATGTCTTTGTTACTGGGTGTCAGTGTGTGTCTTTGTGACTTGGTGTCAGTTTATGTCTTTGTTACTTGGTGTAAGTGTGTGTCTGTGATACTGGGTATCAGTGTATGTCTTTGTTACTGGGTGTCAGTGTGTGTCTTTGTGACTTGGTGTCAGTTTATGTCTTTGTTACTTGGTGTAAGTGTGTGTCTGTGATACTGGGTATCAGTGTATGTCTTTGTTACTGGGTGTCAGTGTGTGTCTTTGTGACTTGGTGTCAGTGTATGTCTTTGTTACTTGGTGTAAGTGTGTGTCTGTGATACTGGGTATCAGTGTATGTCTTTGTTACTTGGTGTCAGTTTATGTCTTTGTAACTTGGTGTCAGTGTATGTGTTTGTGACTTGTTGTCAGTGGATGTCTTTGTTACTGGGTGTCAGTGTATGTCTTTGTTACTTGGTGTAAGTGTATGTCTGTGTTACTTGGTGTAAGTGTATGTATTTGTTACTTGGTGTAAGTGTGCGTCTGTGTTACTGGGTATCAGTGTGTGTCTTTGTTACTGGGTATCAGTGTATGTCTTTGTTACTTGGTGTCAGTGTGTGTCTTTGTGACTTGGTGTCAGTGTATGTCTTTGATACTGGGTATCAGTGTATGTCAAAATACTTGGTGTTAGTGTATGTCTTTGTTACTTGGTGTCAGTGTGTGTCTTTGTGACTTGGTGTCAGTGTATGTCTTTGTTACATGGTGTAATTGTATGTCTTTGTTACTTGGTGTCAATGTATGTCTTTGTTACTTGGTGTCAGTGTGTGTATCTAACTGGGTGTCAGTGTGTGTCTGTGTTACTGGGTAGCAGTGTATGTCTTTGTTACTTGGTGTCAGTGTATGTGTTTCTGACTTGGTGTCAGTGTATGTCTTTGTTACTGGGTGTCAGTGTATGTCTTTGTCACTTGGTGTAAGTGTGTGTCTGTGTTACTGGGTATCAGTGTATGTCTTTGTGACTTGGTGTCAGTGTATGTCTTTGTTACTTGGTGTCAGTGTATGTGTTTGTGACTTGGTGTCAGTGTATGTCTTTGTTACTGGGTGTCAGTGTAAGTCTTTGTTACTTGGTGTCAGTGTATGTGTTTGTGACTTGGTGTCAGTGTATGTCTTTGTTACTGGGTGTCAGTGTAAGTCTTTGTTACTTGGTGTAAGTGTATGTCTTTGTTACTTGGTGTAAGTGAGTGTCTTTGTGACTTGGTGTCAGTGAATGTCTTTGTTACTTGGTGTAAGTGTGTGTCTTTGTTACATGGTGTAATTGTAAGTCTTCGTTACTTGGTGTCAGTGTATGTCTTTGTTACTTGGTGTCAGTGTGTGTCTGTGTTACTGGGTATCAGTGTATGTCTTTGTGACTTGGTATCAGTGCATGTCTTTGTTACTGGGTGTCAGTGTGTGTCTGTGTTACTGGGTATCAGTGTATGTCTTTGTGACTTGGTATCAGTGTATGTCTTTGTTACTGGGTGTCAGTGTGTGTCTGCGTTACTGGGTATCAGTGTATGTCTTTGTGACTTGGTTTCAGTGTCTGTCTTTGTTACTGGGTGTCAGTGTGTGTCCGTGTTCCTGGGTATCAGTGTATGTCTTTGTGACTTGGTGTCAGTGTATCTCTTTGTTACTTGGTGTAAGTGTGTGTCTGTGATACTGGGTGTCAATGTATGTCTTTGTTACTTGGTGTAAGTGTGTGTCTGTGATACTGGGTATCAGTGTATGTCTTTGTTACTGGGTGTCAGTGTGTGTCTTTGTGACTTGGTGTCAGTGTATGTCTTTGTAACTTGGTGTTAGTGTGTGTCTGTGATACTGGGTATCAGTGTGTGTCTTTGTGACTTGGTGTCAGTGTATGTCTTTGTTAGTGGGTGTCAGTGGGTGTCTGTGTTACTGGGTATCAGTGTATGTCTTTCTGTCTTTGTATCAGTGTATGTCTTTATACTGGGTTTCAGTGTGTGTCTGTGTTCCTGGGTATCAGTGTATGTCTTTGTGACTTGGTGTCAGTGTATGTCTTTGTTACTGGGTGTCAGTGTGTGTCTTTGTGACTTGGTGTCAGTTTATGTCTTTGTTACTTGGTGTAAGTGTGTGTCTGTGATACTGGGTATCAGTGTATGTCTTTGTTACTGGGTGTCAGTGTGTGTCTTTGTGACTTTGTGTCAGTGTATGTCTTTGTTACTTGGTGTAAGTGTGTGTCTGTGATACTGGGTATCAGTGTATGTCTTTGTTACTTGGTGTCAGTTTATCTCTTTGTAACTTGGTGTCAGTGTATGTGTTTGTGACTTGTTGTCAGTGGATGTCTTTGTTACTGGGTGTCAGTGTATGTCTTTGTTACTTGGTGTAAGTGTATGTCTGTATACTTGGTGTAAGTGTATGTATTTGTTACTTGGTGTAAGTGTGCGTCTGTGTTACTGGGTATCAGTGTATGTCTTTGTTACTGGGTATCAGTGTATGTCTTTGTTACTTGGTGTCAGTGTGTGTCTTTGTGACTTGGTGTCAGTGTATGTCTTTGTTACTGGGTATCAGTGTATGTCAAAATACTTGGTGTTAGTGTATGTCTTTGTTACTTGGTGTCAGTGTGTGTCTTTGTGACTTGGTGTCAGTGTATGTCTTTGTTACATGGTGTAATTGTATGTCTTTGTTACTTGGTGTCAATGTATGTCTTTGTTACTTGGTGTCAGTGTGTGTATCTAACTGGGAGTCAGTGTGTGTCTGTGTTACTGGGTAGCAGTGTATGTCTTTGTTACTTGGTGTCAGTGTATGTGTTTGTGACTTGGTGTCAGTGTATGTCTTTGTTACTGGGTGTCAGTGTATGTCTTTGTCACTTGGTGTAAGTGTGTGTTTGTGTTACTGGGTATCAGTGTATGTCTTTGTTACTTGTTGTAAGTGTATGTCTTTGTTACTTGGTGTAAGTGTGTGTCTGTGTTACTGGGTATCAGTGTATGTCTTTGTGACTTGGTATCAGTGTATGTCTTTGTTACTGGGTGTCAGTGTGTGTCTGTGTTACTGGGTATCAGTGTATGTCTTTGTGACTTGGTATCAGTGTATGTCTTTGTTACTGGGTGTCAGTGTGTGTCTGCGTTACTGGGTATCAGTGTATGTCTTTGTGACTTGGTATCAGTGTCTGTCTTTGTTACTGGGTGTCAGTGTGTGTCTGTGTTCCTGGGTATCAGTGTATGTCTTTGTGACTTGGTGTCAGTGTATGTCTTTGTTACTTGGTGTCAGTGTATGTGTTTGTGACTTGGTGTCAGTGTATGTCTTTGTTACTGGGTGTCAGTGTATGTCTTTGTTACTTGGTGTAAGTGTGTGTCTGTGTTACTGGGTATCAGTGTATGTCTTTGTTACTTGGTGTAAGTGTATGTCTTTGTTACTTGGTGTAAGTGAGTGTCTTTGTGACTTGGTGTCAGTGAATGTCTTTGTTACTTGGTATAAGTGTGTGTCTTTGTTACATGGTGTAATTGTAAGTCTTCGTTACTTGGTGTCAGTGTATGTCTTTGTTACTTGGTGTCAGTGTGTGTCTGTGTTACTGGGTATCAGTGTATGTCTTTGTGACTTGGTATCAGTGTATGTCTTTGTTACTGGGTGTCAGTGTGTGTCTGTGTTACTGGGTATCAGTGTATGTCTTTGTGACTTGGTATCAGTGTATGTCTTTGTTACTGGGTGTCAGTGTGTGTCTGCGTTACTGGGTATCAGTGTATGTCTTTGTGACTTGGTTTCAGTGTCTGTCTTTGTTACTGGGTGTCAGTGTGTGTCCGTGTTCCTGGGTATCAGTGTATGTCTTTGTGACTTGGTGTCAGTGTATCTCTTTGTTACTTGGTGTAAGTGTGTGTCTGTGATACTGGGTGTCAGTGTATGTCTTTGTTACTTGGTGTAAGTGTGTGTCTGTGATACTGGGTATCAGTGTATGTCTTTGTTACTTGGTGTCAGTTTATGTCTTTGTTACTTGGTGTAAGTGTAAGTCTTTGTTACTTGGTGTCAGTGTGTGTCTGTGTTACTGGGTATCATTGTATGTCTGTGTTCCTGGGTATCAGTGTATGTCTTTGTGAATGGTGTCAGTGTATGTCTTTGTTACTGGGTGTCAGTGTGTGTCTTTGTGACTTGGTGTCAGTGTATGTCTTTGTTACTTGGTGTAAGTGTGTGTCTGTGATACTAGGTATCAGTGTGTGTCTTTGTGACTTGGTGTCAGTGTATGTCTTTGTTACTGGGTGTCAGTGAGTTTCTGTGTTACTGGGTATCAGTGTATGTCTTTCTGTCTTTGTATCAGTGTATGTCTTTATACTGGGTTTCAGTGTGTGTCTGTGTTCCTGGGTATCAGTGTATGTCTTTGTGACTTGGTGTCAGTGTATGTCTTTGTTACTGGGTGTCAGTGTGTGTCTTTGTGACTTGGTGTCAGTTTATGTCTTTGTTACTTGGTGTAAGTGTGTGTCTGTGATACTGGGTATCAGTGTATGTCTTTGTTACTGGGTGTCAGTGTGTGTCTTTGTGACTTGGTGTCAGTGTATGTCTTTGTTACTTGGTGTAAGTGTGTGTCTGTGATACTGGGTATCAGTGTATGTCTTTGTTACTTGGTGTCAGTTTATGTCTTTGTAACTTGGTGTCAGTGTATGTGTTTGTGACTTGTTGTCAGTGGATGTCTTTGTTACTGGGTGTCAGTGTATGTCTTTGTTACTTGGTGTAAGTGTATGTCTGTGTTACTTGGTGTAAGTGTATGTATTTGTTACTTGGTGTAAGTGTGCGTCTGTGTTACTGGGTATCAGTGTGTGTCTTTGTTACTGGGTATCAGTGTATGTCTTTGTTACTTGGTGTCAGTGTGAGTCTTTGTGACTTGGTGTCAGTGTATGTCTTTGTTACTGGGTATCAGTGTATGTCAAAATACTTGGTGTTAGTGTATGTCTTTGTTACTTGGTGTCAGTGTGTGTCTTTGTGACTTGGTGTCAGTGAATGTCTTTGTTACTTGGTGTAAGTGTGTGTCTTTGTTACATGGTGTAATTGTAATTCTTCGTTACTTGGTGTCAGTGTATGTCTTTGTTACTTGGTGTCAGTGTGTGTCTGTGTTACTCGGTATCAGTGTATGTCTTTGTGACTTGGTATCAGTGTATGTCTTTGTTACTGGGTGTCAGTGTGTGTCTGTGTTACTGGGTATCGGTGTATGTCTTTGTGACTTGGTATCAGTGTATGTCTTTGTTACTGGGTGTCAGTGTGTGTCCGTGTTCCTGGGTATCAGTGTATGTCTTTGTGACTTGGTGTCAGTGTATCTCTTTGTTACTTGGTGTAAGTGTGTGTCTGTGATACTGGGTGTCAGTGTATGTCTTTGTTACTTGGTGTAAGTGTGTGTCTGTGATACTGGGTATCAGTGTATGTCTTTGTTACTTGGTGTCAGTTTATGTCTTTGTTACTTGGTGTAAGTGTATGTCTTTGTTACTTGGTGTCAGTGTGTGTCTGTGTTACTGGGTATCATTGTATGTCTTTGTGACTTGGTATCAGTGTCTGTCTTTGTTACTGGGTGTCAGTGTGTGTCTGTGTTCCTGGGTATCAGTGTATGTCTTTGTGAATGGTATCAGTGTATGTCTTTGTTACTGGGTGTCAGTGTGTGTCTTTGTGACTTGGTGTCAGTGTATGTCTTTGTTACTGGGTGTCAGTGTGTGTCTTTGTGACTTGGTGTCAGTTTATGTCTTTGTTACTTGGTGTAAGTGTGTGTCTGTGATACTGGGTATCAGTGTATGTCTTTGTTACTGGGTGTCAGTGTGTGTCTTTGTGACTTGGTGTCAGTGTATGTCTTTGTTACTTGGTGTAAGTGTGTGTCTGTGATACTGGGTATCAGTGTATGTCTTTGTTACTTGGTGTCAGTTTATGTCTTTGTAACTTGGTGTCAGTGTATGTGTTTGTGACTTGTTGTCAGTGGATGTCTTTGTTACTGGGTGTCAGTGTATGTCTTTGTTACTTGGTGTAAGTGTATGTCTGTGTTACTTGGTGTAAGTGTATGTATTTGTTACTTGGTGTAAGTGTGCGTCTGTGTTACTGGGTATCAGTGTGTGTCTTTGTTACTGGGTATCAGTGTATGTCTTTGTTACTTGGTGTCAGTGTGTGTCTTTGTGACTTGGTGTCAGTGTATGTCTTTGATACTGGGTATCAGTGTATGTCAAAATACTTGGTGTTAGTGTATGTCTTTGTTACTTGGTGTCAGTGTGTGTCTTTGTGACTTGGTGTCAGTGTATGTCTTTGTTACATGGTGTAATTGTATGTCTTTGTTACTTGGTGTCAATGTATGTCTTTGTTACTTGGTGTCAGTGTGTTTATCTAACTGGGTGTCAGTGTGTGTCTGTGTTACTGGGTAGCAGTGTATGTCTTTGTTACTTGGTGTCAGTGTATGTGTTTGTGACTTGGTGTCAGTGTATGTCTTTGTTACTGGGTGTCAGTGTATGTCTTTGTCACTTGGTGTAAGTGTGTGTCTGTGTTACTGGGTATCAGTGTATGCCTTTGCTACTTGTTGTAAGTGTATGTCTTTGTTACTTGGTGTAAGTGTGTGTCTGTGTTACTGGGTATCAGTGTATGTCTTTGTGACTTGGTATCAGTGTATGTCTTTGTTACTGGGTGTCAGTGTGTGTCTGTGTTACTGGGTATCAGTGTATGTCTTTGTGACTTGGTATCAGTGTATGTCTTTGTTACTGGGTGTCAGTGTGTGTCTGCGTTACTGGGTATCAGTGTATGTCTTTGTGACTTGGTATCAGTGTCTGTCTTTGTTACTGGGTGTCAGTGTGTGTCTGCGTTCCTGGGTATCAGTGTATGTCTTTGTGACTTGGTGTCAGTGTATGTCTTTGTTACTTGGTGTCAGTGTATGTGTTTGTGACTTGGTGTCAGTGTATGTCTTTGTTACTGGGTGTCAGTGTAAGTCTTTGTTACTTGGTGTAAGTGTGTGTCTGTGTTACTGGGTATCAGTGTATGTCTTTGTTACTTGGTGTAAGTGTATGTCTTTGTTACTTGGTGTAAGTGAGTGTCTTTGTGACTTGGTGTCAGTGAATGTCTTTGTTACTTGGTGTAAGTGTGTGTCTTTGTTACATGGTGTAATTGTAAGTCTTCGTTACTTGGTGTCAGTGTATGTCTTTGTTACTTGGTGTCAGTGTGTGTCTGTGTTACTGGGTATCAGTGTATGTCTTTGTGACTTGGTATCAGTGTATGTCTTTGTTACTGGGTGTCAGTGTGTGTCTGTGTTACTGGGTATCAGTGTATGTCTTTGTGACTTGGTATCAGTGTATGTCTTTGTTACTGGGTGTCAGTGTGTGTCTGCGTTACTTGGTATCAGTGTATGTCTTTGTGACTTGGTTTCAGTGTCTGTCTTTGTTACTGGGTGTCAGTGTGTGTCCGTGTTCCTGGGTATCAGTGTATGTCTTTGTGACTTGGTGTCAGTGTATCTCTTTGTTACTTGGTGTAAGTGTGTGTCTGTGATACTGGGTGTCAGTGTATGTCTTTGTTACTTGGTGTAAGTGTGTGTCTGTGATACTGGGTATCAGTGTATGTCTTTGTTACTTGGTGTCAGTTTATGTCTTTGTTACTTGGTGTAAGTGTATGTCTTTGTTACTTGGTGTCAGTGCATGTGTTTGTGACTTGTTGTCAGTGGATGTCTTCGTAACTGGGTGCCAGTGTATGTCTTTGTTACTTGGTGTAAGTGTATGTCTTTGTTACTTGGTGTCAGTGCATGTGTTTGTGACTTGTTGTCAGTGGATGTCTTCGTTACTGGGTGTCAGTGTATGTCTTTGTGACTTGGTGTCAGTGTATGTCTTTGTTACTTGGTGTCAGTGTATGAGTTTGTGACTTGGTGTCAGTGTATGTCTTTGTTACTTGGTGTCAGTGTAAGTCTTTGTTACTTGGTGTAAGTGTGTGTCTGTGTTACTGGGTATCAGTGTATGTCTTTGTTACTTGGTGTAAGTGTATGTCTTTGTTACTTGGTGTAAGTGAGTGTCTTTGTGACTTGGTGTCAGTGAATGTCTTTGTTACTTGGTGTAAGTGTGTGTCTTTGTTACATGGTGTAATTGTAAGTCTTCGTTACTTGGTGTCAGTGTATGTCTTTGTTACTTGGTGTCAGTGTGTGTCTGTGTTACTGGGTATCAGTGTATGTCTTTGTGACTTGGTATCAGTGTATGTCTTTGTTACTGGGTGTCAGTGTGTGTCTGTGTTACTGGGTATCAGTGTATGTCTTTGTGACTTGGTATCAGTGTATGTCTTTGTTACTGGGTGTCAGTGTGTGTCTGCGTTACTGGGTATCAGTGTATGTCTTTGTGACTTGGTTTCAGTGTCTGTCTTTGTTACTGGGTGTCAGTGTGTGTCCGTGTTCCTGGGTATCAGTGTATGTCTTTGTGACTTGGTGTCAGTGTATCTCTTTGTTACTTGGTGTAAGTGTGTGTCTGTGATACTGGGTGTCAGTGTATGTCTTTGTTACTTGGTGTAAGTGTGTGTCTGTGATTCTGGGTATCAGTGTATGTCTTTGTTACTTGGTGTCAGTTTATGTCTTTGTTACTTGGTGTAAGTGTATGTCTTTGTTACTTGGTGTCAGTGCATGTGTTTGTGACTTGTTGTCAGTGGATGTCTTCGTTACTGGGTGCCAGTGTATGTCTTTGTTACTTGGTGTAAGTGTATGTCTTTGTTACTTGGTGTCAGTGCATGTGTTTGTGACTTGTTGTCAGTGGATGTCTTCGTTACTGGGTGTCAGTGTATGTCTTTGTTACTTGGTGTAAGTGTATGTCTTTATTACTTGATGTAAGTGTGTGTCTTTGTGACTTGGTGTAAGTGTATGTCTTTGTTACTTGGTGTCAGTGTGTGTCTGTGTTACTGGTTATCAGTGTATGTCTTTGTGACTTGGTATCAGTGTATGTCTTTGTTACTTGATGTCAGTGTATGTCTTTGTTACTTGGTGTCAGTGTGTGTCTGTGTTACTGGGTATCAGTGTATGTCTTTGTGACTTGGTATCAGTGCATGTCTTTGTTACTGGGTGTCAGTGTGTGTCTGTGTTACTGGGTATCAGTGTATGTCTTTGTGACTTGGTATCAGTGTATGTCTTTGTTACTGGGTGTCAGTGTGTGTCTGCGTTACTGGGTATCAGTGTATGTCTTTGTGACTTGGTATCAGTGTCTGTCTTTGTTCCTGGGTGTCAGTGTGTGTCTGTGTTCCTGGGTATCGGTGTATGTCTTTGTGACTTGGTGTCAGTGTATGTCTTTGTTACTTGGTGTCAGTGTATGTGTTTGTGACTTGGTGTCAGTGTATGTCTTTGTTACTGGGTGTCAGTGTATGTCTTTGTTACTTGGTGTAAGTGTGTGTCTGTGTTACTGGATATCAGTGTATGTCTTTGTTACTTGGTGTAAGTGTATGTCTTTGTTACTTGGTGTAAGTGAGTGTCTTTGTGACTTGGTGTCAGTGTATGTCTTTGTTACTTGGTGTAAGTGTGTGTCTTTGTTACATGGTGTAATTGTAAGTCTTCGTTACTTGGTGTCAGTGTATGTCTTTGTTACTTGGTGTCAGTGTGTGTCTGTGTTACTGGGTATCAGTGTATGTCTTTGTGACTTGGTATCAGTGTATGTCTTTGTTACTGGGTGTCAGTGTGTGTCTGTGTTACTGGGTATCAGTGTATGTCTTTGTGACTTGGTATCAGTGTATGTCTTTGTTACTGGGTGTCAGTGTGTGTCTGTGTTCCTGGGTATCAGTGTATGTCTTTGTGACTTGGTGTCAGTGTGTGTCTGTGATACTGGGTGTCAGTGTATGTCTTTGTTACTTGGTGTAAGTGTGTGTCTGTGATACTGGGTATCAGTGTATGTCTTTGTTACTTGGTGTAAGTGTATGTCTTTGTTACTTGGTGTAAGTGTGTGTCTTTGTGACTTGGTGTCAGTGTATGTCTTTGTTACTTGGTGTAAGTGTGTGTCTTTGTTACATGGTGTAATTGTATGTCTTTGTTACTTGGTGTCAGTGTATGTCTTTGTTACTTGGTGTCAGTGTGTGTCGGTGTTACTGGGTATCATTGTATGTCTTTGTGACCTGGTATCAGTGTATGTCTTTGTTACTGGATGTCAGTGTGTGTCTGTGTTACTGGGTATCAGTGTATGTCTTTGTGACTTGGTATCAGTGTCTGTCTTTGTTACTGGGTGTCAGTGTGTGTCTGTGTTCCTGGGTATCAGTGTATGTCTTTCTGAATGGTGTCAGTGTATGTCTTTGTTACTGGGTGTCAGTGTGTGTCTTTGTGACTTGGTGTCAGTGTATGTCTTTGTAACTTGGTGTTAGTGTGTGTCTGTGATACTGGGTATCAGTGTGTGTCTTTGTGACTTGGTGTCAGTGTATGTCTTTGTTAGTGGGTGTCAGTGGGTGTCTGTGTTACTGGGTATCAGTGTATGTCTTTCTGTCTTTGTATCAGTGTATGTCTTTATACTGGGTTTCAGTGTGTGTCTGTGTTCCTGGGTATCAGTGTATGTCTTTGTGACTTGGTGTCAGTGTATGTCTTTGTTACTGGGTGTCAGTGTGTGTCTTTGTGACTTGGTGTCAGTTTATGTCTTTGTTACTTGGTGTAAGTGTGTGTCTGTGATACTGGGTATCAGTGTATGTCTTTGTTACTGGGTGTCAGTGTGTGTCTTTGTGACTTGGTGTCAGTGTATGTCTTTGTTACTTGGTGTAAGTGTGTGTCTGTGATACTGGGTATCAGTGTATGTCTTTGTTACTTGGTGTCAGTTTATGTCTTTGTAACTTGGTGTCAGTGTATGTGTTTGTGACTTGTTGTCAGTGGATGTCTTTGTTACTGGGTGTCAGTGTATGTCTTTGTTACTTGGTGTAAGTGTATGTCTGTGTTACTTGGTGTAAGTGTATGTATTTGTTACTTGGTGTAAGTGTGCGTCTGTGTTACTGGGTATCAGTGTGTGTCTTTGTTACTGGGTATCAGTGTATGTCTTTGTTACTTGGTGTCAGTGTGTGTCTTTGTGACTTGGTGTCAGTGTATGTCTTTGTTACTGGGTATCAGTGTATGTCAAAATACTTGGTGTTAGTGTATGTCTTTGTTACATGGTGTCAGTGTGTGTCTTTGTGACTTGGTGTCAGTGTATGTCTTTGTTACATGGTGTAATTGTATGTCTTTGTTACTTGGTGTCAATGTATGTCTTTGTTACTTGGTGTCAGTGTGTGTATCTAACTGGGTGTCAGTGTGTGTCTGTGTTACTGGGTAGCAGTGTATGTCTTTGTTACTTGGTGTCAGTGTATGTGTTTGTGACTTGGTGTCAGTGTATGTCTTTGTTACTGGGTGTCAGTGTATGTCTTTGTCACTTGGTGTAAGTGTGTGTCTGTGTTACTGGGTATCAGTGTATGTCTTTGTTACTGGGTGTCAGTGTGTCTGCGTTACTGGGTATCAGTGTATGTCTTTGTGACTTGGTATCAGTGTATGTCTTTGTTACTTGGTGTCAGTGTATGTGTTTGTGACTTGGTGTCAGTGTATGTCTTTGTTACTGGGTGTCAGTGTATGTCTTTGTTACTTGGTGTAAGTGTGTGTCTGTGTTACTGGGTATCAGTGTATGTCTTTGTTACTTGGTGTAAGTGTATGTCTTTGTTAATTGGTGTAAGTGAGTGTCTTTGTGACTTGGTGTCAGTGAATGTCTTTGTTACTTGGTGTAAGTGTGTGTCTTTGTTACATGGTGTAATTGTAAGTCTTCGTTACTTGGTGTCAGTGTATGTCTTTGTTACTTGGTGTCAGTGTGTGTTTGTGTTACTGGGTATCAGTGTATGTCTTTGTGACTTGGTATCAGTGTATGTCTTTGTTACTGGGTGTCAGTGTGTGTCTGTGTTACTGGGTATCAGTGTATGTCTTTGTGACTTGGTATCAGTGTATGTCTTTGTTACTGGGTGTCAGTGTGTGTCTGCGTTACTGGGTATCAGTGTATGTCTTTGTGACTTGGTTTCAGTGTCTGTCTTTGTTACTGGGTGTCAGTGTGTGTCCGTGTTACTGGGTATCAGTGTATGTCTTTGTGACTTGGTGTCAGTGTATCTCTTTGTTACTTGGTGTACGTGTGTGTCTGTGATACTGGGTGTCAGTGTATGTCTTTGTTACTTGGTGTAAGTGTGTGTCTGTGATTCTGGGTATCAGTGTATGTCTTCGTTACTTGGTGTCAGTTTATGTCTTTGTTACTTGGTGTCAGTGTATGTCTTTGTAACTTGGTGTAAGTGTGTGTCTGTGATACTGGGTATCCGTGTGTGTCTTTGTGACTTGGTGTCAGTGTATGTCTTTGTTACTGGGTGTCAGTGTGTGTCTGCGTTACTGGGTATCAGTGTATGTCTTTGTGACTTGGTATCAGTGTCTGTCTTTGTTACTGGGTGTCAGTGTGTGTCTGTGTTCCTGGGTATCAGTGTATGTCTTTGTGACTTGGTGTCAGTGTATCTCTTTGTTACTTGGTGTAAGTGTGTGTCTGTGATACTGTGTGTCAGTGTATGTCTTTGTGACTTGGTATCAGTGTATGTCTTTGTTACTGGGTGTCAGTGTGTGTCTGTGTTACTGGGTATCAGTGTATGTCTTTGTGACTTGGTATCAGTGTATGTCTTTGTTACTGGGTGTCAGAGTGTGTCTGCGTTACTGGGTATCAGTGTATGTCTTTGTGACTTGGTTTCAGTGTCTGTCTTTGTTACTGGGTGTCAGTGTGTGTCCGTGTTTCTGTGTATCAGTGTATGTCTTTGTGAATGGTGTCAGTGTATGTCTTTGTTACTGGGTGTCAGTGTGTGTCTTTGTGACTTGGTGTCAGTGTATGTCTTTGTAACTTGGTGTAAGTGTGTGTCTGTGATACTGGGTATCAGTGTGTGTCTTTGTGACTTGGTGTCAGTGTATGTCTTTGTTAGTGGGTGTCAGTGAGTGTCTGTGTTACTGGGTATCAGTGTATGTCTTTCTGTCTTTGTATCAGTGTATGTCTTTATACTGGGTTTCAGTGTATGTCTTTGTGACTTGGTGTCAGTGTATGTCTTTGTTACTGGGTGTCAGTGTGTGTCTTTGTGACTTGGTGTCAGTTTATGTCTTTGTTACTTGGTGTAAGTGTGTGTCTGTGATACTGGGTATCAGTGTATGTCTTTGTTACTGTGTGTCAGTGTGTGTCTTTGTGACTTGGTGTCAGTGTATGTCTTTGTTACTTGGTGTAAGTGTGTGTCTGTGATACTGGGTATCAGTGTATGTCTTTGTTACTTGGTGTCAGTTTATGCCTTTGTAACTTGGTGTCAGTGTATGTGTTTGTGACTTGTTGTCAGTGGATGTCTTTGTTACTGGGTGTCAGTGTATGTCTTTGTTACTTGGTGTAAGTGTATGTCTGTGTTACTTGGTGTAAGTGTATGTATTTGTTACTTGGTGTAAGTGTGCGTCTGTGTTACTGGGCATCAGTGTGTGTCTTTGTTACTGGGTATCAGTGTATGTCTTTGTTACTTGGTGTCAGTGTGTGTCTTTGTGACTTGGTGTCAGTGTATGTCTTTGGTACTGGGTATCAGTGTATGTCAAAATACTTGGTGTTAGTGTATGTCTTTGTTACTTGGTGTCAGTGTGTGTCTTTGTGACTTGGTGTCAGTGTATGTCTTTGTTACTGGGTGTCAGTGTGTGTCCGTGTTTCTGTGTATCAGTGTATGTCTTTGTGAATGGTGTCAGTGTATGTCTTTGTTACTGGGTGTCAGTGTGTGTCTTTGTGACTTGGTGTCAGTGTATGTCTTTGTAACTTGGTGTAAGTGTGTGTCTGTGATACTGGGTATCAGTGTGTGTCTTTGTGACTTGGTGTCAGTGTATGTCTTTGTTAGTGGGTGTCAGTGAGTGTCTGTGTTACTGGGTATCAGTGTATGTCTTTCTGTCTTTGTATCAGTGTATGTCTTTATACTGGGTTTCAGTGTATGTCTTTGTGACTTGGTGTCAGTGTATGTCTTTGTTACTGGGTGTCAGTGTGTGTCTTTGTGACTTGGTGTCAGTTTATGTCTTTGTTACTTGGTGTAAGTGTGTGTCTGTGATACTGGGTATCAGTGTATGTCTTTGTTACTGGGTGTCAGTGTGTGTCTTTGTGACTTGGTGTCAGTGTATGTCTTTGTTACTTGGTGTAAGTGTGTGTCTGTGATACTGGGTATCAGTGTATGTCTTTGTTACTTGGTGTCAGTTTATGCCTTTGTAACTTGGTGTCAGTGTATGTGTTTGTGACTTGTTGTCAGTGGATGTCTTTGTTACTGGGTGTCAGTGTATGTCTTTGTTACTTGGTGTAAGTGTATGTCTGTGTTACTTGGTGTAAGTGTATGTATTTGTTACTTGGTGTAAGTGTGCGTCTGTGTTACTGGGTATCAGTGTGTGTCTTTGTTACTGGGTATCAGTGTATGTCTTTGTTACTTGGTGTCAGTGTGTGTCTTTGTGACTTGGTGTCAGTGTATGTCTTTGGTACTGGGTATCAGTGTATGTCAAAATACTTGGTGTTAGTGTATGTCTTTGTTACTTGGTGTCAGTGTGTGTCTTTGTGACTTGGTGTCAGTGTATGTCTTTGTTACATGGTGTAATTGTATGTCTTTGTTACTTGGTGTCAATGTATGTCTTTGTTACTTGGTGTCAGTGTGTGTATCTAACTGGGTGTCAGTGTGTGTCTGTGTTACTGGGTAGCAGTGTATGTCTTTGTTACATGGTGTCAGTGTATGTGTTTGTGACTTGGTGTCAGTGTATGTCTTTGTTACTGGGTGTCAGTGTATGTCTTTGTCACTTGTTGTAAGTGTGTGTCTGTGTTACTGGGTATCAGTGTATGTCTTTGTTACTTGTTGTAAGTGTATGTCTTTGTTACTTGGTGTAAGTGTGTGTCTGTGTTACTGGGTATCAGTGTATGTCTTTGTGACTTGGTATCAGTGTATGTCTTTGTTACTTGGTGTCAGTGTATGTGTTTGTGACTTGGTGTCAGTGTATGTCTTTGTTACTGGGTGTCAGTGTATGTCTTTGTTACTTGGTGTAAGTGTGTGTCTGTGTTACTGGGTATCAGTGTATGTCTTTGTTACTTGGTGTAAGTGTATGTCTTTGTTAATTGGTGTAAGTGAGTGTCTTTGTGACTTGGTGTCAGTGAATGTCTTTGTTACTTGGTGTAAGTGTGTGTCTTTGTTACATGGTGTAATTGTAAGTCTTCGTTACTTGGTGTCAGTGTATGTCTTTGTTACTTGGTGTCAGTGTGTGTTTGTGTTACTGGGTATCAGTGTATGTCTTTGTGACTTGGTATCAGTGTATGTCTTTGTTACTGGGTGTCAGTGTGTGTCTGTGTTACTGGGTATCAGTGTATGTCTTTGTGACTTGGTATCAGTGTATGTCTTTGTTACTGGGTGTCAGTGTGTGTCTGCGTTACTGGGTATCAGTGTATGTCTTTGTGACTTGGTTTCAGTGTCTGTCTTTGTTACTGGGTGTCAGTGTGTGTCCGTGTTACTGGGTATCAGTGTATGTCTTTGTGACTTGGTGTCAGTGTATCTCTTTGTTACTTGGTGTAAGTGTGTGTCTGTGATACTGGGTGTCAGTGTATGTCTTTGTTACTTGGTGTAAGTGTGTGTCTGTGATACTGGGTATCAGTGTATGTCTTCGTTACTTGGTGTCAGTTTATGTCTTTGTTACTTGGTGTAAGTGTATGTCATTGTTACTTGGTGTCAGTGCATGTGTTTGTGACTTGTTGTCAGTGGATGTCTTCGTTACTGGGTGCCAGTGTATGTCTTTGTTACTTGGTGTAAGTGTATGTCTGTGTTATTTGGTGTAAGTCTATGTCTTTGTTACTTGGTGTAAGTGTGCGTCTGTGTTACTGGGTATCAGTGTGTGTCTTTGTTACTGGGTATCAGTGCATGTCTTTGTGACTTGGTGTCAGTGTATGTCTTTGATACTTGGTGTAAGTGTGTGTCTGTGATACTGGGTATCAGTGTATGTCTTTGTGACTTGGTATCAGTGTATGTCTTTGTTACTTGGTGGAAGTGTGTGTCTGTGATACTGGGTGTCAGTGTATGTCTTTGTTACTTGGTGTAAGTGTGTGTCTGTGATACTGGGTATCAGTGTATGTCTTTGTTACTTGGTGTCAGTTTATGTCTTTGTTACTTGGTGTAAGTGTATGTCTTTGTTACTTGGTGTCAGTGCATGTGTTTGTGACTTGTTGTCAGTGGATGTCTTCGTTACTGGGTGTCAGTGTATGTCTTTGTTACTTGGTGTAAGTGTATGTCTTTGTTACTTGATGTAAGTGTGTGTCTTTGTGACTTGGTGTAAGTGTATGTCTTTGTTACTTGGTGTCAGTGTGTGTCTGTGTTACTGGGTATCAGTGTATGTCTTTGTGACTTGGTGTCAGTGTATGTCTTTGTGACTTGGTATCAGTGTCTGTCTTTGTTCCTGGGTGTCAGTGTGTGTCTGCGTTCCTGGGTATCAGTGTATGTCTTTGTGACTTGGTGTCAGTGTATGTCTTTGTTACTTGGTGTCAGTGTATGTGTTTGTGACTTGGTGTCAGTGTATGTCTTTGTTACTGGGTGTCAGTGTATGTCTTTGTTACTTGGTGTAAGTGTGTGTCTGTGTTACTGGGTTTCGGTGTATGTCTTTGTTACTTGGTGTAAGTGTATGTCTTTGTTATTTGGTGTAAGTGAGTGTCTTTGTGACTTGGTGTCAGTGTATGTCTTTGTTACTTGGTGTAAGTGTGTGTCTTTGTTACATGGTGTAATTGTAAGTCTTCGTTACTTGGTGTCAGTGTATGTCTTTGTTACTTGGTGTCAGTGTGTGTCTGTGTTACTGGGTATCAGTGTATGTCTTTGTGACTTGGTATCAGTGTATGTCTTTGTTACTGGGTGTCAGTGTGTGTCTGTGTTACTGGGTATCAGTGTATGTCTTTGTGACTTGGTATCAGTGTATGTCTTTGTTACTGGGTGTCAGTGTGTGTCTGCGTTGCTGGGTATCAGTGTATGTCTTTGTGACTTGGTATCAGTGTCTGTCTTTGTTACTGGGTGTCAGTGTGTGTCTGTGTTCCTGGGTATCAGTGTATGTCTTTGTGACTTGGTGTCAGTGTATCTCTTTGTTACTTGGTGTAAGTGTGTGTCTGTGATACTGGGTGTCAGTGTATGTCTTTGTTACTTGGTGTAAGTGTATGTCTTTGTTACTTGGTGGAAGTGTGTGTCTGTGATACTGGGTGTCAGTGTATGTCTTTGTTACTTGGTGTAAGTGTGTGTCTGTGATACTGGGTATCAGTGTATGTCTTTGTTACTTGGTGTCAGTTTATGTCTTTGTTACTTGGTGTAAGTGTATGTCTTTGTTACTTGGTGTCAGTGCATGTGTTTGTGACTTGTTGTCAGTGGATGTCTTCGTTACTGGGTGTCAGTGTATGTCTTTGTTACTTGGTGTAAGTGTATGTCTTTGTTACTTGATGTAAGTGTGTGTCTTTGTGACTTGGTGTAAGTGTATGTCTTTGTTACTTGGTGTCAGTGTGTGTCTGTGTTACTGGGTATCAGTGTATGTCTTTGTGACTTGGTATCAGTGTATGTCTTTGTTACTTGGTGTCAGTGTATGTCTTTGTTACTTGGTGGCAGTGTGTGTCTGTGTTACTGGGTATCAGTGTATGTCTTTGTCACTTGGTATCAGTGCATGTCTTTGTTACTGGGTGTCAGTGTGTGTCTGTGTTACTGGGTATCAGTGTATGTCTTTGTGACTTGGTATCAGTGTATGTCTTTGTTACTGGGTGTCAGTGTGTGTCTGCGTTACTGGGTATCAGTGTATGTCTTTGTGACTTGGTATCAGTGTCTGTCTTTGTTCCTGGGTGTCAGTGTGTGTCTGTGTTCCTGGGTATCAGTGTATGTCTTTGTGACTTGGTGTCAGTGTATGTCTTTGTTACTTGGTGTCAGTGTATGTGTTTGTGACTTGGTGTCAGTGTATGTCTTTGTTACTGGGTGTCAGTGTATGTCTTTGTTACTTGGTGTAAGTGTGTGTCTGTGTTACTGGGTATCAGTGTATGTCTTTGTTACTTGGTGTAAGTGTATGTCTTTGTTACTTGGTGTAAGTGAGTGTCTTTGTGACTTGGTGTCAGTGTATGTCTTTGTTACTTGGTGTAAGTGTGTGTCTTTGTTACATGGTGTAATTGTAAGTCTTCGTTACTTGGTGTCAGTGTATGTCTTTGTTACTTGGTGTCAGTGTGTGTCTGTGTTACTGGGTATCAGTGTATGTCTTTGTGACTTGGTATCAGTGTATGTCTTTGTTACTGGGTGTCAGTGTGTGTCTGTGTTACTGGGTATCAGTGTATGTCTTTGTGACTTGGTATCAGTGTATGTCTTTGTTACTGGGTGTCAGTGTGTGTCTGCGTTACTGGGTATCAGTGCATGTCTTTGTGACTTGGTGTCAGTGTATGTCTTTGATACTTGGTGTAAGTGTGTGTCTGTGATACTGGGTATCAGTGTATGTCTTTGTGACTTGGTATCAGTGTATGTCTTTGTTACTTGGTGGAAGTGTGTGTCTGTGATACTGGGTGTCAGTGTATGTCTTTGTTACTTGGTGTAAGTGTGTGTCTGTGATACTGGGTATCAGTGTATGTCTTTGTTACTTGGTGTCAGTTTATGTCTTTGTTACTTGGTGTAAGTGTATGTCTTTGTTACTTGGTGTCAGTGCATGTGTTTGTGACTTGTTGTCAGTGGATGTCTTCGTTACTGGGTGTCAGTGTATGTCTTTGTTACTTGGTGTAAGTGTATGTCTTTGTTACGTGATGTAAGTGTGTGTCTTTGTGACTTGGTGTAAGTGTATGTCCTTGTTACTTGGTGTCAGTGTGTGTCTGTGTTACTGGGTATCAGTGTATGTCTTTGTGACTTGGTATCAGTGTATGTCTTTGTGACTTGGTATCAGTGTCTGTCTTTGTTCCTGGGTGTCAGTGTGTGTCTGTGTTCCTGGGTATCAGTGTATGTCTTTGTGACTTGGTGTCAGTGTATGTCTTTGTTACTTGGTGTCAGTGTATGTGTTTGTGACTTGGTGTCAGTGTATGTCTTTGTTACTGGGTGTCAGTGTATGTCTTTGTTACTTGGTGTAAGTGTGTGTCTGTGTTACTGGGTATCGGTGTATGTCTTTGTTACTTGGTGTAAGTGTATGTCTTTGTTATTTGGTGTAAGTGAGTGTCTTTGTGACTTGGTGTCAGTGTATGTCTTTGTTACTTGGTGTAAGTGTGTGTCTTTGTTACATGGTGTAATTGTAAGTCTTCGTTACTTGGTGTCAGTGTATGTCTTTGTTACTTGGTGTCAGTGTGTGTCTGTGTTACTGGGTATCAGTGTATGTCTTTGTGACTTGGTATCAGTGTATGTCTTTGTTACTGGGTGTCAGTGTGTGTCTGTGTTACTGGGTATCAGTGTATGTCTTTGTGACTTGGTATCAGTGTATGTCTTTGTTACTGGGTGTCAGTGTGTGTCTGTGTTACTGGGTATCAGTGTATGTCTTTGTGACTTGGTATCAGTGTCTGTCTTTGTTACTGGGTGTCAGTGTGTGTCTGTGTTCCTGGGTATCAGTGTATGTCTTTGTGACTTGGTGTCAGTGTATCTCTTTGTTACTTGGTGTAAGTGTGTGTCTGTGATACTGGGTGTCAGTGTATGTCTTTGTTACTTGGTGTAAGTGTATGTCTTTGTTACTTGGTGGAAGTGTGTGTCTGTGATACTGGGTGTCAGTGTATGTCTTTGTTACTTGGTGTAAGTGTGTGTCTGTGATACTGGGTATCAGTGTATGTCTTTGTTACTTGGTGTCAGTTTATGTCTTTGTTACTTGGTGTAAGTGTATGTCTTTGTTACTTGGTGTCAGTGCATGTGTTTGTGACTTGTTGTCAGTGGATGTCTTCGTTACTGGGTGTCAGTGTATGTCTTTGTTACTTGGTGTAAGTGTATGTCTTTGTTACTTGATGTAAGTGTGTGTCTTTGTGACTTGGTGTAAGTGTATGTCTTTGTTACTTGGTGTCAGTGTGTGTCTGTGTTACTGGGTATCAGTGTATGTCTTTGTGACTTGGTATCAGTGTATGTCTTTGTTACTTGGTGTCAGTGTATGTCTTTGTTACTTGGTGGCAGTGTGTGTCTGTGTTACTGGGTATCAGTGTATGTCTTTGTGACTTGGTATCAGTGCATGTCTTTGTTACTGGGTGTCAGTGTGTGTCTGTGTTACTGGGTATCAGTGTATGTCTTTGTGACTTGGTATCAGTGTATGTCTTTTTTACTGGGTGTCAGTGTGTGTCTGCGTTACTGGGTATCAGTGTATGTCTTTGTGACTTGGTATCAGTGTCTGTCTTTGTTCCTGGGTGTCAGTGTGTGTCTGTGTTCCTGGGTATCAGTGTATGTCTTTGTGACTTGGTGTCAGTGTATGTCTTTGTTACTTGCTGTCAGTGTATGTGTTTGTGACTTGGTGTCAGTGTATGTCTTTGTTACTGGGTGTCAGTGTATGTCTTTGTTACTTGGTGTAAGTGTGTGTCTGTGTTACTGGGTATCAGTGTATGTCTTTGTTACTTGGTGTAAGTGTATGTCTTTGTTACTTGGTGTAAGTGAGTGTCTTTGTGACTTGGTGTCAGTGTATGTCTTTGTTACTTGGTGTAAGTGTGTGTCTTTGTTACATGGTGTAATTGTAAGTCTTCGTTACTTGGTGTCAGTGTATGTCTTTGTTACTTGGTGTCAGTGTGTGTCTGTGTTACTGGGTATCAGTGTATGTCTTTGTGACTTGGTATCAGTGTATGTCTTTGTTACTGGGTGTCAGTGTGTGTCTGTGTTACTGGGTATCAGTGTATGTCTTTGTGACTTGGTATCAGTGTATGTCTTTGTTACTGGGTGTCAGTGTGTGTCTGCGTTACTGGGTATCAGTGTATGTCTTTGTGACTTGGTATCAGTGTCTGTCTTTGTTACTGGGTGTCAGTGTGTGTCTGTGTTCCTGGGTATCAGTGTATGTCTTTGTGACTTGGTGTCAGTGTATCTCTTTGTTACTTGGTGTAAGTGTGTGTCTGTGATACTGGGTGTCAGTGTATGTCTTTGTTACTTGGTGTAAGTGTGTGTCTGTGATACTGGGTATCAGTGTATGTCTTTGTTACTTGGTGTAAGTGTATGTCTTTGTTACTTGGTGTAAGTGTGTGTCTTTGTGACTTGGTGTCAGTGTATGTCTTTGTTACTTGGTGTAAGTGTGTGTCTTTGTTACATGGTGTAATTGTATGTCTTTGTTACTTGGTGTCAGTGTATGTCTTTGTTACTTGGTGTCAGTGTGTGTCTGTGTTACTGGGTATCATTGTATGTCTTTGTGACCTGGTATCAGTGTATGTCTTTGTTACTGGATGTCAGTGTGTGTCTGTGTTACTGGGTATCAGTGTATGTCTTTGTGACTTGGTATCAGTGCCTGTCTTTGTTACTGGGTGTCAGTGTGTGTCTGTGTTCCTGGGTATCAGTGTATGTCTTTGTGAATGGTGTCAGTGTATGTCTTTGTTACCGGGTGTCAGTGTGTGTCTTTGTGACTTGGTGTCAGTGTATGTCTTTGTAACTTGGTGTAAGTGTGTGTCTGTGATACTGGGTATCAGTGTGTGTCTTTGTGACTTGGTGTCAGTGTATGTCTTTGTTAGTGGGTGTCAGTGAGTGTCTGTGTTACTGGGTATCAGTGTATGTCTTTCTGTCTTTGTATCAGTGTATGTCTTTATACTGGGTTTCAGTGTGTGTCTGTGTTCCTGGGTATCAGTGTATGTCTTTGTGACTTGGTGTCAGTGTATGTCTTTGTTACTGGGTGTCAGTGTGTGTCTTTGTGACTTGGTGTCAGTTTATGTCTTTGTTACTTGGTGTAAGTGTGTGTCTGTGATACTGGGTATCAGTGTATGTCTTTGTTACTGGGTGTCAGTGTGTGTCTTTGTGACTTGGTGTCAGTGTATGTCTTTGTTACTTGGTGTAAGTGTGTGTCTGTGATACTGGGTATCAGTGTATGTCTTTGTTACTTGGTGTCAGTTTATGTCTTTGTAACTTGGTGTCAGTGTATGTGTTTGTGACTTGTTGTCAGTGGATGTCTTTGTTACTGGGTGTCAGTGTATGTCTTTGTTACTTGGTGTAAGTGTATGTCTGTGTTACTTGGTGTAAGTGTATGTATTTGTTACTTGGTGTAAGTGTGCGTCTGTGATACTGGGTATCAGTGTGTGTCTTTGTTACTGGGTATCAGTGTATGTCTTTGTTACTTGGTGTCAGTGTGTGTCTTTGTGACTTGGTGTCAGTGTATGTCTTTGTTACTGGGTATCAGTGTATGTCAAAATACTTGGTGTTAGTGTATGTCTTTGTTACTTGGTGTCAGTGTGTGTCTTTGTGACTTGGTGTCAGTGTATGTCTTTGTTACATGGTGTAATTGTATGTCTTTGTTACTTGGTGTCAATGTATGTCTTTGTTACTTGGTGTCAGTGTGTGTATCTAACTGGGTGTCAGTGTGTGTCTGTGTTACTGGGTAGCAGTGTATGTCTTTGTTACTTGGTGTCAGTGTATGTGTTTGTGACTTGGTGTCAGTGTATGTCTTTGTTACTGGGTGTCAGTGTATGTCTTTGTCACTTGTTGTAAGTGTGTGTCTGTGTTACTGGGTATCAGTGTATGTCTTTGTTACTTGTTGTAAGTGTATGTCTTTGTTACTTGGTGTAAGTGTGTGTCTGTGTTACTGGGTATCAGTGTATGTCTTTGTGACTTGGTATCAGTGTATGTCTTTGTTACTGGGTGTCAGTGTGTGTCTGTGTTACTGGGTATCAGTGTATGTCTTTGTGACTTGGTATCAGTGTATGTCTTTGTTACTGGGTGTCAGTGTGTGTCTGCGTTACTGGGTATCAGTGTATGTCTTTGTGACTTGGTATCAGTGTCTGTCTTTGTTACTGGGTGTCAGTGTGTGTCTGTGTTCCTGGGTATCAGTGTATGTCTTTGTGACTTGGTGTCAGTGTATGTCTTTGTTACTTGGTGTCAGTGTATGTGTTTGTGACTTGGTGTCAGTGTATGTCTTTGTTACTGGGTGTCAGTGTATGTCTTTGTTACTTGGTGTAAGTGTGTGTCTGTGTTACTGGGTATCAGTGTATGTCTTTGTTACTTGGTGTAAGTGTATGTCTTTGTTACTTGGTGTAAGTGAGTGTCTTTGTGACTTGGTGTCAGTGAATGTCTTTGTTACTTGGTGTAAGTGTGTGTCTTTGTTACATGGTGTAATTGTAAGTCTTCGTTACTTGGTGTCAGTGTATGTCTTTGTTACTTGGTGTCAGTGTGTGTCTGTGTTACTGGGTATCAGTGTATGTCTTTGTGACTTGGTATCAGTGTATGTCTTTGTTACTGGGTGTCAGTCTGTGTCTGTGTTACTGGGTATCAGTGTATGTCTTTGTGACTTGGTATCAGTGTATGTCTTTGTTACTGGGTGTCAGTGTGTGTCTGCGTTTCTGGGTATCAGTGTATGTCTTTGTGAATTGGTTTCAGTGTCTGTCTTTGTTACTGGGTGTCAGTGTGTGTCCGTGTTCCTGGGTATCAGTGTATGTCTTTGTGACTTGGTGTCAGTGTATCTCTTTGTTACTTGGTGTAAGTGTGTGTCTGTGATACTGGGTGTCAGTGTATGTCTTTGTTACTTGGTGTAAGTGTGTGTCTGTGATACTGGGTATCAGTGTATGTCTTCGTTACTTGGTGTCAGTTTATGTCTTTGTTACTTGGTGTAAGTGTATGTCTTTGTTACTTGGTGTCAGTGCATGTGTTTGTGACTTGTTGTCAGTGGATGTCTTCGTTACTGGGTGCCTGTGTATGTCTTTGTTACTTGGTGTAAGTGTATGTCTTTGTTACTTGGTGTAAGTGTGCGTCTGTGTTACTGGGTATCAGTGTGTGTCTTTGTTACTGGGTATCAGTGCATGTCTTTGTGACTTGGTGTCAGTGTATGTCTTAGATACTTGGTGTAAGTGTGTGTCTGTGATACTGGGTATCAGTGTATGTCTTTGTGACTTGGTATCAGTGTATGTCTTTGTTACTTGGTGGAAGTGTGTGTCTGTGATACTGGGTGTCAGTGTATGTCTTTGTTACTTGGTGTAAGTGTGTGTCTGTGATACTGGGTATCAGTGTATGTCTTTGTTACTTGGTGTCAGTTTATGTCTTTGTTACTTGGTGTAAGTGTATGTCTTTGTTACTTGGTGTCAGTGCATGTGTTTGTGACTTGTTGTCAGTGGATGTCTTCGTTACTGGGTGTCAGTGTATGTCTTTGTTACTTGGTGTAAGTGTATGTCTTTGTTACTTGATGTAAGTGTGTGTCTTTGTGACTTGGTGTAAGTGTATGTCTTTGTTACTTGGTGTCAGTGTGTGTCTGTGTTACTGGGTATCAGTGTATGTCTTTGTGACTTGGTATCAGTGTATGTCTTTGTTACTTGGTGTCAGTGTATGTCTTTGTTACTTGGTGGCAGTGTGTGTCTGTGTTACTGGGTATCAGTGTATGTCTTTGTGACTTGGTATCAGTGCATGTCTTTGTTACTGGGTGTCAGTGTGTGTCTGTGTTACTGGGTATCACTGTATGTCTTTGTGACTTGGTATCAGTGTATGTCTTTGTTACTGGGTGTCAGTGTGTGTCTGCGTTACTGGGTATCAGTGTATGTCTTTGTGACTTGGTATCAGTGTCTGTCTTTGTTCCTGGGTGTCAGTGTGTCTCTGTGTTCCTGGGTATCAGTGTATGTCTTTGTGACTTGGTGTCAGTGTATGTCTTTGTTACTTGGTGTCAGTGTATGTGTTTGTGACTTGGTGTCAGTGTATGTCTTTGTTACTGGGCGTCAGTGTATGTCTTTGTTACTTGGTGTAAGTGTGTGTCTGTGTTACTGGGTATCAGTGTATGTATTTGTTACTTGGTGTAAGTGTATGTCTTTGTTACTTGGTGTAAGTGAGTGTCTTTGTGACTTGGTGTCAGTGTATGTCTTTGTTACTTGGTGTAAGTGTGTGTCTTTGTTACATGGTGTAATTGTAAGTCTTCGTTACTTGGTGTCAGTGTATGTCTTTGTTACTTGGTGTAAGTGTGTGTCTGTGTTACTGGGGATCAGTGTATGTCTTTGTGACTTGGTATCAGTGTATGTCTTTGTTACTGGGTGTCAGTGTGTGTCTGTGTTACTGGGTATCAGTGTATGTCTTTGTGACTTGGTATCAGTGTATGTCTTTGTTACTGGGTGTCAGTGTGTGTCTGCGTTACTGGGTATCAGTGTATGTCTTTGTGACTTGGTATCAGTGTCTGTCTTTGTTACTGGGTATCAGTGTGTGTCTGTGTTCCTGGGTATCAGTGTATGTCTTTGTGACTTGGTGTCAGTGTATCTCTTTGTTACTTGGTGTAAGTTTGTGTCTGTGATACT
This sequence comes from Heterodontus francisci, assembly GCF_036365525.1. Classification (NCBI taxonomy): domain Eukaryota; kingdom Metazoa; phylum Chordata; class Chondrichthyes; order Heterodontiformes; family Heterodontidae; genus Heterodontus; species Heterodontus francisci. The sequence continues at coordinate 8,171,495 of NW_027140867.1, read as the reverse complement.
GGGTGTCAGTGTATGTCTTTGTTACTTGGTGTAAGTGTGTGTCTGTGATACTGGGTATCAGTGTATGTCTTTGTTACTTGGTGTCAGTTTATGTCTTTGTTACTTGGTGTAAGTGTATGTCTTTGTTACTTGGTGTCAGTGCATGTCTTTGTTACTTGGTGTAAGTGTGCGTCTGTGTTACTGGGTATCAGTGTGTGTCTTTGTTACTGTGTATCAGTGCATGTCTTTGTGACTTGGTGTCAGTGTATGTATTTGATACTTGGTGTAAGTGTGTGTCTGTGATACTGGGTATCAGTGTATGTCTTTGTGACTTGGTATCAGTGTATGTCTTTGCTACTGGGTGTCAGTGTGTGTCTGTGTTCCTGGGTATCAGTGTATGTCTTTGTGACTTGGTGTCAGTGTATGTCTTTGTTACTTGGTGGAAGTGTGTGTCTGTGATACTGGGTTTCAGTGTATGTCTTTGTTACTTGGTGTAAGTGTGTGTCTGTGATACTGGGTATCAGTGTATGTCTTTGTTACTTGGTGTCAGTTTATGTCTTTGTTACTTGGTGTCAGTGCATGTGTTTGTGACTTGTTGTCAGTGGATGTCTTCGTTACTGGGTGTCAGTGTATGTCTTTGTTACTTGGTGTAAGTGTATGTCTGTGTTATTTGGTGTAAGTGTATGTCTTTGTTACTTGGTGTAAGTGTGCGTCTGTGTTACTGGGTATCAGTGTGTGTCTTTGTTACTGGGTATCAGTGTCTGTCTTTCTGACTTGGTGTCAGTGTATGTCTTTGTTACTGGGTATCAGTGCATGTCAAAATACTTGGTGTTAGTGTATGTCTTTGTTACTTGGTGTCAGTGTGTTTCTGGGTATCAGTGTATGTCTTTGTGACTGTGTATCAGTGTGTGTTACTGGGTGTCAGTGTGTGTCTGTGACACTAGGTGTCAGTATTTAGTTTAGAGATACTGCACTGAAACAGGCCCTCCGGCCCACCGAGTCTGTGCCGACCATCAACCAAACATTTATACTAATCCTACACGAATCCCATATTCCAATAACATCCCCACCGGCCTCTATATATTTCCCTACCACCTACCTATACTAGGGGCAATTTATAATGGCCAATTAAACTACCAACCTGCAAGTCTTTGGGATGTGGGAGGAAACCGGAGCACCCGGAGGAAACCCACGCAGACTCAGGGAGAACTTGCAAACTCCGCACAGGCAGTACCCAGAATCGAACCCGGGTCCCTGGAGCTGTGAGGCTGCAGTGCTAACCACTGTGCCACTGTGCCGCCCAGTGTGTATTTGTGTTAATGGGTGTCAGTGTATGTCTTTGTTACTTGGTGTCAGTGTATGTCTTTGTTACTGGGTGTCAGTGTATGGCTTTGTTACTTGGTGTAAGTGTGTGTCTGTGTTACTGGGTATCAGTGTATGTCTTTGTTACTTGGTGTAAGTGTATGTCTTTGTTACTTGATGTAAGTGTGTGTCTTTGTGACTTGGTGTAAGTGTATGTCTTTGTTACTTGGTGTCAGTGTGTGTCTGTGTTACTGGGTATCAGTGTATGTCTTTGTGACTTGGTATCAGTGTATGTCTTTGTTACTTGGTGTCAGTGTATGCCTTTGTTACTTGGTGTCAGTGTGTGTCTGTGTTACTGGGTATCAGTGTATGTCGTTGTGACTTGGGATCAGTGTATGTCTTTTTTACTGGGTGTCAATGTGTGTCTGCGTTACTGGGTATCAGTGTATGTCTTTGTGACTTGGTATCAGTGTCTGTCTTTGTTACTGGGTGTCAGTGTATGACTTTGTTACTGGGTGTCAGTGTGTGTCTTTGTGACTTGGTGTCAGTGTATGTCTTTGTTACTTGGTGTAAGTGTGTGTCTGTGATACCGGGTATCAGTGTATGTTTTTGTGACTTGGTATCAGTGTATGTCTTTGTTACTGGGTGTCAGTGTGTGTCTTTGTGACTTGGTGTCAGTGTATGTCTTTGTGACTTGGTATCAGTGTATGTCTTTGTTACTGGGTGTCAGTGTGTGTCTGTGTTACTGGGTATCAGTGTATGTCTTTGTGACTTGGTATCAGTGTATGTCTTTGTTACTGGGTGTCAGTGTGTGTCTGTGTGACTGGGTGTCAGTGTGTGTCTTTGTGACTTGGTGTCAGTGTATGTCTTTGTTACTTGGTGTAAGTGTGTGTCTGTGATACTGGGTATCAGTGTATGTCTTTGTTACTTGGTGTCAGTTTATGTCTTTGTTACTTGGTGTAAGTGTATGTCTTTGTTACTTGGTGTCAGTGCATGTGTTTGTGACTTGTTGTCAGTGGATGTCTTCGTTACTGGGTGTCAGTGTATGTCTTTGTTACTTGGTGTAAGTGTGTGTCTGTGTTACTGGGTATCAGTGTATGTCTTTGTTACTTGGCGTAAGTGTATGTCTTTGTTACTTGGTGTCAGTGCATGTGTTTGTGACTTGTTGTCAGTGGATGTCTTCGTTACTGGGTGTCAGTGTATGTCTTTGTTACTTGGTGTAAGTTTATGCCTGTGTTACTTTGTGTAAGTGTATGTCTTTGTTACTTGGAGTAAGTGTGCGTCTGTGTTCCTGGGTATCAGTGTATGTCTTTTTTACTTGGCGTAAGTGTATGTCTTTGTTACTTGGTATCAGTGTATGTCTTTGTGACTTGGTGTCAGTGTATGTCTTTGTTACTGGGTATCAGTGCATGTCAAAATACTTGGTGTTAGTGTATGTCTTTGTTACTTGGTGTCAGTGTGTTTCTGTGTTACTGGGTATCAGTGTATGTCTTTGTTACTGTGTATCAGTGTGTGTTACTGGGTGTCAGTGACACTAGGTGTCAGTATTTAGTTTAGTTTCGAGATACAGCACTGAAACAGGTACCTCCAGCCCACCGAGTCTGTGCCGACCATCAACCAAACATTTATACTAATCCTACACGAATCCCATATTCCTATCACATCCCCACCTATCCCTATATATTTCCCTACCACCTACCTATACTAGGGGCAATTTATAATGGCCAATTAACCTACCAACCTGCAAGTCTTTGGGATGTGGGAGGAAACCGGAGCACCCGGAGGAAACCCACGCAGACACAGGGAGAACTTGCAAACTCCGCACAGGCAGTACCCAGAATCGAACCCGGGTCCCTGGAGCTGTGAGGCTGCAGTGCTAACCACTGCACCACTGTGCCGCCCAGTGTGTATCTGTGTTAATGGGTGTCAGTGTATGTCTTTGTTACTTGGTGTCAGTGTATGTCTTTGTTACTGGGTGTCAGTGTATGTCTTTGTACTTGGTGTAAGTGTGTGTCTGTGTTGCTGGGTATCAGTGTATGTCTTTGTTACTTGGTGTAAGTGTATGTCTTTGTTACTTGGTGTAAGTGAGTGTCTTTGTGACTTGGTGTCAGTGTAAGTCTTTGTTACTTGGTGTAAGTGTGTGTCTTTGTTACATGGTGTAATTGTAAGTCTTTGTTACTTGGCGTCAGTGTATGTCTTTGTTACTTGGTGTCAGTGTGTGTCTGTGTTACTGGGTATCAGTGCATGTCTTTGTGACTTGGTATCAGTGTATGTCTTTGTTACTGGGTGTCAGTGTGTGTCTGTGTTACTGGGTATCAGTGTATGTCTTTGTGACTTGGAATCAGTGTATGTCTTTGTTACTGGGTGTCAGTGTGTGTCTGCGTTTTTGGGTTTCAGCGTATGTCTTTGTGACTTGGTATCAGTGTCTGTCTTTGTTACTGGGTGTCAGTGTGTGTCTGTGTTCCTGGGTATCAGTGTATGTCTTTGTGACTTGGTGTCAGTGTATGTCTTTCTTACTGGGTGTCAGTGTGTGTCTTTGTGACTTGGTGTCAGTGTATGTCTTTGTGAATTGGTATCAGTGTATGTCTTTGTTACTGGGTGTCAGTGTGTGTCTGTGTTACTGGGTGTCAGTGTATGTCTTTGTGACTTGGTATCAGTGTATGTCTTTGTTACTGGGTGTCAGTGTGTGTCTGTGTTCCTGGGTATCAGTGTATGTCTTTATGACTTGGTGTCAGTGTATGTCTTTGTTACTGGGTGTCAGTGTGTGTCTTTGTGACTTGGTGTCAGTGTATGTCTTTGTTACTTGGTGTAAGTGTGTGTCTGTGATACTGGGTATCAGTGTATGTCTTTGTTACTTGGTGTCAGTTTATGTCTTTGTTACTTGGTGTAAGTGTATGTCTTTGTTACTTGGTGTCAGTGCATGTGTTTGTGACTTGTTGTCAGTGGATGTCTTCGTTACTGGGTGTCAGTGTATGTCTTTGTTAGTGGGTGTCAGTGTATGTCTTTGTTACTTGGTGTAAGTGTGTGTCTGTGTTACTGGGTATCAGTGTACGTCTTTGTTACTTGGCGTAAGTGTATGTCTTTGTTACTTGGTGTCAGTGCATGTGTTTGTGACTTGTTGTCAGTGGATGTCTTCGTTACTGGGTGTCAGTGTATGTCTTTGTTACTTGGTGTCAGTGCATGTGTTTGTGACTTGTTGTCAGTGGATGTCTTCGTTACTGGGTGTCAGTGCATGTCTTTGTTACTGGGTATCAGTGCATGGCAAAATACTTGGTGTTAGTGTATGTCTTTGTTACTTGGTGTCAGTGTGTTTCTGTGTTACTGGGTATCAGTGTATGTCTTTGTTACTGTGTATCAGTGTGTGTCACTGGGTTTCAGTGTATGTCTTTGTGACTTGGTATCAGTGTCTGTCTTTGTTACTGGGTGTCAGTGTGTGTCTGTGTTCCTGGGTATCACTGTATGTCTTTGTGACTTTGTGTCAGTGTATGTCTTTGTTACAGGGTGTCAGTGTGTGTCTTTGAGACTTGGTGTCAGTGTATGTCTTTGTTACTTGGTGTAAGTGTGTGTCTGTGATACTGGGTATCAGTGTATGTCTCTGTGACTTGGTATCAGTGTATGTCTTTGTTACTGGGTGTCAGTGTGTGTCTGTGTTCCTGGGTATCAGTGTATGTCTTTGTGACTTGTGGTCAGTGTATGTCTTTGTTACTTGGTGTAAGTGTGTGTCTGTGATACTGGGTGTCAGTGTATGTCTTTGTTACTTGGTGTAAGTGTGTGTCTTTGTTACATGGTGTAATTGTAAGTCTTTGTTACTTGGTGTAAGTGTATGTCTTTGTTACTTGGTGTCAGTGTGTGTCTGTGTTACTGGGTGTAATTGTAAGTCTTTGTTACTTGGTGTCAGTGTATGTCTTTGTTACTTGGTGTCAGTGTGTGTCTGTGTTACTGGGTATCAGTGTATTTCTTTGTGACTTGGTATCAGTGTCTGTCTTTGTTACTGGGTGTCAGTGTGTGTCTGTGTTCCTGGGTATCAGTGTATGTCTTTGTGACTTTGTGTCAGTGTATGTATTTGTTACTGGGTGTCAGTGTGTGTCTTTGAGACCTGGTGTCAGTGTATGTCTTTGTTACTTGGTGTAAGTGTGAATCTGTGATACTGGGTATCAGTGTATGTCTTTGTGACTTGGTATCAGTGTATGTCTTTGTTACTGGGTGTCAGTGTGTGTCTGTGTTCCTGGGTATCAGTGTATGTCTTTGTGACTTGTTGTCAGTGTATGTCTTTGTTACTTGGTGTAAGTGTGTGTCTGTGATACTGGGTGTCAGTGTATGTCTTTGTGTCTTGGTATCAGTATCTGTCTTTGTTACTGGGTGTCAGTGTGTGTCTGTGTTCCTGGGTATCAGTGTATGTCTTTGTGACTTGGTGTCAGTGTATGTCTTTGTTACTGGGTGTCAGTGTGTGGCTTTGTGACTTGGTGTCAGTGTATGTCTTTGTTACTTGGTGTAAGTGTGTGTCTGTGATACTGGGTGTCAGTGCATGTCTTTGTTACTTGGTGTAAGTGTGTGTCTTTGTTACATGGTGTAATTGTAAGTCTTTGTTACTTGGTGTCAGTGTATGTCTTTGTTACTTGGTGTCACTGTGTGTCTGTGTTACTGGGTATCAGTGTATGTCTTTGTGACTTGGTATCAGTGTCTGTCTTTGTTACTGGGTGTCAGTGTGTGTCTGTGTTACTGGGTATCAGTGTATGTCTTTGTGACTTGGTATCAGTGTATGTCTTTGTTACTGGGTGTCAGTGTGTGTCTGCGTTACTGGTTTTCAGTGTATGTCTTTGTGACTTGGTATCAGTGTCTGTCTTTGTTACTGGGTGTCAGTGTGTGTCTTTGTGACTTGGTGTCAGTGTATGTCTTTGTTACTGGGTGTCAGTGTGTGTCTTTGTGACTTGGTGTCAGTGTATGTCTTTGTTACTTGGTGTAAGTGTGTGTCTGTGATACTGGGTATCAGTGTATGTCTTTGTGACTTGGTATCAGTGTATGTCTTTGTTACTGGGTGTCAGTGTGTGTCTGTGTTCCTGGGTATCAGTGTATGTCTTTGTGACTTGGTATCAGTGTATGTCTTTGTTACTGGGTGTAAGTGTGTGTCTGTGTTACTGGGTATCAGTGTATGTCTTTGTGACTTGGTATCAGTGTCTGTCTTTGTTACTGGGTGTCAGTGTATGTCTGCGTTACTTGGTATCAGTGTATTTCTTTGTTACTGGGTGTCAGTCTGTGTCTGCGTTACTGGGTTTCAGTGTATGTCTTTGTGACTTGGTATCAGTGTCTGTCTTTGTTACTGGGAGTCAGTGTGTGTTTTTGTGACTTGGTGTCAGTGTATGTCTTTGTTACCGGGTGTCAGTGTGTGTCTTTGTGACTTGGTGTCAGTGTATGTCTTTGTTACTTGGTGTAAGTGTGTGTCTGTGATACTGGGTATCAGTGTATGTCTTTGTGACTTGGTATCAGTGTATGTCTTTGTTACTGGGTGTCAGTGTGTGTCTGTGTTCCTGGGTATCAGTGTATGTCTTTGTGACTTGGTGTCAGTGTATGTCTTTGTTACTTGGTGTAAGTGTGTGTCTGTGATACTGGGTGTCAGTGTATGTCTTTGTTACTTGGTGTCAGTTTATGTCTTTGTTACTGGGTGTCAGTGTGTGTCTGCGTTACTGGGTATCAGTGTATGTCTTTGTGACTTGGTATCAGTGTATGTCTTTGTTACTGGGTGTCAGTTTGTGTCTGTGTTACTGGGTATCAGTGTATGTCTTTGTGACTTGGTATCAGTGTATGTCTTTGTTACTGGGTGTCAGTGTATGTCTGCGTTACTGGGTATCAGTGTATGTCTTTGTGACTTGGTATCAGTGTCTGTCTTTGTTACTTGGTGTCAGTGTGTGTCTGTGTTCCTGGGTATCAGTGTATGTCTTTGTGACTTGGTGTCAGTGTATGTCTTTGTTACTTGGTGTAAGTGTGTGTCTGTGATACAGGGTGTCAGTGTATGTCTTTGTTACTTGGTGTAAGTGTGTGTCTGTGATACTGGGTATCAGTGTACGTCTTTGTTACTTGGTGTCAGTTTATGTCTTTGTTACTGGGTGTCAGTGTATGCCTTTGTTACTTGGAGCAAGTGTGTGTCTGTGTTACTGGGTATCAGTGTATGTCTTTGTTACTTGGTGTAAGTGTATGTATACCAAGTAACAAAGACATACACTGATACCCAGTAACACCGACACACACTTACTCCAAGTAACAAAGACATACACTGACACCCAGGAACAAAGTCATACACTGACACCAAGTAACAAAGACGTACACTGATACCCAGTATCACAGACACACACTTACACCAAGTAACAAAGACATACACTGACACCCTGTATCACAGACACACACTTACACCAAGTAACAAAGACATACACTGACACCAAGTCACAAAGACATACACTGATACCCAGGAACACAGACACACACTGACACCAAGTAACAAAGACAGACACTGATACCAAGTCACAAAGACAGGGCTAAATTGTGGCGAGTCGAAGAGACTTAGTAGTTGGCAGGAAAAAAGACAGAGGCGCAAGGGGAGAGCCAACTGTGCAACAGCCCCAACAAACAAATTTCTCTGCAGCACCTGTGGAAGAGCATGTCACTCCAGAATTGGCCTTTATAGCCACTCCAGGCGCTGCTTCACAAACCACTGACCACCTCCAGGCGCGTATCCATTGTCTCTCGAGATAAGGAGGCCCAAAAGAATGTATTTGTTACTTGGTGTAAGTGTGTGTCTTTGTGACTTGGTGTCAGTGTATGTCTTTGTTACTTGGTGTAAGTGTGTGTCTTTGTTACATGGTGTAATTGTAAGTCTTTGTTACTTGGTGTCAGTGTATGTCTTTGTTACTTGGTGTCAGTGTGTGTCTGTGTTACTGGGTATCAGTGTATGTCTTTGTGACTTGGTATCAGTGTCTGTCTTTGTTACTGGGTGTCAGTGTGTGTCTGTGTTCCTGGGTATCAGTGTATGTCTTTGTGACTTGGTGTCAGTGTATGTCTTTGTTACTGGGTGTCAGTGTGTGTCTTTGTGACTTGGTGTCAGTGTATGTCTTTGTTACTTGGTGTAAGTGTGTGTCTGTGATACTGGGTATCAGTGTATGTCTTTGTGACTTGGTGTCAGTGTATGTCTTTGTTACTTGTTGTAAGTGTGTGTCTGTGATACTGGGTGTCAGTGTATGTCTTTGTTACTTGGTGTAAGTGTGTGTCTTTGTTACATGGTGTAATTGTAAGTCTTTGTTACTTGGTGTCAGTGTATGTCTGTGTTACTTGGTGTCAGTGTGTGCCTGTGTTACTGGGTATCAGTGTATGTCTTTGTGACTTGGTATCAGAGTCTGTCTTTGTTACTGGATGTCAGTGTGTGTCTGTGTTCCTGGGTATCAGTGTATGTCTTTGTGACTTGGTGTCAGTGTATGTCTTTGTCACTGGGTGTCAGTGTGTGTCTTTGTGACTTGGTGTCAGTGTATGTCTTTGTTACTTGGTGTAAGTGTGTGTCTGTGATACTGGGTATCAGTGTATGTCTTTGTGACTTGGTATCAGTGTATGTCTTTGTTACTGGGTGTCAGTGTGTGTCTGTGTTCCTGGGTATCAGGGTATGTCTTTGTGACTTGGTGTCAGTTTATGTCTTTGTTACTTGGTGTAAGTGTGTGTCTGTGATACTGGGTGTCAGTGTATGTCTTTGTTACTTGGTGTAAGTGTGTGTCTGTGATACTGGGTATCAGTGTATGTCTTTGTTACTTGGTGTCAGTTTATGTCTTTGTTACTGGGTGTCAGTGTGTGTCTGCGTTACTGGGTATCAGTGTATGTCTTTGTGACTTGGTATCAGTGTATGTCTTTGTTACTGGGTGTCAGTGTATGTCTTTGTTACTTGGAGTAAGTGTGTGTCTGTGTTTCTGGGTATCAGTGTATGTCTTTGTTACTTGGTGTAAGTGTATGTCTTTGTTACTTGGTGTAAGTGTGTGTCTTTGTGACTTGGTGTCAGTGTATGTCTTTGTTACTTGGTGTAAGTGTGTGTCTTTGTTACATGGTGTAATTGTAAGTCTTTTTTACTTGGTGTCAGTGTATGTCTTTGTTACTTGGTGTCAGTGTGTGTCTGTGTTACTGGGTATCAGTGTATGTCTTTGTGACTTGGTATCAGTGTCTGTCTTTGTTACTGGGTGTCAGTGTGTGCCTGTGTTCCTGGGTTTCAGTGTATGTCTTTGTGACATGGTATCAGTGTCTGTCTTTGTTACTGGGTGTCAGTGTGTGTCTGTGTTCCTGGGTATCAGTGTATGTCTTTGTGACTTGGTGTCAGTGTATGTCTTTGTTACTGGGTGTCAGTGTGTGTCTTTGTGACTTGGTGTCAGTGTATGTCTTTGTTACTTGGTGTAAGTGTGTGTCTGTGATACTGGGTATCAGTGTATGTCTTTGTGACTTGGTATCAGTGTATGTCTTTGTTACTGGGTGTCAGTGTGTGTCTGTGTTCCTGGGTATCAGTGTATGTCTTTGTGACTTGGTGTCAGTGTATGTCTTTGTTACTTGGTGTAAGTGTGTGTCTGTGATACTGGGTGTCAGTGTATGTCTTTGTTACTTGGTGTCAGTTTATGTCTTTGTTACTGGGTGTCAGTGTGTGTCTTTGTGACTTGGTATCAGTGTATGTCTTTGTTACTGGGTGTCAGTGTGTGTCTGTGTTCCTGGGTATCAGTGTATGTCTTTGTGACTTGGTGTCAGTGTATGTCTTTGTTACTTGGTGTAAGTGTGTGTCTGTGATACTGGGTATCAGTGTATGTCTTTGTTACTTGGTGTCAGTTTATGTCTTTGTTACTGGGTGTCAGTGTGTGTCTGCGTTACTGGGTATCAGTGTATGTCTTTGTGACTTGGTATCAGTGTATGTCTTTGTTACTGGGTGTCAGTGTATGTCTTTGTTACTTGGAGTAAGTGTGTGTCTGTGTTACTGGGTATCAGTGTATGTCTTTGTTACTTGGTGTAAGTGTATGTCTTTGTTACTTGGTGTAAGTGTCTGTCTTTGTGACTTGGTGTCAGTGTATGTCTTTGTTACTTGGTGTAAGTGTGTGTCTTTGTTACATGGTGTAATTGTAAGTCTTTGTTACTTGGTGTCAGTGTATGTCTTTGTTACTTGGTGTCAGTGTGTGTCTGTGTTACTGGGTATCAGTGTATGTCTTTGTTACTTGGTGTCAGTGTATGTCTTTGTTACTGGGTGTCAGTGTGTGTCTGTGTTCCTGGGTATCAGTGTATGTCTTGGTTACTTGGTGTCAGTGTATGTCTTTGTTACTGGGTGTCAGTGTGTGTCTTTGTGACTTGGTGTCAGTTTGTGTCTGTGTTCCTGGGTATCAGTGTATGTCTTTGTGACTTGGTGTCAGTGTATGTCTTTGTTACTGGGTGTCAGTGTGTGTCTTTGTGACTTGGTGTCAGTGTATGTCTTTGTTACTTGGTGTAAGTGTGTGTCTGTGATACTGGGTATCAGTGTATGTCTTTGTGACTTGGTATCAGTGTATGTCTTTGTTACTGGGTATCAGTGTATGTCTTTGTGACTTGTTATCAGTGTCTGTCTTTGTTACTGGGTGTCAGTGTGTGTCTGTGTTCCTGGGTATCAGTGTATGTCTTTGTGACTTGGTGTCAGTGTATGTCTTTGTTACTGGGTGTCAGTGTGTGTCTTTGTGACTTGGTGTCAGTGTATGTCTTTGTTACTTGGTGTCAGTGTATGTCTTTGTTACTTGGTGTAAGTGTGTGTCTGTGATACTGGGTGTCAGTGTATGTCTTTGTTACTTGGTGTAAGTGTGTGTCTGTGATACTGGGTATCAGTGTATGTCTTTGTTACTTGGTGTCAGTTTATGTCTTTGTTACTGGGTGTCAGGGTGTGTCTGCGTTACTGGGTATCAGTGTATGTCTTTGTGACTTGGTATCAGTGTATGTCTTTGTTACTTGGTGTAAGTGTGTGTCTTTGTTACTGGGTGTCAGTGTGTGTCTGTGTTCCTGGGTATCAGTGTATGTCTTTGTAACTTGGTGTCAGTGTATGTCTTTGTTACTCGGTGTAAGTGTGTGTCTGTGATACTGGGTATCAGTGTATGTCTTTGTGACTTGGTATCAGTGCATGTCTTTGTTACTGGGTGTCAGTGTTTGTCTGTGTTCCTGGGTATCAGTGTATGTCTTTGTGACTTGGTGTCAGTGTATGTCTTTGTTACTTGGTGTAAGTGTGTGTCTGTGATACTGGGTGTCAGTGTATGTCTTTGTTACTTGGTGTAAGTGTGTGTCTTTGTTACATGGTGTAATTGTAAGTCTTTGTTACTTGGTGTCAGTGTATGTCTTTGTTACTTGGTGTCAGTTTGTGTCTGTGTTACTGGGTATCAGTGTCTGTCTTTGTGACTTGGTATCAATGTCTGTCTTTGTTACTGGGTGTCAGTGTGTGTCTGTGTTCCTGGGTATCAGTGTATGTCTTTGTGACTTGGTGGCAGTGTATGTCTTTGTTACTGGGTGTCAGTGTGTGTCTTTGTGACTTAGTGTCAGTGTATGTCTTTGTTCCTTGGTGTAAGTGTGTGTCTGTGATACTGGGTATCAGTGTATATCTTTGTGACTTGGTATCAGTGTATGTCTTTGTTACTGGGTGTCAGTGTGTGTCTGTGTTCCTGGGGGTCAGTGTATGTCTTTGTGACTTGGTGTCAGTGTATGTCTTTGTTACTTGGTGTCAGTGTATGTCTTTGTTACTTGGTGTAAGTGTGTGTCTGTGATACTGGGTGTCAGTGTATGTCTTTGTTACTTGGTGTAAGTGTGTGTCTGTGATACTGGGTATCAGTGTATGTCTTTGTTACTTGGTGTCAGTTTATGTCTTTGTTACTGGGTGTCAGTGTGTGTCTGCGTTACTGGGTATCAGTGTATGTCTTTGTGACTAGGTATCAGTGTATGTCTTTGTTACTGGGTGTCAGTGTATGTCTTTGTTACTTGGAGTAAGTGTGTGTCTGTGTTACTGGGTATCACTGTATGTCATTGTTACTTGGTGTAAGTGTATGTCTTTGTTACTTGGTGTAAGTGTGTGTCTTTGTGACTTGGTGTCAGTGTATGTCTTTGTTACTTGGTGTAAGTGTGTGTCTTTGTTACATGGTGTAATTGTAAGTCTTTGTTACTTGGTGTCAGTCTATGTCTTTGTTACTTGGTGTCAGTGTGTGTCTGTGTTACTGGGTATCAGTGTATGTCTTTGTGACTTGGTATCAGTGTCTGTCTTTGTTACTGGGTGTCAGTGTGTGTCTGTGTTCCTGGGTATCAGTGTATGTCTTTGTTACTTGGTGTCAGTGTATGTCTTTGTTACTGGGTGTCAGTGTGTGTCTTTGTGATTTGGTGTCAGTTTGTGTCTGTGTTCCTGGGTATCAGTGTATGTCTTTGTGACTTGGTGTCAGTGTATGTCTTTGTGACTTGGTGTCAGTGTATGTCTTTGTTACTTGGTGTAAGTGTGTGTCTTTGTTACATGGTGTAATTGTAAGTCTTTTTTACTTGCTGTCAGTGTATGTCTTTGTTACTTGGTGTCAATGTGTGTCTGTGTTACTGGGTATCAGTGTATGTCTTTGTGACTTGGTATCAGTGCCTGTCTTTGTTACTGGGTGTCAGTGTGTGTCTGTGTTCCTGGGTATCAGTGTATGTCTTTGTTACTTGGTGTCAGTGTATGTCTTTGTTACTGGGTGTCAGTGTGTGTCTTTGTGACTTGGTGTCAGTTTGTGTCTGTGTTCCTGGGTGTCAGTGTATGTCTTTGTTACTTGGTGTAAGTGTGTGTCTGTGATACTGGGTATCAGTGTATGTCTTTGTTACTTGGTGTCAGTTTATGTCTTTGTTACTGGGTGTCAGTGTGTGTCTGCGTTACTGGGTATCAGTGTATGTCTTTGTGACTTGGTATCAGTGTATGTCTTTGTTACTGGGTGTCAGTGTATGTCTTTGTTACTTGGAGTAAGTGTGTGTCTATGTTACTGGGTATCAGTGTATGTCTTTGTTACTTGGTGTAAGTGTGTGTCTTTGTTACTGGGTGTCAGTTTGTGTCTGTGTTCCTGGGTATCAGTGTATGTCTTTGTAACTTGGTGTCAGTGTATGTCTTTGTTACTGGGTGTCAGTGTGTGTCTTTGTGACTTGGTGTGAGTGTATGTCTTTGTTACTCGGTGTAAGTGTGTGTCTGTGATACTGGGTATCAGTGTATGTCTTTGTGACTTGGTATCAGTGTATGTCTTTGTTACTGGGTGTCAGTGTATGTCTGTGTTCCTGGGTATCAGTGTATGTCTTTGTGACTTGGTGTCAGTGTATGTCTTTGTTACTTGGTGTAAGTGTGTGTCTGTGATACTGGGTGTCAGTGTATGTCTTTGTTACTTGGTGTAAGTGTGTGTCTTTGTTACATGGTGTAATTGTAAGTCTTTGTTACTTGGTGTCTGTGTATGTCTTTGTTTCTTGGTGTCAGTGTGTGTCTGTGTTACTGGGTATCAGTGTATGTCTTTGTGACTTGGTATCAATGTCTGTCTTTGTTACTGGGTGTCAGTGTGTGTCTGTGTTCCTAGGTATCAGTGTATGTCTTTGTGACTTGGTGTCAGTGTATGTCTTTGTTACTGGGTGTCAGTGTGTGTCTTTGTGACTTGGTGTCAGTGTATGTCTTTGTTCCTTGGTGTAAGTGTGTGTCTGTGATACTGGGTATCAGTGTATGTCTTTGTGACATGGTATCAGTGTATGTCTTTGTTACTGGGTGTCAGTGTGTGTCTGTGTTCCTGGGTATCAGTGTATGTCTTTGTGACTTGGTGTCAGTGTATGTCTTTGTTACTTGGTGTCAGTGTATGTCTTTGTTACTTGGTGTAAGTGTGTGTCTGTGATACTGGGTGTCAGTGTATGTCTTTGTTACTTGGTGTAAGTGTGTGTCTTTGTTACATGGTGTAATTGTAAGTCTTTGTTACTTGGTGTCAGTGTATGTCTTTGTTACTTGGTGTCAGTGTGTGTCTGTGTTACTGGGTATCAGTGTATGTCTTTGTGACTTGGTATCAATGTCTGTCTTTGTTACTGGGTGTCAGTGTGTGTCTGTGTTCCTGGGTATCAGTGTATGTCTTTGTGACTTGGTGGCAGTGTATGTCTTTGTTACTGGGTGTCAGTGTGTGTCTTTGTGACTTGGTGTCAGTGTATGTCTTTGTTCCTTGGTGTAAGTGTGTGTCTGTGATACTGGGTATCAGTGTATGTCTTTGTGACTTGGTATCAGTGTATGTCTTTGTTACTGGGTGTCAGTGTGTGTCTGTGTTCCTGGGTATCAGTGTATGTCTTTGTGACTTGGTGTCAGTGTATGTCTTTGTTACTTGGTGTCAGTGTATGTCTTTGTTACTTGGTGTAAGTGTGTGTCTGTGATACTGGGTGTCAGTGTATGTCTTTGTTACTTGGTGTAAGTGTGTGTCTGTGATACTGGGTATCAGTGTATGTCTTTGTTACTTGGTGTCAGTTTATGTCTTTGTTACTGGGTGTCAGTGTGTGTCTGCGTTACTGGGTATCAGTGTATGTCTTTGTGACTAGGTATCAGTGTATGTCTTTGTTACTGGGTGTCAGTGTATGTCTTTGTTACTTGGAGTAAGTGTGTTTCTGTGTTACTGGGTATCACTGTATGTCTTTGTTACTTGGTGTAAGTGTATGTCTTTGTTACTTGGTGTAAGTGTGTGTCTTTGTGACTTGGTGTCAGTGTATGTCTTTGTTACTTGGTGTAAGTGTGTGTCTTTGTTACATGGTGTAATTGTAAGTCTTTGTTACTTTGTGTCAGTGTATGTCTTTGTTACTTGGTGTCAGTGTGTGTCTGTGTTACTGGGTATCAGTGTATGTCTTTGTGACTTGGTATCAGTGTCTGTCTTTGTTACTGGGTGTCAGTGTGTGTCTGTGTTCCTGGGTATCAGTGTATGTCTTTGTTACTTGGTGTCAGTGTATCTCTTTGTTACTGGGTGTCAGTGTGTGTCTTTGTGATTTGGTGTCAGTTTGTGTCTGTGTTCCTGGGTATCAGTGTATGTCTTTGTGACTTGGTGTCAGTGTATGTCTTTGTTACTGGGTTTAAGTGTATGTCTTTGTTACTTGGTGTAAGTGTGTGTCTTTGTGACTTGGTGTAAGTGTGTGTCTTTGTTACATGGTGTAATTGTAAGTCTTTGTTACTTGCTGTCAGTGTATGTCTTTGTTACTTGGTGTCAGTGTGTGTCTGTGTTACTGGGTATCAGTGTATGTCTTTGTGACTTGGTATCAGTGTCTGTCTTTGTTACTGGGTGTCAGTGTGTGTCTGTGTTCCTGGGTATCAGTGTATGTCTTTGTTACTTGGTGTCAGTGTATGTCTTTGTTACTGGGTGTCAGTGTGTGTCTTTGTGACTTGGTGTCAGTTTGTGTCTGTGTTCCTGGGTATCAGTGTATGTCTTTGTGACTTGGTGTCAGTGTATGTCTTTGTTACTGGGTATCAGTGTATGTCTTTGTGACATGGTATCAGTGTCTGTCTTTGTTACTGGGTGTCAGTGTGTGTCTGTGTTCCTGGGTATCAGTGTATGTCTTTGTTACTTGGTGTCAGTGTATTTCTTTGTTACTGGGTGTCAGTGTGTGTCTTTGTGACTTGGTGTCAGTTTGTGTCTGTGTTCCTGGGTATCAGTGTATGTCTTTGTGACTTGGTATCAGTGCATGTCTTTGTTACTGGGTGTCAGTGTTTGTCTGTGTTCCTGGGTATCAGTGTATGTCTTTGTGACTTGGTGTCAGTGTATGTCTTTGTTACTTGGTGTAAGTGTGTGTCTGTGATACTGGGTGTCAGTGTATGTCTTTGTTACTTGGTGTAAGTGTGTGTCTTTGTTACATGGTGTAATTGTATGTCTTTGTTACTTGGTGTCAGTGTATGTCTTTGTTACTTGGTGTCAGTGTGTGTCTGTGTTACTGGGTATCAGTGTCTGTCTTTGTGACTTGGTATCAATGTCTGTCTTTGTTACTGGGTGTCAGTGTGTGTCTGTGTTCCTGGGTATCAGTGTATGTCTTTGTGACTTGGTGTCAGTGTATGTCTTTGTTACTGGGTGTCAGTGTGTGTCTTTGTGACTTGGTGTCAGTGTATGTCTTTGTTACTTGGTGTAAGTGTGTGTCTGTGATACTGGGTATCAGTGTATGTCTTTGTGACTTGGTATCAGTGTATGTCTTTGTTACTGGGTGTCAGTGTGTGTCTGTGTTCCTGGGTATCAGTGTATGTCTTTGTGACTTGGTGTCAGTGTATGTCTTTGTTACTTGGTGTAAGTGTGTGTCTGTGATACTGGGTGTCAGTGTATGTCTTTGTTACTTGGTGTCAGTTTATGTCTTTGTTACTGGGTGTCAGTGTGTGTCTTTGTGACTTGGTATCAGTGTATGTCTTTGTTACTGGGTGTCAGTGTGTGTCTGTGTTCCTGGGTATCAGTGTATGTCTTTGTGACTTGGTGTCAGTGTATGTCTTTGTTACTTGGTGTAAGTGTGTGTCTGTGATACTGGGTATCAGTGTATGTCTTTGTTACTTGGTGTCAGTTTATGTCTTTGTTACTGGGTGTCAGTGTGTGTCTGCGTTACTGGGTATCAGTGTATGTCTTTGTGACTTGGTATCAGTGTATGTCTTTGTTACTGGGTGTCAGTGTATGTCTTTGTTACTTGGAGTAAGTGTGTGTCTGTGTTACTGGGTATCAGTGTATGTCTTTGTTACTTGGTGTAAGTGTATGTCTTTGTTACTTGGTGTAAGTGTGTGTCTTTGTGACTTGGTGTCAGTGTATGTCTTTGTTACTTGGTGTAAGTGTGTGTCTTTGTTACATGGTGTAATTGTAAGTCTTTGTTACTTGGTGTCAGTGTATGTCTTTGTTACTTGGTGTCAGTGTGTGTCTGTGTTACTGGGTATCAGTGTATGTCTTTGTTACTTGGTGTCAGTGTATGTCTTTGTTACTGGGTGTCAGTGTGTGTCTGTGTTCCTGGGTATCAGTGTATGTCTTGGTTACTTGGTGTCAGTGTATGTCTTTGTTACTGGGTGTCAGTGTGTGTCTTTGTGACTTGGTGTCAGTTTGTGTCTGTGTTCCTGGGTATCAGTGTATGTCTTTGTGACTTGGTGTCAGTGTATGTCTTTGTTACTGGGTGTCAGTGTGTGTCTTTGTGACTTGGTGTCAGTGTATGTCTTTGTTACTTGGTGTAAGTGTGTGTCTGTGATACTGGGTATCAGTGTATGTCTTTGTGACTTGGTATCAGTGTATGTCTTTGTTACTGGGTATCAGTGTATGTCTTTGTGACTTGGTATCAGTGTCTGTCTTTGTTACTGGGTGTCAGTGTGTGTCTGTGTTCCTGGGTATCAGTGTATGTCTTTGTGACTTGGTGTCAGTGTATGTCTTTGTTACTGGGTGTCAGTGTGTGTCTTTGTGACTTGGTGTCAGTGTATGTCTTTGTTACTTGGTGTCAGTGTATGTCTTTGTTACTTGGTGTAAGTGTGTGTCTGTGATACTGGGTGTCAGTGTATGTCTTTGTTACTTGGTGTAAGTGTGTGTCTGTGATACTGGGTATCAGTGTACGTCTTTGTTACTTGGTGTCTGTTTATGTCTTTGTTACTGGGTGTCAGGGTGTGTCTGCGTTACTGGGTATCAGTGTATGTCTTTGTGACTTGGTATCAGTGTATGTCTTTGTTACTTGGTGTAAGTGTGTGTCTTTGTTACTGGGTGTCAGTGTGTGTCTGTGTTCCTGGGTATCAGTGTATGTCTTTGTAACTTGGTGTCAGTGTATGTCTTTGTTACTCGGTGTAAGTGTGTGTCTGTGATACTGGGTATCAGTGTATGTCTTTGTGACTTGGTATCAGTGCATGTCTTTGTTACTGGGTGTCAGTGTTTGTCTGTG
This sequence comes from Heterodontus francisci, assembly GCF_036365525.1. NCBI lineage: Eukaryota > Metazoa > Chordata > Chondrichthyes > Heterodontiformes > Heterodontidae > Heterodontus > Heterodontus francisci. Next base: position 8,153,333 of record NW_027140867.1, on the reverse strand, counting down.
TTCCTGGGTATCAGTGTATGTCTTTGTGACTTGGTGTCAGTGTATGTCTTTGTTACTTGGTGTAAGTGTGTGTCTGTGATACTGGGTGTCAGTGTATGTCTTTGTTACTTGGTGTAAGTGTGTGTCTTTGTTACATGGTGTAATTGTAAGTCTTTGTTACTTGGTGTCAGTGTATGTCTTTGTTACTTGGTGTCAGTTTGTGTCTGTGTTACTGGGTATCAGTGTCTGTCTTTGTGACTTGGTATCAATGTCTGTCTTTGTTACTGGGTGTCAGTGTGTGTCTGTGTTCCTGGGTATCAGTGTATGTCTTTGTGACTTGGTGGCAGTGTATGTCTTTGTTACTGGGTGTCAGTGTGTGTCTTTGTGACTTAGTGTCAGTGTATGTCTTTGTTCCTTGGTGTAAGTGTGTGTCTGTGATACTGGGTATCAGTGTATATCTTTGTGACTTGGTATCAGTGTATGTCTTTGTTACTGGGTGTCAGTGTGTGTCTGTGTTCCTGGGGGTCAGTGTATGTCTTTGTGACTTGGTGTCAGTGTATGTCTTTGTTACTTGGTGTCAGTGTATGTCTTTGTTACTTGTTGTAAGTGTGTGTCTGTGATACTGGGTGTCAGTGTATGTCTTTGTTACTTGGTGTAAGTGTGTGTCTGTGATACTGGGTATCAGTGTATGTCTTTGTTACTTGGTGTCAGTTTATGTCTTTGTTACTGGGTGTCAGTGTGTGTCTGCGTTACTGGGTATCAGTGTATGTCTTTGTGACTAGGTATCAGTGTATGTCTTTGTTACTGGGTGTCAGTGTATGTCTTTGTTACTTGGAGTAAGTGTGTGTCTGTGTTACTGGGTATCACTGTATGTCATTGTTACTTGGTGTAAGTGTATGTCTTTGTTACTTGGTGTAAGTGTGTGTCTTTGTGACTTGGTGTCAGTGTATGTCTTTGTTACTTGGTGTAAGTGTGTGTCTTTGTTACATGGTGTAATTGTAAGTCTTTGTTACTTGGTGTCAGTCTATGTCTTTGTTACTTGGTGTCAGTGTGTGTCTGTGTTACTGGGTATCAGTGTATGTCTTTGTGACTTGGTATCAGTGTCTGTCTTTGTTACTGGGTGTCAGTGTGTGTCTGTGTTCCTGGGTATCAGTGTATGTCTTTGTTACTTGGTGTCAGTGTATGTCTTTGTTACTGGGTGTCAGTGTGTGTCTTTGTGATTTGGTGTCAGTTTGTGTCTGTGTTCCTGGGTATCAGTGTATGTCTTTGTGACTTGGTGTCAGTGTATGTCTTTGTTACTTGGTGTAAGTGTGTGTCTTTGTTACATGGTGTAATTGTAAGTCTTTTTTACTTGCTGTCAGTGTATGTCTTTGTTACTTGGTGTCAATGTGTGTCTGTGTTACTGGGTATCAGTGTATGTCTTTGTGACTTGGTATCAGTGCCTGTCTTTGTTACTGGGTGTCAGTGTGTGTCTGTGTTCCTGGGTATCAGTGTATGTCTTTGTTACTTGGTGTCAGTGTATGTCTTTGTTACTGGGTGTCAGTGTGTGTCTTTGTGACTTGGTGTCAGTTTGTGTCTGTGTTCCTGGGTGTCAGTGTATGTCTTTGTTACTTGGTGTAAGTGTGTGTCTGTGATACTGGGTATCAGTGTATGTCTTTGTTACTTGGTGTCAGTTTATGTCTTTGTTACTGGGTGTCAGTGTGTGTCTGCGTTACTGGGTATCAGTGTATGTCTTTGTGACTTGGTATCAGTGTATGTCTTTGTTACTGGGTGTCAGTGTATGTCTTTGTTACTTGGAGTAAGTGTGTGTCTATGTTACTGGGTATCAGTGTATGTCTTTGTTACTTGGTGTAAGTGTGTGTCTTTGTTACTGGGTGTCAGTTTGTGTCTGTGTTCCTGGGTATCAGTGTATGTCTTTGTAACTTGGTGTCAGTGTATGTCTTTGTTACTGGGTGTCAGTGTGTGTCTTTGTGACTTGGTGTCAGTGTATGTCTTTGTTACTCGGTGTAAGTGTGTGTCTGTGATACTGGGTATCAGTGTATGTCTTTGTGACTTGGTATCAGTGTATGTCTTTGTTACTGGGTGTCAGTGTATGTCTGTGTTCCTGGGTATCAGTGTATGTCTTTGTGACTTGGTGTCAGTGTATGTCTTTGTTACTTGGTGTAAGTGTGTGTCTGTGATACTGGGTGTCAGTGTATGTCTTTGTTACTTGGTGTAAGTGTGTGTCTTTGTTACATGGTGTAATTGTAAGTCTTTGTTACTTGGTGTCTGTGTATGTCTTTGTTTCTTGGTGTCAGTGTGTGTCTGTGTTACTGGGTATCAGTGTATGTCTTTGTGACTTGGTATCAATGTCTGTCTTTGTTACTGGGTGTCAGTGTGTGTCTGTGTTCCTAGGTATCAGTGTATGTCTTTGTGACTTGGTGTCAGTGTATGTCTTTGTTACTGGGTGTCAGTGTGTGTCTTTGTGACTTGGTGTCAGTGTATGTCTTTGTTCCTTGGTGTAAGTGTGTGTCTGTGATACTGGGTATCAGTGTATGTCTTTGTGACATGGTATCAGTGTATGTCTTTGTTACTGGGTGTCAGTGTGTGTCTGTGTTCCTGGGTATCAGTGTATGTCTTTGTGACTTGGTGTCAGTGTATGTCTTTGTTACTTGGTGTCAGTGTATGTCTTTGTTACTTGGTGTAAGTGTGTGTCTGTGATACTGGGTGTCAGTGTATGTCTTTGTTACTTGGTGTAAGTGTGTGTCTTTGTTACATGGTGTAATTGTAAGTCTTTGTTACTTGGTGTCAGTGTATGTCTTTGTTACTTGGTGTCAGTGTGTGTCTGTGTTACTGGGTATCAGTGTATGTCTTTGTGACTTGGTATCAATGTCTGTCTTTGTTACTGGGTGTCAGTGTGTGTCTGTGTTCCTGGGTATCAGTGTATGTCTTTGTGACTTGGTGGCAGTGTATGTCTTTGTTACTGGGTGTCAGTGTGTGTCTTTGTGACTTGGTGTCAGTGTATGTCTTTGTTCCTTGGTGTAAGTGTGTGTCTGTGATACTGGGTATCAGTGTATGTCTTTGTGACTTGCAATCAGTGTATGTCTTTGTTACTGGGTGTCAGTGTGTGTCTGTGTTCCTGGGTATCAGTGTATGTCTTTGTGACTTGGTGTCAGTGTATGTCTTTGTTACTTGGTGTCAGTGTATGTCTTTGTTACTTGGTGTAAGTGTGTGTCTGTGATACTGGGTGTCAGTGTATGTCTTTGTTACTTGGTGTAAGTGTGTGTCTGTGATACTGGGTATCAGTGTATGTCTTTGTTACTTGGTGTCAGTTTATGTCTTTGTTACTGGGTGTCAGTGTGTGTCTGCGTTACTGGGTATCAGTGTATGTCTTTGTGACTAGGTATCAGTGTATGTCTTTGTTACTGGGTGTCAGAGTATGTCTTTGTTACTTGGAGTAAGTGTGTTTCTGTGTTACTGGGTATCACTGTATGTCTTTGTTACTTGGTGTAAGTGTATGTCTTTGTTACTTGGTGTAAGTGTGTGTCTTTGTGACTTGGTGTCAGTGTATGTCTTTGTTACTTGGTGTAAGTGTGTGTCTTTGTTACATGGTGTAATTGTAAGTCTTTGTTACTTTGTGTCAGTGTATGTCTTTGTTACTTGGTGTCAGTGTGTGTCTGTGTTACTGGGTATCAGTGTATGTCTTTGTGACTTGGTATCAGTGTCTGTCTTTGTTACTGGGTGTCAGTGTGTGTCTGTGTTCCTGGGTATCAGTGTATGTCTTTGTTACTTGGTGTCAGTGTATCTCTTTGTTACTGGGTGTCAGTGTGTGTCTTTGTGATTTGGTGTCAGTTTGTGTCTGTGTTCCTGGGTATCAGTGTATGTCTTTGTGACTTGGTGTCAGTGTATGTCTTTGTTACTGGGTTTAAGTGTATGTCTTTGTTACTTGGTGTAAGTGTGTGTCTTTGTGACTTGGTGTAAGTGTGTGTCTTTGTTACATGGTGTAATTGTAAGTCTTTGTTACTTGCTGTCAGTGTATGTCTTTGTTACTTGGTGTCAGTGTGTGTCTGTGTTACTGGGTATCAGTGTATGTCTTTGTGACTTGGTATCAGTGTCTGTCTTTGTTACTGGGTGTCAGTGTGTGTCTGTGTTCATGGGTATCAGTGTATGTCTTTGTTACTTGGTGTCAGTGTATGTCTTTGTTACTGGGTGTCAGTGTGTGTCTTTGTGACTTGGTGTCAGTTTGTGTCTGTGTTCCTGGGTATCAGTGTATGTCTTTGTGACTTGGTGTCAGTGTATGTCTTTGTTACTGGGTATCAGTGTATGTCTTTGTGACATGGTATCAGTGTCTGTCTTTGTTACTGGGTGTCAGTGTGTGTCTGTGTTCCTGGGTATCAGTGTATGTCTTTGTTACTTGGTGTCAGTGTATGTCTTTGTTACTGGGTGTCAGTGTGTGTCTTTGTGACTTGGTGTCAGTTTGTGTCTGTGTTCCTGGGTATCAGTGTATGTCTTTGTGACTTGGTATCAGTGCATGTCTTTGTTACTGGGTGTCAGTGTTTGTCTGTGTTCCTGGGTATCAGTGTATGTCTTTGTGACTTGGTGTCAGTGTATGTCTTTGTTACTTGGTGTAAGTGTGTGTCTGTGATACTGGGTGTCAGTGTATGTCTTTGTTACTTGGTGTAAGTGTGTGTCTTTGTTACATGGTGTAATTGTAAGTCTTTGTTACTTGGTGTCAGTGTATGTCTTTGTTACTTGGTGTCAGTGTGTGTCTGTGTTACTGGGTATCAGTGTCTGTCTTTGTGACTTGGTATCAATGTCTGTCTTTGTTACTGGGTGTCAGTGTGTGTCTGTGTTCCTGGGTATCAGTGTATGTCTTTGTGACTTGGTGGCAGTGTATGTCTTTGTTACTGGGTGTCAGTGTGTGTCTTTGTGACTTGGTGTCAGTGTATGTCTTTGTTCCTTGGTGTAAGTGTGTGTCTGTGATACTGGGTATCAGTGTATGTCTTTGTGACTTGGTATCAGTGTATGTCTTTGTTACTGGGTGTCAGTGTGTGTCTGTGTTCCTGGGTATCAGTGTATGTCTTTGTGACTTGGTGTCAGTGTATGTCTTTGTTACTTGGTGTCAGTGTATGTCTTTGTTACTTGGTGTAAGTGTGTGTCTGTGATACTGGGTGTCAGTGTATGTCTTTGTTACTTGGTGTAAGTGTGTGTCTGTGATACTGGGTATCAGTGTATGTCTTTGTTACTTGGTGTCAGTTTATGTCTTTGTTACTGGGTGTCAGTGTGTGTCTGCGTTACTGGGTATCAGTGTATGTCTTTGTTACTTGGTGTAAGTGTGTGTCTTTGTTACATGGTGTAATTGTAAGTCTTTGTTACTTGGTGTCAGTGTATGTCTTTGTTACTTGGTGTCAGTGTGTGTCTGTGTTACTGGGTATCAGTGTATGTCTTTGTGACTTGGTATCAGTGTCTGTCTTTGTTACTGGGTGTCAGTGTGTGTCTGTGTTCCTGGGTATCAGTGTATGTCTTTGTTACTTGGTGTCAGTGTATGTCTTTGTTACTGTGTGTCAGTGTGTGTCTTTGTGATTTGGTGTCAGTTTGTGTCTGTGTTCCCGGGTATCAGTGTATGTCTTTGTGACTTGGTGTCAGTGTATGTCTTTGTTACTGGGTGTAAGTGTATGTCTTTGTTACTTGGTGTAAGTGTGTGTCTTTGTGACTTGGTGTCAGTGTATGTCTTTGTTACTTGGTGTAAGTGTGTGTCTTTGTTACATGGTGTAATTGTAAGTCTTTGTTACTTGCTGTCAGTGTATGTCTTTGTTACTTGGTGTCAGTGTGTGTCTGTGTTACTGGGTATCAGCGTATGTCTTTGTGACTTGGTATCAGTGCCTGTCTTTGTTACTGGGTGTCAGTGTGTGTCTGTGTTCCTGGGTATCAGTGTATGTCTTTGTTACTTGGTGTCAGTGTATGTCTTTGTTACTGGGTGTCAGTGTGTGTCTTTGTGACTTGGTGTCAGTTTGTGTCTGTGTTCCTGGGTATCAGTGTATGTCTTTGTGACTTGGTGTCAGTGTATGTCTTTGTTACTGGGTATCAGTGTATGTCTTTGTGACTTGGTATCAGTGTCAGTCTTTGTTACTGGGTGTCAGTGTGTGTCTGTGTTCCTGGGTATCAGTGTATGTCTTTGTGACTTGGTGTCAGTGTATGTCTTTGTTACTGGGTGTCAGTGTGTGTCTTTGTGACTTGGTGTCAGTGTATGTCTTTGTTACTTGGTGTCAGTGTATGTCTTTGTTACTTGGTGTAAGTGTGTGTCTGTGATACTGGGTGTCAGTGTATGTCTTTGTTACTTGGTGTAAGTGTGTGTCTGTGATACTGGGTATCAGTTTATGTCTTTGTTACTGGGGGTCAGTGTGTGTCTGCGTTACTGGGTATCAGTGTATGTCTTTGTGACTTGGTATCAGTGTATGTCTTTGTTACTGGGTGTCAGTGTATGTCTTTGTTACTTGGAGTAAGTGTGTGTCTATGTTACTGGGTATCAGTGTATGTCTTTGTTACTTGGTGTAAGTGTGTGTCTTTGTTACTGGGTGTCAGTTTGTGTCTGTGTTCCTGGGTATCAGTGTATGTCTTTGTAACTTGGTGTCAGTGTATGTCTTTGTTACTTGGTGTCAGTGTGTGTCTTTGTGACTTGGTGTCAGTGTATGTCTTTGTTACTCGGTGTAAGTGTGTGTCTGTGATACTGGGTATCAGTGTATGTCTTTGTGACTTGGTATCAGTGTATGTCTTTGTTACTGGGTGTCAGTGTATGTCTGTGTTCCTAGGTATCAGTGTATGTCTTTGTGACTTGGTGTCAGTGTATGTCTTTGTTACTTGGTGTAAGTGTGTGTCTGTGATACTGGGTGTCAGTGTATGTCTTTGTTACTTGGTGTAAGTGTGTGTCTTTGTTACATGGTGTAATTGTAAGTCTTTGTTACTTGGTGTCAGTGTATGTCT